>NC_056001.1:109698817-110008278 GCF_018446385.1 Zingiber officinale | reverse complement strand
TATATTTTTCTCATTGCCTGATCCAATTTTTTTGAAGAAGTATGTGCTCCCTTACAAAGATAAATTACCCAAACTGCTTGAAGTCTTATCAATTGTACCTGAGTTCAAAGGGAACAATCCAGACTGCTAATGAATGCCATGATTTATTTGGGTGTGGCTTTTATGGCTGGTTAAGCAATGATATTGATCCAATCTTGTCCTAGTTTTCATATAGTTCACTTGCTATTTTCATATTCTATATCATGAAACTGTTGCTGTAGACATGAGGATGTTAATTGTCTGAGTTTCATTTTGCAACCTGATTTAGCTTAAAAGGATTTGTTTTAGGAACTTGTCTTTTGAACTTCTTCCAAGTAGAAGAGATTTGTGTTTTAGAATGATCAAAGGCTATGTTTTCCCCCTTTCTACCAGCAGAATTGAATGTATGCTGGGCCACAATTGGTTAATGTTTTTGAAAGTTGAAGAAGCATAAATGTGCCTTGCAAGCACCTTCATTAAGCTGTATGGAAAATGATATTCTTATTGTGAGGAAACAGTCATCCTATTCATGTATTTGAAGTATATTTAGCTGAGTTTTGATAGTTAAATAATTTGAATTGTTCTGTGATTATAAACAAGATTAGTTGAATCAACCAAAAATGAAGGTACTGGATCAAAGGAAACTCTATTTGTAATAATTCATAGTTACTTAAAAGGATCTGATTATTACTATCTTTATGGTCTTGCAAAATGTTCATTGTTGGAAAAGTATTCATCTAGTTAACACTGGATGGTTGGGACACTTATCTTGTTATTGTTGTTGTTGTGGTGATCTAGGAATGATAAACTTTTGGTGTGCTATCTTATTTTGTTGTGCTATCTTTTTTGTATCTATGTATTAGTTGCCATTATGTATTCAGATTATACCGACTATTTTTATAGGCGATCGATTTAGTCTTATGAAAGTTTTTCGTTGACACTAAGATACATTAAAAAACTCATACAATGAGCGATTCATCAATTCAATATTTTTAGATCAATCGTTCATAAAAAAATATCAATTAATTGGCCAAAATTGAAATTCAATTTTTAAATACTTAAAAAATAATTTAATTTTTAGATACCTAAGAAATTTAAACGACGCCTTATCACTACATCATTATTTGGGGCCAATCATACATTGTTTGGGGGCAATCATCCATGTACATTTAATCCTTCCACTTTACAACCCGATTTAGGTGAAAAGGATTTGTTTTAGTGAACTGTTGTTGACTTCACCTCCCTCTCCCTTTGTCCTCTGTAATAGTTTTAAATTTCAAATTGGAGATCACTGTCTTTTAAAAATCGTCTACTAAAATAAATTTAAACACTTAGAGCATCCATGCTAAGTTCACGTACTACTTACATATTATATTAACATATTTATTATCTCATATTTATACCTATTATATTAATATATTTATTATCTTTACGTATATTAATATATTTATTATCTCATATTTATACCTATTATATTAACATATTTATTATCTCATATTCGTTTGAACATTAATACTCCTTATTTATAAATCTTATTGTCAACTCATTCATTTTTATTTTTATTTTACATAAAATAAAATTTAATTTTATTTACCCAATTTAAATAATTATTATATATAGATAAAAACTTAAATTTTTTATTAAAATAATCATTAAAAATTAGTCGTTAAAAATTAACCATTTTATTCAATTGTTAATTTTAAAATTTATAATTTTTTTGATAAATAAAATAAAAAAATTGAAATAAAGACACTCACCTCGCTAGCACACTCCACGCTACTTTGAACATGCTTAAGATCTTGAACGCGTTCAAGAGAAGGAGTGTTATAACTCAAGATCGGATCTCTTGGTTTAAAAAAAGTAGACTAGGGGATAGACCACTTGCAATTGCGGCCAGATCGTGACCACGATCCAGCCACAATTGGTTGTGATTCCCCCCCCCCCCCCCCCAGATTATAGTTTAGATCGGGGCGGGTGGCCGATGGCCTCCGACCACCTATCTCGACCTCAATTATAATTTGGGAGATGGTGAACTCAGGGAGGGATCATAACTGATCCTGTCCGAGTGTTAAGTCGATGAACACTGGGGACGTGGCGCTTCTGCTGACTAGTCGAAGATTCCAGAGAGGTAGATCCCTCGCCGTCGCGGACCTACAAACACAGTGCCAAGCCGAGGAGGGGTTCCCCGACGATGACCCTCCGACGCTCAAGTCAAACTTCCGACAGCAAGAAAGAAAAAAGTATAGCAGAAGTGAGAACTGTAGCTACAGTAGAGATGTAAAATCATACCTCCGTCGAAGCCTGGGAGTCCTTATATAGGGCTCCCTAGATGCGCGTGCACGTCCCTTGAAGCATACATGGAATGAGTGTGTCAGGAAAGCATGTCTGACACCATACCTCAATAGTACGAGCATATCCCTGATGCGACAGTGGAAGTTTCCACCGTACGATTCTCTGTTCGACCAGGCGGCTGGCCATGCCTCTTGTCGGCGATACTGGTTCCTAGGAAGATCTCGCCACCTGCTCCCTCTGTCTTTTACCAGGCTGAGCGGAGGAACCGCTCGACCAGCGCTTTTCCCGGGCTGAGCGGAGGAACCACTCGGCTAGCGTCTTTCCCGGGCTGAGCGGAGGCCCGTCGGCTGACGGCCTTCAGGCAAATGCCCGCTCGGCCGAATGCCATGGCTACTGTTGGCCGAGCGGGATGGTCGCTCGACCTCCATTTCTTCTTGCTTTGCCTTATAAGCGTCGGAAACTCGGCGTCAGGCCGAGCTGTCGAGATGTCGGGTCGGCTAATCCTTCTGCTGATCAGGAAGGTAACCCTTGCCCGGGTCGAACGTCTGCCGAGTGTTGACCACTTTGACCTTCTACCAGGCAGCCCCCTCCTCTTACCACCAGATCACATGCCTTCCCTTCAAGTCTAGTCGAAGGAGGCTGAAAATCCGACTGACTGGAGAAATAGTCTGGAGAGTGGTTGGCGGGTCAGCCTATTGAATGAGTGGGACCCCCGCTCGGTCTCCATAGGACTGATCTTTCTCCTCAGATCGGTGATTCGTGCGTCTGCACTTGTCTATTTTGGATACTTTCCCTTACCTCTGTCGGAGGGGCGCGGGCTGGTCAGCTGATACTGACGCCACCCAAATCCCCTCGTGATGCGTGCAAATCTGTTCCATTAAGGTCGAGCACACGCCCATTAAATACTAACCTGTGGGGCGACGACACGTGTCGTTGGCGCAATCGCTGGCGCAATCGCCGCATGTCCGAGGTGACAGCTGTTGATGTGATGTTTGGCGGTTCGAATTCAACGGCCGGATGTGCGCCCCGATTCCTGCGCCCTAGATCGGAAGGCCCTGATCGACCACGTCTATCTTTATAAAGCCTCAACGTCGTCACTTCTTCCTCTGCACTCTCGTTCTGCCTTTCGACCGTTTGCTCCGGCAACGTTGCCTGCTCCCAGCGCTCCGACGACTTCCGGCTTCTTCCAGCGGCTTTTCCTTTCCCTATAAGCTCTAGCTCCTGGTCCTTCGTCTGCCTTTCCTGTCCTCTAGCGTTTTCCGACATCCCGCTATCTTGCCCAGTGAATATTTGTCGTTTTACCGATGATCCTCTGAACGAACTCCTCTGTTTCTTCGTTTTCCGCCCATGGCCAGTTCTTCCCAGCCGGTCGACCCTGCCCCTGGTGCTTGGTATACCACCATGGAGACCAGGTTTGATGCGAGCGACGCGGCACATCTCATAAATGCCTTTGACCTCTCGTCCGACCACGAGCTTGTCCTGGCCGGCCCGTCCGATTGGCCACACGACCCGCCGATCGACACCATTTGCTTCTTTCGGGACCAATTCGTGGCCGACCTTCGGTTTCCCCTTCATCCGTTCATAACTGAAGTTTTTAACTTTTTTCGCATCTCGCTCGCCCAGCTTGTTCCCGATTCCTTCTGCTTGTTATGTGGGGTAGTCGTGTTATTCAAAGTACACAATATCTCGCTGACCCCTCGGGTCTTCCATTACTTCTACTACCCCAAACGATCCGAGCTAGACACCTACCTATTCCAATCCCGCATCGGCTTGGTCTTCTTCGATAGACTTCCCTCCTCCAACAAGCACTGGATGGAGCATTTCTTCTACATTAGACTCCCCGATCAGCCAAGCTTCCGTACTCAATGGCAGACCGCTCTACCACCTCCGCCCGAGCTGAAGAGATACAAGACTCAGCCATATTACCTCTATACAGCCAACATGCTGGCCGGGCTGAAGTTCGATATTCACAAATTACTTCCCGAGGGCGTAATGTACATCTTCGGGCTAAGTCCGAGCCGAGTGCACCTCTCGAGCAGTCTAGGTATAAAATTTCTTAGACCTTCTTCCTTTGAGTCTAACTGATTTTGTTTTTCTTTTGCAGCTGACACTATGATGCGCGCCCGAGTTGCTGGGATAATGAAGGCCAAGCAGGCCGAGATCGAGGCGGCTGCTGCCAAAGAGATGGAGCGGCTAGGCTTGACCCCAGTCGGCTCGCAATAGGGCACGACTGGGGAAACTACAACTGCTGGAGAAAATACAACTGCGGGCGGTGAGACCATCGAACAGACTCACAGCGTGGGAGCGGCAACCGAACTCGACTCGGTTCACGACGCGCCTCCCGTCATTCCTGCTGAGGGATCGGGATCGGGATCCTCGGGCGACGAAGTTCCGCTCTCCCGCAAGAGGTGCCGAACAGAGGCGCCATCCCGATCCGCTACTTCAGCCATTCAAGCCTCTGCGGAGGGAGGCGTCCCGTTCCCGACCCCCGTAACAGTGGAGGCTACTTCCTCCGATCAGACTCCATCCGTGGCTGAGCTGCTGGAGCCGCTCGCCGTTCAGTCACTCTCCTCCCTTCCTCTGGTCGGGCAGAAGATAACCCACTCAGCCATTCATCCCGTTCGTCCAGCCCAATCCTCCAGTCTGTTTGCCTTTGCCCAATCGGCACCTGGCAGAAGACGATTCGTCACCGCCACCCTTCATCTACCGACCGAGGATCTTCGCGCTCCGGGCGACCAGGCTGAATCTCCCCAACATCAAGTCTACATCCGGGGTCGGCTCGGCCGCATCTGGGAGGAGGTGAGGGCACGAGCAGCCATGAAATCCCCGGGCATGCTGGCCGACAGTCATCCGGAGAAGCCCACTGGGGTAAGTTTTCTTGGCTATCACTTCATAAATTATCTCCGATCGACGCTAATGTTTGTTTGCAGCACTGGGTGGAGAGCATCGTCATGTGCCAGCGGTTGGCACAGGTGGAGGATGAGCTGAAGAAGCTCAAAATTTCTGGGGAAGGCTCTTCCTCCCGGGGACCGTCGTCCGCTCGACTGAAGGCCGAGCTGGAGAGGGCCCAACAACTTCTGACGGAGGAGCAGCAGAAATCGGCCAAGCAGGCAGTAGGCTGAGTCAGATCGAGGCTCAGTTGAAGACGTACGATCGGAAACTCGATCTGGCCACCACAAGGAAACAACGCGCCGTCGCTGACCTGGAAGAAAAGAATAAAGCAGCTCGACAGTTGGCCGAAGATCTGAAGAAGGCCAAGGACTCTCTATCTTCCGAACGGGAGAACCAGTCTGCCAAGGAGGCTGAACTTCAAGGCAAAATAAAATGCCTCATGGAAGAATTAGAGGCTTCGCGCATCGCTTTGAAGACCTATCAGGAGGTCGAGCCAAGTCACTTCGCGGTCCTGAAACAACAGTACGTCAGCCCGGACCAGTTCATGGGGAAGGCGGCCGATCGGATCGTCCGATCGTTTGAGCTGGCGATCGAGGCGACGCTTAGCCAACTGAAGACGAGTGGGCATGTCTCCAAGGCCCTATTTGATAAAGACGTGAATCGTGTCCAACTCCTCGAATCCATCCCCGACGAGGTCTTTGAATACATCGAGAGAGCGAGGGGTCAGTAGAGTCCTGTTCAAGTCTTACCTATAATCCTGCCGCTCGGCAGCGCTTATTAATGAAACCATTTTGCGCCCTCTTCATATATGTTGTTTTCTTGTCAAGTATTTGGATGCGTAGTCCCGCTCGGCTGTGGCGCCCATGCCGTTATTGAAGTATTCACTTAGGGTCATACCTCCGGAGTTCATAGTCTCCGCTCGACTTCAATTTTAGCGTATACGTTAGATGATTTTCTAAGGACGGGGTTTAACGTTGCCGCACGACGGTCTTCCGATCGGGATATTTATAGTCGACGCGTCGACTCTGGGGTTTAACGTCGCCGCTCGACGGTCTTCCGAGCAAGATATTTATAGTTGACGCGTCGACTCTGGGGTTTAACGTCGCCGCTCAACAGTCTTCCGAGAGGGATATTTATAGTCGCCGTGTCGACTCTGGGTTTAACGTCGCCGCTCGACAGTCTTCCTGTTGGTGCAGTTAGCACTAACGATTTAACCCAGGTTTTGATGAATGACAAATAGGTTAAGTTAGGTTTATTGTTGATCTAACACTCTGATCGAGTGTGCAGGATAAGTCCAGACAGGTCGACGGGCTGACCGGATGTCTGGCACGAAGCCCAGCTAGGTCGACGGGCTGACCGGATAGCTGGCACGAAGTCCAAGCGGGTCGACGGGCTGACCGGACGCTTAGGCACGAAGCCCAGCTAGGTCGACGGGCTGACCGGATAGCTGGCACGAAGTCCAGACTGGTCGACGGGCTGGCCGGACGTCTGGTAGGTAAGTGAGGTAAGTCACTGGAGGGGAGTGACTGCGAGGATGCGTTTCTAGGAAGGGAACATTAGGCGTCGATCCGGCTTAGATCCATTTCGGATATCTAAGTCGAGATCGTGACTAGATTCCGGTCTCGGAAAGACGAAATCTAAGTCATACTCTTTTCTTGTTAAATCATATTACTTTAGTTGTGCTAACAATCTGTTTTGCAGAATATATATTTGCCTTGGACTAACTCTGTTTTGCAGGAAAGGAAGTTTCTGGAAATAGGAGGTCCGAGCGCCCGGAAGGGATCCGGGCGCCCGGAGGTGAATTTTATCCAGGCCGAGTCGTCGCCACGTGGAGTTCGCTGATTAGACCTACAACGTCGCACCAGGGCGCCCGGAAGGGATCCAGGCGCCCGGAGCAGCATATAAAAGAAGCCCCTGGAGTGGAGCTTCAACAAGAACTGAGAACTCTTCGACTGCTTGCTCTGCTGCTCTACGCTCCTGCGACGATAACAAAGCCCCGACAAAGTGCTCCTTCTTCTTTGGTTAATTTTCTTGTCGGTATCGCTTTATTTCCATTAGCATTTCTGTACCTTAATTTGTAATAGTATTTCGAATTGCTAGTGAATTGCCCAACGAAAGTACTCAAGGAGTACGGGCCTTCGAGTAGGAGTCGTCACAGTCTCCGAACGAAGTAAAAAACACCTTGTTCAGTTTGCCTAAGTTTTTTTTATTATTCCGCTGCGCTTAACTCTTATTAACGCGATTTTTTTTGAATCGATATTCACCCCCCCTTTATCGACGTTTCACGATCCAGCAAGTGGTATCAGAGCAGGTACCGCTCTGATTTGGTGCAACCACCAATCAGACAGGGGGTGAAAAATTAATCTTTTTTTTTTCTTTCGGTTTTCAGTTTTACGTTTAATTTCAAATTGGTATTATTACCTGTTTTAAATTTTTTTTCTCGTTGCAATTAAATCTAAATTGGTGCAACACCAATTTAGATACTTCTATTATTTTTTTCTTTCGCACTACTAATCCAAGACCAAGTCTTGGGATTTTTTGTTTTTCTTTTCTTTCTTCTGTGCGCAGGACTAAAATGTCTCAGACAGAAGGATTCAGCACAGTACGACCTCCACTCTTCAACGGGGACGATTTTCCGTACTGGAAGAAGCGCATGGAGGTTTACCTCAAAACAGACTTCGACCAGTGGATGAGCGTTACGAGACCCTATAAAATTCCAGCGGACAACTCCGGGAATATACTGGATCCTGAAGACTGGACAGCAGATTTGAAGAAAAAGGCGTCAACAGAAAATAAAGCGATCAACACTCTACCGTGCGGATTAACAAGAGAAGAACTGAACAGAGTCGGTCCACACAAAAACGCTAAAGAGCTGTGGGACAAATTGATCGAGCTGCACGAGGGAACGAGCGACACCAAGTTAACAAAACGAGACCTACTTTTAAATAAAATTCTTAATATAAAAATGCAGGAAGGTGAAACGGCGAATCATCTCCACGCGAGGATCAAGGACATCCTCAACGGGCTTCATGCGATAGGCCACCAGATGGAAAATAGAGACTTAATAAGGTACGCATTAAATGCTTTTCCACGTAATAGTTTGTGGGCATCAATCGTAGATGCCTACAAAATTTCTAAAAATCTTTCTAAGTTAAAATTAGACGAGCTTTTCTGTGAATTAGAATTACATGAACAAACTAATGCTGGAGCCGAAAAAGGTATAGCTTTATTTGCAGGTTCCTCCAAAGAAAAGAAGAGCAAGCCTGAATATGAAGAAGATTCCGACCAAGACTCCGAAGACGAAGAACACCTGGTGAACTTGGTAAGAAAAATGTTCACCAGGAGAAAAAGGGGCTTCAGCAAAAAGGACATTCAAAAGATTAGTTCTCCCTCAGAACAAAAGAACGTGACTTGCTTCGGCTGCAATAAAAAGGGACACTACAAGAATGAATGCCCAAAACTGAAGTTCGACAAACCGAAGCCAACCAAAAAGAAGGCCCTCAAAGCAACGTGGGACGACTCCTCGGACGAGTCGGAGGAAGAAGAGCAGAAACACTGATGGCCCGCGAAGCTGAAACAGAAGACGAGTCGGAAGATGAAGACGGGTCTGAACCCGAAACAAGCCACGAGTCCGTACTCATTTCCGAAGGCCCGAATGAGGTATATTTTAATTTAAACAAAAAAATTTTTAGAATTATTTCCTGTTTAAATAGTAAATTAATTAAAATAGAAAATGAAAATAAATCACTTCTTGAGGAAAATCAAAACCTCAAGGAACAAATCAAAAATTCAAATCCAACTCAAGATCTAACACTTGAGGAGGAGAATTTATCATTAAAAAATGATATTAACAATTTAAAAGAAATGCTAGAAAAATTTACAACAAGATCAAAAAATCTTGACTTAATCCTGAACAATCAAAAAGCATGTTATAATAAAACCGGACTCAGATACAAGTCGAACTCAAATAAAACTTTTAAGTCATTAATAACTCAATACAAATCAACTAATCAAGCTTGGGTTCCAAAAGCGTGTCTGACCACGCAAGTAAGACTTAATCAATATTATATACCTAAAGAAAAAGTATATTATATAAACTCGATTAAACCAAATAAAAAATACAAATCTAAATCGAAAAATTCAAAATTTAAAACTCAACAAAATTTAAACTATCACCAAGTTAATTATAACTATAAAAGAAACAGACACAAGCCTAAAACGAAAATTTAAATTAAAGGTCAATAATTCAGGGGGAGGCTCCAGAATAGCTGGCACCTCCAAAATTAACTAACCCGGCAGGGTAATTAGGATTAGTTAAAAAGAGACCAAGTTTAACTTGAATCATGGTACTGGTGAAGTTTTTGGATGATAGTACGTTAGGGAAGCTTGGGCATCGCATGTCTAGAAAGATATGGTTTCGATCTGGTGCATTTGGCCAAGTGGAACTGACCGAAGCTACCCTTAAATGAATCCTTACCAGTTAGACCAAGATTTAGTACTAAGCTCCGTGGATAAGACTATTCGGAAAACCTCGAAAGGTTGGTTACTACTAATGACGTTCATGTGACTCACCAAGCTTAGAAGTTTATCCGAAGATTGCCTATTTGTGGAGACCAAAGCTAAATCTGAATCTAACACAAGTTAAACCAAAACTCCATAATTAAAAATCCAATTTCATCTCACAAAATCATAGGATTCCCTGATTGATAATATAGATCGGGTGAGATGAATAAGGCTTAAATTTGTTTAATTAAAATTTTATTTTTAAACTTAAGAATTAATTTCAAAAATTTAATTTTAAACTTAAAAATTAATTTCAAAATTTAATGTTAAACTGAAAAATTAATTTCAAAATTTTAACTTTAAACTTAAAAATTAATTTCAAAATTTAATTTTAAACTTAAAAATTAATTTCAAATTTTAATTTTAAACTTAAAAATTAATTTCAAAAATTTAATTTTAAACTTAAAAACTAATTTCAAAATTTAATTTTAAACTTAAAAATTAATTTCAAAATTTTAACTTTAAACTTAAAAATTAATTTCAAAATTTAATTTTAAACTTAAAAATTAATTTCAAAATTTTAATTTTAAAATTAATTTTAATTTCAAAATTTTAATTTTAAACTTAAAAATTAATTTCAAAATTTTAATTTTAAACTTAAAAATTAATTTCAAAATTTTAATTTCAAACTTAAAAATTAATTTCAAAATTTAATTTTAAACTTAAAAATTAATTTCAAAATTTTAATTTTAAACTTAAAAATTAATTTCAAAATTTTAATTTCAAACTTAAAAATTAATTTCAAAATTTTAATTTTAAACTTAAAAATTAATTTCAAAATTTTAATTTTAAACTTAAAAATTAATTTCAAAATTTTAATTTTAAACTTAAAAATTAATTTCAAAATTTTAACTTTAAACTTAAAAATTAATTTCAAAATTTTAATTTCAAACTTAAAAAGTAATTTCAAAAATTTAATTTTAAACTTAAAAATTAATTTCAAAAGTTAAATTTTAAACTTAAAAATTAATTTCAAAATTTTAATTTTAAACTTAAAAATTAATTTCAAAATTTTAACTTACAACTTAAAAATTAAATTCAAAATTTCAATTTCAAACTTAAAAATTAATTTCAAAATTTTAATTTCAAACTTAAAAATTAATTTCAAAATTTTAACTTTAAACTTAAAAATTAATTTCAAAATTTTAATTTCAAACTTAAAAATTAATTTCAAAATTTTAATTTTAAACTTAAAAATTAATTTCAAAATTTTAATTTTAAACTCAAAAATTAATTTCAAAATTTTAATTTTAACTTAAAAATTAATTTCAAAATTTTAATTTCAAACTTAAAAATTAATTTCAAAATTTTAATTTTTAAAACTTAAAAATTAATTTTAAACCTAATCTCTAAATCTTAATGTAAAAAAAAAAAAATCAGCCCCTGGTATTCACTTCCGGGGCACCCGGGAGGGAATCCGGGCGCCCCGCCTAAAATCAACTCCGGGTGCCCGAAATGGCTCCAGGCGCCCGGAGCTCCCTATAAATAAGGGGCAGCGGGCGCCCCCAACCTTTGCCCCACAAAATCTTCACTTTTGCCAAGGTTCACTCCGAACCTCAGTGCGAGAGTATTTTAAATCAAAATTTTCTTACGGTGAAGACGCTGCTGCGATTCAACCGAGGTCGTCAGATCTATATTTGTCGATGGCTCCTCGGTAAAACTTCTTCCCCTATCTGAAAATTTATTAGAATTTGTCTTCTCATTTTTCTTCTTAGAATATCTTTTTTTATATACAGTAGGAAACGAACAAATACTGGTGTTGGACCCTCTAATGCTAGCACTGACCCTAGGTTTCCCACAAATGAACTAAGGATTAAGTTTGAGTCAACCGTTTATAAGGCCATTAGGACTAACTGTATAGATAGATCGTTCTTTCTAGGTTCATGTGCCTCCGTTATAGAGGTTATAAACCACTATAACTTAAAGAACCTTGTCGAATGTACCAGTCCAGTAAACATAAGCCTGTGTGCTGAATTTTGTAATAACCTAGTGAAAGTAGACGATCTCACCTATACCACTAGGGCAGCGGGTACTGATATCACGTTTTCCCCTACAACTATCCGAGAGTTTTTAGAGTTACGTCCATCTACTTGTCCTTTCTTGTGCTATCCTCCCAGGGATCTACCATTCGGAGATCCCTACTCACATATTACTCTCGATACGATTTATTGGTATTTCTTTGGGGGAGAGCGAGATCCCACTGTGACCCAGTTTAGGTCGGTAGAACTTCGAGTCCAGGACTACGCTCTTTATAGGGTCTTAGTCCTTTGCATTTTATCACTGACCACTCGGGACATCGCTGTGATGCGCCCATTCCATTCATTTTTACTCTATGCCCTGAGTCATAGGTTAGATATTGACATCAGCCTACATATCTTCTCCACCATTATCTACTCGGCTGGATACGTGACTGATAGACGAGTCCACATGCCATTCTGTCACATTCTGACAGCCTATATGTCCTTGTTGCACATTGATGTCACTAGAGGAGACATTGCCTATATGACCGAGTTCGATGTTATAGCAGCTCGGAACTTCTCCCTAGCTGGTATCCACGTAGATAGGGATGACGGGACTATGTCTTGGCGGAGGGGGGCACAACACCAGCCCGATCCAGATGCACAGGGGGACGAGTTCATGCTTGCACTGTTTCCAGAGGAAGCCGCACCGGCTCCACCACCGCCCCCAGCTCGAGCACCACGTCACGCTCCCCGCACTCTAGCCGACCGTATGACCGAACTAGAGAGAGCTATGGCGAGTCTCCAGCAGGAGAACTCTGATTTTCATCGGGACATACGGTGAGAGGGTGCCGAGTTACGAGCTGCCGGGGAGACCCGACACACTGAGCTGATGGTGCTTCTCCGATCCTTGGGATCTGGACCACCCCCTTCATCATCTCAGTAGCTCTAGTTCTGACTCACTTCTGTAGCTACACTACCTGTAAAATATTTTGGATCTATCTAGTGATATTTCAAACCTGCATTGATTATGTTTTATCTTGGTAGCCTAGGAATTTCTAATTTCAAAGTACTTTCAAAATTATTGCTTTCAAACATGTGTCAGTTTTTAAAACCTTCCTATTTTTAGATTTTTAAATAAACTTGTAGCCTTAGACTAGTTCAAAATCCTTAGAGAACATGCACCCATAGGACTAGTTTTGAGCATCTCACCAAAACCCTAGGCTTACCTTGCTTGTGTTTGCCGAACAATAGAATGGGGTGAGATGCATAGGTCACTTGCCTAAGACTTAAGATGCTTATTTCAGTGCATCGACATAAGTCTGGGCGTTAAAAACAAAATATATATTAATCAAGTTAAGATTGACCTTAACTTGACTAACCAAGTGAAAGCTGCTATCTTTTGATAAGTCAGTCAGTAACTAACTGATTAGATATTTGATTTGATGTCAGGTCCAGGGGGAGGAATCAATTAAAATTTTTCGATTTTTCAAAATATTTTTATTAAAAATTTCTTAAACCTATTTTTGAAAACTAAGTTATTGAATTTCAAATTTAGATTTAACGTAGTTTTGAAAATTGAATTTAAAAATCTAGTTCTGAGAATTTGACCTTACTTAATTCTACTTAATTCTACAAAAATTAATTTTTGCAAACTAAGCGTAAGTTTATAAACTAAGTCTTTTTAAAATTTTTAATCTTTTACAAACTTAGTGTTGAAAATTAAACTTCAATCATGCACACACATATAAATGCCCTTGACATGTCCAAGGGTCCAATCACACACATAATAACTAAAAGCCATAATAGTTGGATCCAGCATCCACAAAGTTAGCACATCCTACGATTATCCTGCCTAAATTATGTATGACATGTGCATAATTAAACTAAATACCAAATACACAGAGGCAAAACCCTAGCTCTGATACCAATTGTTGGTTGCTACTCGGAAAACCTATAGGTTCCACTGTACAAAAAATTTGTACAAAGGTCTGAACCTTTTCCTAGCTACCATGTGTTCTTTTAAATTAAATTTTGGATCGCCTGTGGAACTTAACACATTTGATACAAAACTTAATCTATTTGTTCTTTTAGGTTTTGACTTGGATCTCCTGCGGAACTTAACACGTTCGACCCAAGTCTCCTTAAGTTATTAATTCCATTAAATATAAATTTCCATAATTGGTTCCCAGTACTGACGTGGCGAGGCACACGACCTTCTTGGATATGGGAGCAACCACCACCGACTAGACAAAACCTTTTATAGAAAGCTAATATTTAATTTCCTAAAATAACTTTAGGTTAACCAAAGAGAACAACCAAATCACAAGGAAAAGAAAAAAATAAAAGAACACAACATCGAAAAACATATTCGAAATTCTAGAACGTAAGCCTCTTGTATTTAGTATTATTTCCATAAATAACTAGTATGATGCGGAAAGAAAAATTACTAGTTATACCTTGTAGAAAACCTCTTGATCTTCTATCGTATTCCTCTTCTAACCTCGGACGTTGTGTGGGCAACGATCTTCCGAGACGAGAAACCACCAACCACCTTCTTCTCCTCCTAGCTAGGTTCGGCCACAAAGAAAGAAGCTTCACCAAGGAAGAAAATCAAAACACTAACCAAGCTCCAAGAGATGCTAGCTTCCTCTCCTTCTTCTTCTTCTTCTCCAAGTAGTATCCGGCCACCACAAGAGCTCCAAGGGAATAGAGGGGTTCGGCCACCACAAGAGGAAGAGAGGGAAAGGATGGCCGGCCACACCAAGGAACAAAAGAGGGAGAGAAAATAATAGAGGTTGTGTCTCATGAAGGCACCCCTACCCCTTCTTTTATATTCCTTGGCCTAGGCAAATTAGGAAATTTAATTACAATAAAATTTCCTTAATTTCCTTGACATGATTTAATTGAGAAAAATAAAATAAAATTTCCCAAATCAAACTCTAATGGCCGGCCACATCAATGAAGGAAAAAATTAGACAAGTTTTAATCAACAATTAAAACTTCCTAATTTGTTTCCGAAAATTTTAAAAAATAAAATTTCTCTTTAAAAATCTCTTCATGGTTGATAAAAGGAAATTTCTATAATTTTAATTTTATAACATGTGAATAATTTTTAAAGAGAAAATAAAATATCTCACCAATCTACAAATAAGGAAAGAGATCTAATCTCTTTCTTTAATCTTTTGTAGATCTTTTACAAGAGAGATATTTTAATTTTAATTCTCTTTAATAAATTATATCTCCCACATAATTTAAATTAAAATTAAAATCCCTTTTTAAATTAATTTGACCGGCCCCCACTAGCTTGGGTTCAAGCTAGGGCCGACCACCCAATTTTATACCTAGGCCGGCCCTAGCTTGGTTCCCAAGCTAGCTTGGCCGGCCCCCTATTGGTGGGTATAGAAGGTGGGTATAGGTGGGTATAGTATTCTATAAATAAGAGGCTACGATAGGGACCGAGAGGAGGAATTGGTTTTGGTCTCCCGATAAAATTAAGCATCCCGTGTTCGCCCCGAACACACAACTTAATTTTATCAATAATAATTCATTCCACTAGAGAACTATTATTGAACTATCGCACCAATCCCAAATTACATTTTTGGGCTCCTTCTTATTATGAGTGTGTTAGTCTCCCTGTGTTTAAGATATCGAATGTCCACTAATTAAGTGAGTTACTGACAACTCATTTAATTAATATATAAATCCAAGAGTAGTACCACTCAACCTTATTGTCATGTCGGACTAGGTCCACCTGCAAGGTTTAACATGACAATCCTTATGAGCTCCTCTTGAGGACATTATCAACCTAGTATCTCTAGGACACAGTTTCCTTCTATAATCAACAACACACACTATAAGTTATACCATTTCCCAACTTATCGGGCTTATTGATTCATCGAACTAAATCTCACCCATTGATAAATTAAAGAAATAAATATCAAATATATATGCTTGTTATTATATTAGGATTAAGAGCACACACTTCCATAATAACCGAGGTCTTTGTTCCTTTATAAAGTCAGTATAAAAGAAACGACCTCAAATGGTCCTACTCAATACACTCTGAGTGTACTAGTGTAATTATATAGTCAAGATAAACTGATACTGTCACGCCCCCAAAGGAGTCTCTGCCAGACAAAAATCCGGCAGCACCTCCCCAGTACCGGTGACAATCTGAAGCATCACTACAAGCAAAATACATCAGCCACATGCGGCTGGAATATTTATATACACAACCACGCAGTTATAATAACAGCCCACACGGCTGGAATGAAACAATCACAACCACGCAGTTATATATAAAACAGCCCACACGGCTGTACCAAAACACAGCGGAAAAACGAAGGAAAGCCCACACAACACAAATAAATACAATGCATGCCGGCACGGCTTAAACACAAATACAACACCAAAACCATAGGATAGCCACATGGCTATACACAAATACAATGCCAAAAATAATAAAAGAATATACAAAAGAAAATAAGCACGGTCTTCGGATGTGACGTAGGACCCGGCAGACAGGATACTCCGAGCGACACCAACCATCTACAAGCTACCTGAAAACACAAATGTATACATGCGGTGGTGAGTATAGGTAACTCAGCGGGTAATAGAAATGATAGTGCATGGTCCATAAACAAAACACGGAGATCAAAAGTATACAGTCTCAGTAGGGAAACAAAGAACATGATCATCCTATCATAATCAATGCATCTGAACATACCTGACGTAGTAACCCGACATAATCATAACTGACATACAAACTGCACAAACCACTACTGACATAATGGTAAATACATACCCAATCTGAAATCGACGCAAGGTACCAAGATCAGTAACCTCACTGGATCTGCAACAGACATACCCGTGACACCTGTGCAATATAAATACGACTGCAAATACATGTAAAATAAATGACATGTATGCAGCATGACAACCATATGCAACAATCATATCGCAAACAAATGCAACATACCACAAACACATGCAACTAGTATCTACTAGGCATGTATGCAAATATATCTCCAAAGATGCACCGCGCATCAAATGCCAATGTGCATGCATGCTCCACGGTCACCCACGCCACCTCTCTAGACACCACGACCCCTGTATGGCCGAGAGGCTTGGGTCCGTGACAAACCGTACTAGCCTCCAGAACAAACACCGCTATAGGCGGCCGAAGCGGACGGTCAGCTAAGTAGTTATATAACTACATAGCTAAGGGTCCCTGACCACTCACATCTCTAGCCCTCTGACACTGTACCCTCAAGACTCACTACTCCAGAGTGGTCGAGGCTGACAGAACACTGAGCAGCTGAGTAAGCGCGACAGGACTAGCTCCACTCCAAACTACCACTCTCCATCAATGGCCGAATGGACGGCTATAAAAGACTGACAACCCTCTCAACTACAAGGGAGACGATAGTCGTCAGTATGACATGAATGATGAACATGATGATATACATATATAATCATGATACGGACACCGTCATCATCCATGCAACTCTAAATCCACCTAAGTGTCCCACAACATGAGTATAATCATCATGATACCTCCATATATCCCACCAAACATATGTATATAACCACACATGTATAGTCAACCAAAAATCTCCAATAACCTCAACAGACACACCTACACAACCCCACGTGTACAATCAACATGTATCCTCCAGTAAAAACACATCAAACACGTGTATAAACCACAGACATACAATCAACACAACTCCAATCATCACACCGGACAGAAGTATACACGACATACGGATGGACAAGCCTCATATGAATACCACCAACGAAGTAATCCCTACCATACATACTCTACATGTACACAAATACCACAGAGTATAGATAATCCAAAGTGTAGACTGTATAAGAATTAAATAGATCATCACAAGGGTCAAGCATCGGTATCAAGCAGGAAAGCAACAAACGAACACGATATAAGATAAAGCATCCTAAACCATCTCAGAAAACCATGCACTAAGCTCAATAAAATATACATAGAGGCAAGGAAGAAATACCCGCCTTAAAGACGTAGATCGTGTCCGGGAATCCCACATCAAGACGCTTATCTCGAATCCAAGTCCTGCGATCAATCAATAGATATATTTTATTTAGCTAAATCCATATGAATTAAATAGCTAAATAAAAGCCCTAACCCAATTAGGATCACTCCAATCAAGTCTGATCTTCGATTAATCCTCCAACTAACCTTAATCATAATACAACCTAATTAGATTAGGTTATACATGATACATCTCCAAAACTCCTCTAAACCAACACATCATTTAATCCAAAAACAAATCTCTATCATAAAGCTACAACAACCAAACATCATCATCAACAACTAACCAAACCACTACATCTAATAGCTCAACCAACAATCAATCCAATAATCCAAAGAATGATCATATAACAATCTATATTAACTAATCACCATATCCACAAATTCCAACCTAATACAAACCTCAATCAATCCAATACAAAAATAAATCCATTCTTAATCCAACTCCTTCAAAACCAAACATGATCCACCACCATTAATTTCTACAATTCATCTCCACTAATCCAACCATTAAACCCTTACATAAATCTAACTTGTAACAAATCCAACGATTTTAAGAATAACCATGCAAAAACCCATTAAAACACCTAACCTAGCACATACTAATGAAAACAATGGGAATACATCACTGGAAATCACCTACCATGAGGTTTTAACAGAACTTCAGCAGCTCCCAATCCAACAAACCTCTGCTCGATAACTCCCAAGGTAGTCCTACACCAAATTCTTTCAAGAATCAACCCATGAAGCAACTGTACATAAATGAATTCACTAGAATCCTAACAAACAAAACCTTATTTACCTCAAATGGACCTTCACCACTTCACCAAGACTTCAACAGCTACAAGAACAACCAAGAATCCAATCCCTACATCCCAAGTCAAAAAAAAATGGAGATTAGATCACTAGAAAACTAATACTAGCCTTACCTTACCCCAATTTCTGCATCGACAGTCCGTCCACAACAAGGGTCAGCAGCCGATCAACGTCGATGAGAAAGGGGAACTGGAATCCAGTGAAGTGGACCTCCCTGATCCAAACTCCGACGACGTGGAAGCGCTGGACATCCACAAGATACAATTAGGGCTCGAATCTCCCCTCCCTCGCCAGGCCCTAGTCTCGCCGTGCCCTAACTTCGCCGGATCATCGTCGATCGCCCACAAGAAACTGTCGAGGAAGCGATCAATCCACTGGAGAAAGCTTGGACATCATCAGCTCCTTCGAGATTCCGGTGATGGTCCTTAATCGGCACGAGGAGGCTAAGGCCCGTCGGGGAAGAGTCATCCTCCGTCGACGTCGGGTTGTCCACGAGAGAGAGCAATAGGGAGAGGGGAAACCGAGAGGTGAGGAAGAAGACCCGACCACTTGTTTTCGCTTCAAAGCCCCGGTGGTGGCCTGCGCCGGCGACGTCGAGAAGGGGGGAAAAAGGAGGGGAATCGCCGGGGTGGTGATGAGGCTCGGGAAGAACAGGGAAGAAGAATCGGGAGAGAAATTTGGGAATTTAGGGATTATTAAACTTAGGTTAGCTTAATTAACCTTTAAGTTTATTCCTTAATCAACTCCTATTTAAGGGGTATTTTAAACAGGCTTTCCCTATACCCCGAATTCATCCCCTCAAAACGAGTCATACGGACTCCGTTTAAATCCCTAAAAATTTCTAAAAATTCCAGAAAAATCCAATATGATTTTTCGTCCAATAATATTTATTATTTAATTTTACGATATCTTACAGATACCTAATTACACTACGACCTTCTAATGGTTTGTACCTTTCTATTTTGGTCGTGAGCTACTGTTTATAATTTATAAGGTACTGATAACATCATCTTCTGCATGTGACACCACATACTATGTTATCTACAATATAAATTAAAAGAACAACTACAAACAAATGTAGACAATTTGACCAAATGTGATTCTTTATACATAATGAATGTTTACAAAGCTTAGGCTTTCAGTATACACTCCAACAATCCCCCACTTATACTAATGACCAAGCTGCCATATCTTTTACCATACATCTGATTCTCATTCTCTCCACATGCCGATCAAAAGCTTTCGCCGGAAGGGCCTTAGTGAAAGGATCTGCCAGGTTATCTGCTGATGCAATCTTGGCGATGACAACTTCTCCTCGCTTCACGATATCTCGTATCAGGTGGTGCATGCGCTCTATATGTTTACTTGCCTTATGAGCTCGTGGTTCCTTCGAGTTTGCAACTGCACCGCTATTATCACAATAAATTGTGATGATTTTGGGCAAACCAGGAATCACATCTAAGTCCATTAGAAAGTTCCTGAGCCATACTGCTTCTTTAGCTGCCTTAGAGGCTGCTACATACTCTGCTTCCATGGTTGAGTCCGATACGCATTTCTGCTTAACACTCCTCCATGAAATGGCTCCACCTCCTAAAGTAAACACATAGCCTGATGTAGACTTACTATTGTCCCTATCTGATTGGAAATCTGAATCCGTGTAACCCACAGGGAGCAAATCGTCTGCTTGGTAAATTAGCATATAATCTCTAGTCCTTCTCAGGTACTTTAATATATGCTTTACCGCAGTCCAATGTCCTTGTCCAGGGTTACTCTGATATCTGCTAACCATGCCCACGGCAAAACAGATATCAGGTCTCGTACACAACATTGCATACATAAGACTTCCTACAGCCGAAGCATAAGGAACTGCTTTCATGTCCTCTATCTCCTTTGATGTCTTTGGAGACATCTCTTTAGATAGAGCTATTCCATGCCTAAAAGGTAAGAAACCTTTCTTGGAATCCTGCATACTAAAACGAGCAAGGATTGTATTTATATATGAAGCTTGGGACAGACACAACATTCTTTTCTTGCGATCCCTTATCACTTTGATCCCAAGAATGTGTGCACACTCTCCTAAGTCCTTCATATCAAATTGTTTGGACAATCATACCCTTACGTCTGATAATACCTTGACATTGTTACCAATTAACAAAATATCATCTACGTATAGTACAAGAAATACCACCACGTTTCCGTTACACTTCTTGTATACACAAGACTCATCCGGACACTGAATAAATCCATACGACTGGATTACTTCATTAAACCGGATGTTCCAAGACCTTGAAGCTTGCTTCAGTCCATAAATGGACCGATTGAGCTTGCACACTAGATGCTCTTTGCCTTTTTCAATGAACCCTTCTGGTTGCTTCATATGGATGTTCTCTTCAAGACTTCCATTAAGGAAAGCTGTCTTGACATCCATTTGCCAAATCTCATAATCCATATGAGCAGCAATGGATAAGAGTATCCGGATAGACTTAAGCATGGCTACCGGTGAAAAGGTTTCCTCATAATCGATTCTCTCTTTCTGAGTGTACCCTTTCGCAACAAGCCTAGCTTTGAAGGTTTCTACCTTTCCATCTATCCCTCTTTTCCTTTTGTAGATCCACTTGCATCCAATGACTTTATCATTAGGTGGTTCTACAAGCTCCCAGACCTTATTAGAATACATAGATTCTATTTCGGAATTCATTGCCTTTTACCAAGATACTGCATCTAAATCTTGGAGTGCTTCATCATATATTCGGGGATCTGGTTCATGTTTACCTGGGATCAAGTCCGAAGACTCACCCAAAAACATGAATCTCTCAGGTTGCCTCACAACCCTCCCACTACGATGAGGCACTGTCTCTGGCTGTGTATCATGTGTGACACGTGTTGCAGTCTCTTGTGGTACTTCATCTTGTACTGTTGGTACTGAAGTAGACGTGTCCTCTCTAAGTTCTTCTAAAACAACTTTGCTACTGGGCTTGTGATCCATTATATAGTCTTCTTCTAAAAACTGGGCATTGGTGCTAACAATGACCTTCTGGTCTTTAGGACTATAAAATAAACCACCATTCGTTCCTTTGGGATATCCTACAAACACGCGAACTTCTGTACGGGATTCTAACTTATCAGCATCTGGTTTCAGCACATGTGCTGGACTACCCTATATCCGAATATGTCTTAGACTGGGTTTTCGTCCATTCCATAATTCTATGGGAGTAGAAGAAACTGATTTAGAAGGTACTAAGTTCAAAACATACACTGCTGTTTCCAGAGCATATCCCCAAAATGAATTTGGTAATTCTGAATAACTCATCATCGATCTAACCATCTCCATAAGAGTCCTATTCCTTCGTTCTGCCACACCATTCTGTTGGGGTGTACCAGGTGCGGACAGTTGGAATTGAATCCCAGCCTCTGATAAGTAATTCCTAAACTCTCCTAAGAGGTATTCGCCACCACGATCTGACCGTAGTGTCTTGATACTTTTACCTAGTCGTTTCTCCACATCAGCCTTGTATTCTTTGAACTAATCAAAGCACTCAGACTTGCGGCGCATTAGGTAAATGTATCCATATCTTGAATAATCGTCTATAAAAGAGACAAAATATTCAAAACCTCCTCTTGCCTGGACAGACATAGGACCACACAAATCAGAGTGAACCAACTCTAACACTTCTTTGGCTCTATACCCCTTGGCCTTGAACGGTCTCTTGGTCATTTTTCCTTCTAAGCAAGATTCACAAGTTGGAAAATTTTCCAACTCTAATGCACTCAAAAGTCCATCGGCTATAAGCCTCTGAATCCTACTTAAGTTAATATGACCAAGCCTTAGATGCCAAAGATATGCTTGGTTCATTTCTGAAGGTTCTTTTCTCTTAGAGTTAGAAGATGCGTTATAAATTTCCATGTTTTGCTTTGTGGAAGAAATTGGATTTAAAGTATACAAATTGCCAACTAATGCACTAGAACAGATAATCACTTTATTTCTTTTAATAACTACATCGTTACTGAAAGAAACTAAATATCCATCTAAAAACAGTTTAGAAACTGAAATTAAATTCTTTCTAAAACTGGGTACATAAAGACAATTTCTTAAAACCAAATTCCTATTTATACTAAAAGATAAGTAGACGTCTCCCACTGCAACAGCTGCCACCTTAGTAGCATTGCCCATGTAGACGGTAATTTCTCCTTCAGATAGTCGTCGGGTTTCCTGGAACCCCTGCAAGGAATTGCAGACATGATCAGTGGCTCCCGTATCTACACACCAGGTGCTGGTAGATAACACATGCACACATGTTTCAACAACTAGAGCATGAGATATACCTTTGTTTTGGTTCCTACGAGGATAGTCCGCCTTCCAATGTCCTGCCTGCTTGCAGATGAAGCACTTTCTCTTCGGCTTCTTCACTCCAGCTTTAAATCCTGTACTATGAGACTTATTCACTTTCTTTGCTGAACTAGCTTGTTTCTTCTTCTTCTTTCCTCTCGGTTTAGAAGTAGAACCATTTTCAGCATAGTGAATTTAAGCATTGTGACGAAATAATCCTTCTGCTGCCTGAAGTTCTGTCAGTAGTTCCGCCAATGAATATACCCTTTTGTTCATATTGTAATTCAGGCGGAATTGCTCAAAACTTCTAGGTAGTGTTTGGAGGATCATATCGATCTGGGTTTCCCCATCAATTTCTCCTCCAAGGATCTGTATCTCGTTCAGATAAGCCATCATCTTTAGGATATGATCCCTCACAGGAGTACCCTCTTGCATGGTGGCTGTCATTATCTTTCTCATGGCTTCTTGCCTAGAAGCCCTATCCTGATGACCAAAGAGTTCCTTGAGATTGTTCATAATATCATAGGCTGTTGGTAAATCTTGATGTTGCAATACATTTGACATTGAAGCCAAAATGTAACACCGCGCCATCTCATATGCTTTTACCCATTTCCTATGATATTCAATCTCCTCTTGGGTAGATTCACCAGTAGGTGCTTCAGGGCACTGCTCAGTCAGTACAAATTTATAGCTTTCAGCAGTAAGAACAATGTCTAGGTTTCTTTTCCAATCTATGTAATTAGGTCCAGTAAGTCTATTTTGTTGAAGTATGATGGACAGTGGGTTGAAAGTCATCCTAAGAATCACAAATAACTTTTGGTCAGAACTCTAAATTTAGAATAATATTGATTCCTCAAACAATACTATTTTAAATTAACCAACACCTCAAAACACCGTGAAT
This sequence comes from Zingiber officinale, assembly GCF_018446385.1. Taxonomy (NCBI): domain Eukaryota; kingdom Viridiplantae; phylum Streptophyta; class Magnoliopsida; order Zingiberales; family Zingiberaceae; genus Zingiber; species Zingiber officinale. Next base: position 109,984,438 of record NC_056001.1, on the reverse strand, counting down.
TTTGTATGCCACGTTAGTGTGGACGTATACAAATTCAACATTTGTAAAAGGAGGGTTTTATCCCATTAATTTTATTATCTTGTCAACCTAACTTTTTGACAAATAAAATTAATAGTTGGTATCTTTTGGTCACACAAATAATAGCAGTGACTCCGATGGGGAGGATACTATTAGATGTGTCTAAGTGTATACCATTACTTGACACTAAGTCCATTAATAAGATTATGCCCCTTCCGTTGGGGAAGATCACACGCTCTTAATTAACTTCCTATAGTCATCCAAAAATGGAAGTATGTTCTAGTGATCCACAAACAAGCTCATCCGTTATGGAGGAAGGCACTCAGAGCCAATGCGCAAGCTTGTTTGCATCACTTACAAACCAGTAATGGAGACCATGAGATTTATTTAAAAATCCCTCTCCCACTTAGTTATTTATAAATGAGGAATTTTAACTATGCTAGCCTACTAAAACTTGTAAACTAACATGCACACACAGCATAATATAAAAGCAATAAATAGAAAATTTAATTTTCAACTATTATGGCTTTTATCTCTAATTGTCCTCCGTGTGTTGTCATCCCAAGCTGCTGCCATATTTGGCCACCGCCACCGGGTCTAGCTATCGCATCCATCTTGCTCCTAGTTCCGCTGCGCCTCTGGTCCTTAGAAGGTTCCACGCTTTGCAAGATTCGATCCGCAACATAAATAGAATTTTACATTTTGATCCTATATTCCATAAAAGGAATGTACATGTATCTAGATCAAAAATAAAATCCTAATAAATCTAAATACAGCTCCTGCTGTATTTTAATACAATCATGCACACACATATAAATGCCCTTGACATGTCCAAGGGTCCAATCACACACATAATAACTAAAAGCCATAATAGTTGGATCCAGCATCCACAAAGTTAGCACATCCTACGATTATCCTGCCTAAATTATGTATGACATGTGCATAATTAAACTAAATACCAAATACACAGAGGCAAAACCCTAGCTCTGATACCAATTGTTGGTTGCTACTCGGAAAACCTATAGGTTCCACTGTACAAAAATTTTGTACAAAGGTCTGAACCTTTTCCTAGCTACCATGTGTTCTTTTAAATTAAATTTTGGATCGCCTGCGGAACTTAACACATTTGATCCAAAACTTAATCTATTTGTTCTTTTAGGTTTTGACTTGGATCTCCTGCGGAACTTAACACGTTCGACCCAAGTCTCCTTAAGTTATTAATTCCATTAAATATAAATTTCCATAATTGGTTCGACGTGGCGAGGCACATGGCCTTCTTGGATATGGGAGCAACCACCACCGACTAGACAAAACCTTTTATAGAAAGCTAATATTTAATTTCCTAAAATAACTTTAGGTTAACCAAAGAGAACAATCAAATCACAAGGAAAAGAAAAAAATAAAAGAACACAACATCGAAAAACATATTCGAAATTCTAGAACGTAAGCCTCTTGTATTTAGTATTATTTCCATAAATAACTAGTATGATGCGGAAAGAAAAATTACTAGTTATACCTTGTAGAAAACCTCTTGATCTTCTATCGTATTCCTCTTCTAACCTCGGACGTTGTGTGGGCAACGATCTTCCGAGACGAGAAACCACCGACCACCTTCTTCTCCTCCTAGCTAGGTTCGGCCACAAAGAAAGAAGCTTCACCAAGGAAGAAAATCAAAACACTAACCAAGCTCCAAGAGATGCTAGCTTCCTCTCCTTCTTCTTCTTCTTCTCCAAGTAGTATCCGGCCACCACAAGAGCTCCAAGCCTTTGAGAGAGGTTCGGCCACCACAAGAGGAAGAGAGGGAGATGATGATGATGGCCGGCCACACCAAGGAACAAAAGAGGGAGAGAAAATAATAGAGGTTGTGTCTCATGAAGGCACCCCTACCCCTTCTTTTATATTCCTTGGCCTAGGCAAATTAGGAAATTTAATTACAATAAAATTTCCTTAATTTCCTTGACATGATTTAATTGAGAAAAATAAAATAAAATTTCCCAAATCAAACTCTAATGGCCGGCCACATCAATGAAGGAAAAAATTAGACAAGTTTTAATCAACAATTAAAACTTCCTAATTTGTTTCCGAAAATTTTAAAAAATAAAATTTCTCTTTAAAAATCTCTTCATGGTTGATAAAAGGAAATTTCTATAATTTTAATTTTATAACATGTGAATAATTTTTAAAGAGAAAATAAAATATCTCACCAATCTACAAATAAGGAAAGAGATCTAATCTCTTTCTTTAATCTTTTGTAGATCTTTTACAAGAGAGATATTTTAATTTTAATTCTCTTTAATAAATTATATCTCCCACATAATAAAAATTAAAATTAAAATCCCTTTTTAAATTAATTTGGCCGGCCCCCACTAGCTTGGGTTTAAGCTAGGGCCGGCCACCCAATTTTATACCTAGGCCGGCCCTAGCTTGGTTCCCAAGCTAGCTTGGCCGGCCCCCTATTGGTGGGTATAGAAGGTGGGTATAGGTGGGTATAGTATTCTATAAATAAGAGGCTACGATAGGGACCGAGAGGAGGAATTAGTTTTGGTCTCCCGATAAAATTACGTGTTCGCCTCGAACACACAACTTAATTTTATCAATAATAATTCATTCCACTAGAGAACTATTATTGAACTATCGCACCAATCCCAAATTACATTTTGGGCTCCTTCTTATTATGAGTGTGTTAGTCTCCGTGTTTAAGATATCGAATGTCCACTAATTAAGTGAGTTACTGACAACTCATTTAATTAATATCTAAATCCAAGAGTAGTACCACTCAACCTTATTGTCATGTCGGACTAGGTCCACCTGCAGGGTTTAACATGACAATCCTTATGAGCTCCTCTTGAGGACATTATCAACCTAGTATCTCTAGGACACAGTTTCCTTCTATAATCAACAACACACACTATAAGTTATACCATTTCCCAACTTATCGGGCTTATTGATTCATCGAACTAAATCTCACCCATTGATAAATTAAAGAAATAAATATCAAATATATATGCTTGTTATTATATTAGGATTAAGAGCACACACTTCCATAATAACCGAGGTCTTTGTTCCTTTATAAAGTCAGTATAAAAGAAACGACCTCAAATGGTCCTACTCAATACACTCTGAGTGTACTAGTGTAATTATATAGTCAAGATAAACTGATACCTAATTACACTACGACCTTCTAATGGTTTGTACCTTTCTATTTTGGTCGTGAGCTACTGTTTATAATTTATAAGGTACTGATAACATCATCTTCTGCATGTGACACCACATACTATATTATCTACAATATAAATTAAAAGAACAACTACAAACAAATGTAGACAATTTGACCAAATGTGATTCTTTATACATAATGAATGTTTACAAAGCTTAGGCTTTCCGTATACACTCCAACAGGCCCGGGACCAGATCGTCGAATCCGAGAGCGAGAGCGAGTCAGAGGCCGAGTCCGAGCGAAGCCACGGATCCGCATCCGTTTCCGAAGGGCTAGAATCCACTGTAAGTATTCCTAGACTTAACAATTTAGTCAATTATTTATTACGCAAGTTAGCTAAGTCGAACCTTAAAATAAAGTCACTTCTAAAGGAAGTAGCCGTCCTTAAAGAAATGACTAACATTAAATCCATACCTGATCAAGTTCAGACTGAAAATTCTACTCATGTTCAAAAACTTGAGGAAGAAAATTCAAGTTTGAAAAATCAGGTTAAGGATTTAAAAAATACGTTAGAACGGTTTTCTTTAGGTTCCAAGAATCTTGACCTAATTCTTGGAACACAAAGAGCCGTTTACAATAGAACTGGGCTAGGATATAAAATTAAAAAGAAATATAAATCTTATTTATCCTTAATAAACAAACAAAATAGTAAATTAGTCCAAGCATGGGTTCCCAAGTCCAAATTGGTCAATCAAGTTGGACTTGGTCAATACTGGGTCCCGAATGATCAAATACACTACCTCGATAGACCATATCGAGGCTACGATCCAGGGGGAGTTAAAAGAAAAACGATCTTAACAAAACAAAATTAAGAAAAAAAATCAAATTAAAAAATTTGAAATTAAAATATAAATTCAAAATTCAAAATCAAATTAAAAATTTGAAATTCAAATATTAATTCAAAATTCAAAAATCAAATTAAAGATTCAAAATTCAAATATTAATTCAAAATTCAAAAAACAAATTAAAGATTCAAATTCAAAAATTCAATATAGATGGAGGATCCAGACTAGCTGACACCTCCAACTGAACTACCCGACAGGGTAACTAAACCTAATCTACCCGAAATGGGTAAAACAAGAGTAGATTACCCGACAGGGCAATTAAGGTTAGATTAAAACGGGCTAGGTTTAACTTGACCCACAGTACTGGTGAAGTTTTTGGATGATAGTACGTTAGGGAAGCTTGGGCATCGCATGTCTAGGAAGATATGACTTCGACCTGGTGCATTTGGCCAAGTGGAACTGACCAAGCTACCCTTAAATGGATCCTAACTAGTTAGACCAAGGTTTAGTATTAAGCTCAATGAGTAGGACTATTTGGGAAACCTCGAAGGCATGGTTACTTTAATGAGTTCCTTGTGACTCACCATAGCCCAGAAGTTTATCCAAAGAATGCTTAATTTCAAAATAAATTTTAAAACTTAATTTCAAAATAATTTTTAAAAACTTAATTTCAAAATTACTTTCAAAATTATTTTAAAAACTTAATTTCAAAATTATTTTAAAAACTTAATTTCAAAATGATTTAAAAAAAACTTAATTTCAAAATTATTTTAAAAACTTAATTTCAAAATTATTTTAAAAACTTAATTTCAAAATTATTTTAAAAAACTTAATTTCAAAATTATTTTAAAAACTTAATTTCAAAATGATTTAAAAAACTTAATTTCAAAATGATTTTAAAAACTTAATTTCAAAATTATTTTAAAACTTAATTTCAAAATAATTTTAAAAACTTAATTCCAAAATTATTTTAAAAACTTAATTTCAAAATTATTTTAAAACTTAATTTCAAAATTATTTTAAAAACTTAATTTCAAAATTATTTTAAAAACTTAATTTTGAAATTATTTTAAAACTTAATTTCAAAATTATTTTAAAACTTAATTTCAAAATTATTTTAAAAACTTAATTTCAAAATTATTTTAAAAACTTAAATTCAAAATGTTAAACAACCATAGGATTAATTGCTTGCTAACTTAGATTGAGTGAGATAGAAAAACTAAGGGGTTCACTTCAATTAAGCTATCTTTAACTCCATTAAAGAGAAACCAATTCAACTACTTTATGTGTAGGAATTGGATCAATGGATGTTGGATAGTGGATGCTTCAGACACATGACTGGAGATAAATTGAAATTTACTAAACTCAAGTACAAGAATTTAGGATCGGTTGCATTCGGCAACGACGGTAAACTTAAAGTAATCGGAAAAGGTAATATTGAACTTAGTTCCGATTTCATTATTCGAAATGTTTTATTGGTTGAAAATTTTAACTTTAATTTGCTAAGTATAAGTCAATTGTGTGACAGTGGATATCTAGTCAATTTTGATAAATCTGGGTGTCTAGTTAAAAACATTGAAAACCCTGAGATTAAACTTAAGGGGCTTAGGAAGAACAACATCTACACAATTGACCTATCAATATCCTCAATAAAGTGTCTCTTGACACAACAAGAGGAAACTCAACTGTGGCACAGAAGATTGGGTCACACTCACACTAGACTCATTGCAAAAATGAGTCAAAATGGTCTAGTTAGAGGCTTGTCCAAATTAAAATTTATTGAAAACTCAATCTGTGATGCGTGTCAAAAAGGAAAACAAACCAAGTCAACCCACAAGTCAACCAACCTAGAAAGAACTAACTCCTTACTTGAGCTCCTTCACCTTGACCTATTTGATTCACATGGAGCCAAGTCATTAAACAAGAACCAATATTGCTTAGTGATAATTGACGACTACTCTAGGTACACATGGGTAAGATTCCTAAAAACAAAAGATGAAACCTATGAAACATTTAATAATTTCTGCAAATTAACGGAAAATGAAAAAGATTCTAAAATTAAAAGAATAAGAAGTGATCACGGGAGAGAATTTGAAAATCATAGGTTTACCCAATTTTGTAAAATAAATGGATACCAACATGAATTTTCATATCCTAGAACCCCCCAACAAAATGGTCTAGTGGAACGTAAAAATAGAACACTACAAGAAGCCGCAAGGACTATGTTAAACGAATATAATTTAAATCATCAATTTTGGGCTGAAGCAATAAATACTACAAATTATATTCAAAACAGAATTTTAATTAACAAACTTCACAATAAAACACCTTATGAACTTTACTATCATAAAATTCCCAACCTAAACTATTTAAAAGTATTTGGTTGTAAAGTTCACATTTTAAATACTAAAGATTACTTAGGAAAATTCACACCCAAGTCTAACCAAGGAATATTTTTAGGATACTCTTCAACCAGTAGGACCTTTAGAGTATATAATCAAAATACCTTGAAAGTTGAAGAAACAACTAATGTAATATTTGATGAAGAAAACAACCTACCTAATATAAATGAAAATATTGACATCAATCCAAGAGTTATAGAAGATGATGAAATTCAACCTAACCTTAATGAGTCAGAAGAACCATTTTCTGACCCATAGATAAGACCAACTAGAATAAGTACCTCTCACACACCTAACCAAATTTTGGGTGATCCAACCCTAGGAGTCAGAACTAGATCCTCCTATAGAAACCTTAGTCAGATTGTCCTTATTTCTAAAATTGAACCAAAGACTATAGAAGAAGCCTTACCTGACCCAGACTGGATCATTACAATGTAGGAAGAATTAGCACAATTTGAGAGAAATCAAGTCTGGGACCTTGTACCTAAACCCATAGATAAATCAATAATAGACACCAAATGGGTTTTTAGGAACAAGTTGGATGATCAGGGTGATATAATAAGAAACAAAGCTAGACTAGTAGCCAAAGGATTTAGTCAAGTTTAAGGCTTAGATTATGATGAACCTATGCTCCGGTAGCTAGACTCGAATCCATAAGGATGTTATTAGCCTATGCAGCAAATAAAGGGTTTAAGTTATACCAAATTGACGTTAAGTCAGCTTTTTTAAATGGGTTTATCAAAGAAGAGGTCTGTAACGACCCAATTTTCCCTATTTCAAGTTCTAAAAGTCCATAAAAATATTTGGAAATACTTTTAAAATATTCTAAAGATTTTTAGAAATTTTTAGAGTATTTTTATGTAAATTTTGGAGTCCGTTTGGTATTTTTACCAAGGAGAATAAGTTTTAAAAATAAACTAAAATAAAAAAAAAAAAAAAGGGGTGTAGAAGCTGGGTTTCGAACCCAGCACCCCTGGCCCAAGCAAAACCGGCCTAACCAACCGAGCTGCGCTCGATTTATTAATCATATATGGAGCGATATATATTTAAGTAGTAGTTAGGAACAGTAAAATAAATTGGAATTAAAAGTGCGCGGCTGAGGGATTGAAGCCGAGACTCGTTGATTCAGTAAAAGGCCAGCTAACCAACTGAGCTAGCAGTTGTTACTTAATCAAATAAAGGGAGAATTTTATTTAATGAGTAGAAGTTAATAACAAGAATTAATGGGCAGAAAATGGTTGCAGCCGAGTTTCGAACCCGCAACACAAGCCTTAAGCAAAACGCAACCAACCGACTATGCTAGCGATCGTTTGTTATTAAAGAAGGAGAAAAATTCCATTTAAGCTATAGTTGGAACCGAAAATAACCCTAGTTATAAAGTGAGGACTAAAGTGATTTTCGGAAAACCTAAAATTTCTTTTCCTCTCCTCACCTCTCGCGTGCGACGGCGGCAGATCAGAAGACCTAGGGTTCCTCTCCGGCGGCCGGCAAGGGCTTCTTTTCAGAAGCCGTTCACGGATTCGTGGTCTCCTCATCAAGGAGAACACGCGGATAGGAAGGGATCGCAGAGATCTTCACATCATCCGAACCCTAGATCTTCCTCCGGTTGTAAGTTCAAGAACAGCGAGGTGAGTTGCTACTCACCTGCGGTAGGATAGCTCCGAGATTTTCTTTCCTTGCTGCCGTGAATTGAGGATTTGGATTCATGATTTCTTCTTGTTTTTTTTTTCCGAAGCAGATTAGAAGATTGAGATTTTAGTTCATGTGTTCTTCTATTGTCTATGATTTTGGTATTGTGACCCGAAACAATGATGCTCTCTTGTGTTGGTTGTGTTTTCAGATAGTCCCTTGAACGGATTTAGTGGTCAACAGTTTGAATTTGAGGTTGTTCTTGCTTTCTTATGATGTTTAGAGGTTTTAGAAAGAATTGGTTAGGTTGTTAAATAAGCATGTTCGGATAGTAAGGAAGCTAGCAATCATTTGTTTTCTTTCCTTGCCGTGGTACTGATCAGTTAAAGGAGGAAGAGTAGTGGTTCGGCTTGTTTGGAGTTTGTTGCCATGAAAACCTAATCTAGATTAGTAGGTTTGGGATTTTAACATGGAAGGGTATAGTTGTTTGAGAATGTAGCCTTCTCGGTTCCTTTTTGTTTTCTTATAGTGGCACTGAACAGGAGTTTTGAGCTTTGAGTTATGTATGCAGAATTTCAATCATTGAGCAGAATTTGTAGATCATAGATGCGATTCTTTCTAGAACCGTGTTCTGACTTATTGTAAAAGAATTAGAATACAAGAAACATTTTAGTTCTTTGCCATCTCATTGATTAGGAACAACCTTATTTCTGGATTTCGGATCTAGTTCTTTTGTGCCATTTAGTTTTGAACAGCCCATAAATATCATGAGCAGCAAGTTTTGTTGCTGTGCTATATGGTTTTGCTTGTATTAACATCATGAGCATTCAATTTAGGGAGTGTTTAAGTTAACAATTCTCTTTTGAAGCATAGAATAAGGAGGTTAGAGAATAATTGAGAATAGCTTATGTATTTTGAATTCTGCAGCTTTGTGATGGTGTAATCTCTTTAGTGTAAAGTGAGAGATGTTGATGATGAAACAAAAAGTTTAGAAAATAGTGGTTGATATTAGATGAGTGGGGAAACTGAGATAATTGGAATCAATTTGGAAGTTTTAATGTAGTTTAGATCTCCTCAAAGTGCAGTTTTAAAAGATTATAGTGAAGTTTGATTAAGTCTTTAGAGTGCAGATTTTTATTAAGAAGAGCAGTGCAGATTTCTCTAAGTAATAGACGTGCAGTTTTCCTTTTTCTAGCTTCTCCTTAGCTATTTGTAAGTATGAGTAGACTTCTTTTCTATTGCTATTAGACATGCAGATTTTCTTTGCTATCAGTTTAACATGAGCAGTATTGATTCCTATTTTTAGTCCTTTACTACTAGATACACATGAGCAGTTTCCTTTAGTTTTCATTTGCTATTTTAACAAGCATGAACAACCATGTATTCTAGTGGAAAAATAAGAATCCTATTAAATACTTTTAGAAGTATTAACAAGTAAAAGGAAGAAAAAGAAAAGAAAGAGAAAGGTCAAGGCCTTAAGTAGATCCCAAAGTCAAGACTTTAGGGATTTTTGGCACACAAGGTGCTTATTAAAATGCCAAGGCATTTAAAGAAGAAGTAATTAAGATATAACAAGTATTTTACTTTTAAATGGCATGTACCGGACACAAGGTCCAAGGGATGGGCTCCAAGATGCCCCTAGGCACAAGGCCTAGAAGTATCTTAGTAGTTTCGGGATTAGCTACCTCGATCCTTACTAAGAATGCGCGCAAAGTGGTACAATGCCGGGCCCGAAAGAAGTTGATTATTATTTTCAAGTATTAAAAGTATAAGTTTATGAACAAGTAAAAATAAGTTTTACATAAGAATAAAAGTACTAAAGAATGAGTTTTAAGCAAGTGAAATAAAAGAATCAGCTTAGAACAAGTAAGACAAGTTTCGCTTTGTTTTAAAGATCAGTAAGTTTAGCTTCCTTTTATGCTAGCAGCTTTTACATGTTTAGTTTTCTTACATGTTATTGATTTGCTAGTTGATGAGCATGTTTAGCTATACATGTTAGCTTTTCAGTTAGTTGATTCCTTTGCTATTTATGAGCATGAGTATCTTTACATGTTAGCATTCAGTTTTAGCATGTTTTTATTTATATACATGCATATCGTGATTTTGTGAGTTAGATAGTGCTCACTAAGCATTTTGCTTATAGATACTACTTTCCTCCTACTGCAGATAAAGGAAAAGGAAAGCTAAAGTATAAGAAGGAAGGCGACGAGGAGATGCTGTGACGGTGTGTGATGCCAGGACTATGGAGAGATCATGAGTTTGCTAAGGAAACAGTCAAGACTCCTTTTGAGTTTTCTTTCAGTTATTAAGTTGATAGAGATTGTATTAGTTGTTTCCTTTGTCTATGTTGATTAATTGAGTCTATTCCGCATTGTTAGTTGAGTTATTTCCTATTGTTGGAGCTATATAGTTTTCTATTGCTAGAATAGTTTCTTTTAGTGTCGTGTTATTATTTCTGCGTGGTTGTGAAAAATATGTTCCAGCCGCCTGTGGCTGTGTATATAGTGTTTGTATCCCAGTTTGGGGTCACCGGTACAGGGGAGACTCTGCCGAAATTTTTCGGTAGGGTTTTCCTAGAGATTTTTTTAATAAACCGGTTAAGTAGAGTAGTAGATAAGTAACGGTCACTCTTAGAGAGTAGTAGTAGTAGTAAGAAGGGTGGTCGTTACAAGGTCTACGTAAGCCAACCTCCAGGATTTGAAGACTTAGACTACCCAAACCATGTATTTAAACTAAAAAAGCGTTATATGGACTAAAACAAGCCCCTAGGGCATGGTATGAAAGACTATCTAATTACTTAATATCCAAAGGCTTTAAGTAAGGACAAATAGATCCAACCTTATTTGTAAAAACTATAGAAAAGGACATCTTTATAGCCCAAATCTATGTTGATGACATAATTTTTGGCTCAACTAACTCTAAATTTTTAAAAGAATTTGTTAATTTAATGGAAAATGAATTTGAAATGAGTATGGTTGGGTAACTCAACTTTTTCTTAGGCTTACAAATAAAACAAATCAAAGATGGAATCTACATTTATCAAACTAAATATGCTAAGGAGTTAATTAAAAAATTCTGCATGGAAAATTCAAAAATTAAAAATACTCCAATGGCAACCAACATTAACATTGACTCTGACCCTGAAGGAAAACCAGTAGATTCAAAGCACTATAGAAGTGTCATAGGTAGCTTACTTTACCTAACTGCAAGCCAACCCGACATATTGTTTGCAGTAGGTATGTGTGCAAGATACCAATCATGTGCAAAAGAGTCATACCTAACATATGTTAAAAGAATACTTAGGTATATTAAAGGAACTCTAAATGTAGGACTTTGGTACCCAAGAACTTACACTTTTGACCTTTATGGCTATTCTGATTCGGACTATGCCGGGTGCAAACTAGACAGAAAAGGTACAAGTGGTAGCTGCCAAATTCTAGGTCAGTGCCTAGTAAGTTGGTCAAGCAGAAAGCAACATTGTGTTGCTCTATCCACTACAGAAGCTGAATACATAGCTCTAGGAGAATGTGCATCTCAATTGTTGTGGATGATGCACACATTAAAAGACTATCAACTAGAATATAAAAATACAAAAATCTTTATTGATAATATCAGCTCAATTAATCTGACCAAAAATCCTATTCACCATTCTAGAACTAAACACATAGAGGTAAAACACCATTTTGTAAGGGATCACGTAGCTAAGGGTGAAATTGCACTCAACCATATTGAGTCCAAATCAAATCTAGCTGACATTTTTACAAAACCCTTACCTGAACTTGAGTTCAGTGCACTTAGAAGGCAAATAGGAATGTGTTGGGTAGAGTAGGTGTCTCGTTCTATTTAATTATTTTTAAATTCTAGGAAAGACAGTTTTCAAAATTCCCATTTATTAGATTTTTCAAAAAGTTGGAATTAGCCTAAGTTTTCCCCTAGAAATCATGTTTCCCCTAGACTTAAGCCAGAGCATCTCACAAACACCTAGGTATATCTTGATTGTGTTTGAAAGACATAGAACGGTGTGAGATGCATAGGGTACAACCTGGACTCAAGAATGTTTATATCTGTGCATCAATATGAGTCTGGGCGTTAAACACGCAACATACTTCAATCAAGTCAAGTTTTCCAGCTCTAGTCAAATCTAACTGGACCAAATTGACTTAACTTGACTAACCATGTGAAAACTGTTGCCCTGTAGGCAATCAGCAAGTAGCTAAAGGTTAGACAGTTGGTAAAGGACACTCAGTTTTCTGGTTAAGCATGTTTGATCTTTAGGGCTCTGATACCTCTTAAAGTGAATCTATAGAACTTGACTCATGCTTGGACTTAAGGACCTAAACCATGTTGTTGGCTACTCTACTCCCTCCTTGTCCTAAATTTAATAAGTATTGTTTAAAATTAAGCTAAGTTTTTTTAACCTAAGCTATAGATTTCAAAATCCAATACTTGCAAAGAGCTAAGCTAAGTTCCAATCTTTATTTTCAAAATTTTAAAACTTAGCTCACTTTGAAATCTAACTTTGTAAATTCTTGCTTTCCTAAGTAAAACACAGTTTTGCAAAATTCAACTCATTGCTTTAAAAAATTAAAAAGCAACTTCAAAAATATTTTCTCCAACAAATTTTCAAATGTATAGTTTTACTAGCTTTTCAAAAAGGTTCCACCTTCTAGTAGTTTTATAATTTCCAAAGAGCTAACATCATTTTCTCACTTAGCTATTAATTTTTTTTCAAAATCTTGTTAAATCAAATGACTATTTTTGCTTATTTTTTATATATGGCAAAGGGGGAGAGTAGCAAATATATAAATTCAAATACTTTCAATAATGAATATTAAAGGGGGAGCAACAGTTAAGGGGGAGCCTATACTTTAAATTCATAGAGTTAGCAAAATAAATTGCTAAGCTTGCTTTAAAAGTTTTCATATATCTGTTGTTTGATATCTGTTTACTTAACTTTGAATTTGAGTTGCCATAATCAAAAAGGGGGAGATTGTTGATGCGGGAAGCATCCGACGATCAAACTCGTGTTTTGATAATGGCAAAGGATTCAAAGTTAAGGTGCCTTGTGATCTAACAAGTCTGCTTGAGTATTTCAGGAAAGTCCTAGCTGCGGTTAGGCAAAGGGAAAAACCTTAGGGGGTGGTAACCCTAGGTCATAGGGGGCGGTAACCCTATGCAGAAAGTCTTGGCAGCTCGATGGCTTCAGGCAAAAGTCCTAGGGGGTGGTAACCCTAGGTGGAAAGTCCTGGTGTCGCGAACCAGGTGAAAGACTGGACTAGCCGGGAAGCGGATGTCCAGCAGAAAGTCCGGAAGAGTCGAGTGCTGAGCAAAAGTCCAGTTGATCTGGAGGATCGCACTGGCAACAGGTAAATTTCCTGAGTGGAGTAGGTGAGGACGCATTCCCCGTAGAGGGAACAGTAGGAGTCAGGTCGACCTAGGGTTTTCGGTCGGAAATCCGAAGTCAGACCCGGACAGTCCTGAGACTGTCACAATATTCTTGATCATGTTTATACTGTCATTTTATGATAACTTTGTGTTGCAGGATATTTCTTGTGATTAACATATCTTGCAGGGACCAAAGTGCACAATTACTCTCGGATGAACAGTGTCCGAGGCGTCTCCATGGAGTTTGGAGGCACCTCGGGTGCAAAACCTGAGCTGGCTGCGAAGCAAGCTTGGAGGCACCCTGAAGGAAGCCAAGGCACCTTGGACAGCTTGATGAAGGTGCCTTGGAGAGGTTGGAGGCGCCTTGAACCTGATAAGGTTCGACCAGTTCAGCACTTATCTCCGCGACTGACTCGGTTCATTCAAGGCGCCTTGGTGAACAGTAGAAGGCGCATTGAACACCCTTTATAAGGGATCTCAACCAGCAGCTCAAAACATAAAGTTCCAGGTTTTCCTTCTTCGACGTGCTGCTAACAAGATCATTCTGAAGTGCTGCTGCGACATTCCGACGACCCGGAGCTCCGTAACTTGTGATTTCAATACTGTTGTCGGTATAATCGTAGTTCTTTCTATTGTACTTATTTGCAATACTTGTACTCTATTCGAAATTATAGTTGTTGCCCATGGAAAGCGATCAAGGATCGCGGGCCTTCGAGTAGGAGTCACCTTAGGCTCCGAACGAAGTAATTCCTTGTGTCTCTGTGTTTCTTTATTTTATTTTTGCTTATTCCGCTGCACGTTTTCACTCCGATAGTTTTGCGATCTCAAAAATGAAATAGCCGCGAGCGCTATTCACCCCCCCCCCCCCTCTAGCGCATCTCGATCCAACATAATTTTGACAACCTTTGCCTTTGATTCAATCCTACAATTTTGAAAGGGACAAGAACATGGGAGACATGACATTGATTACATCACCGCACCTTTTTGCCAGCTCTGTACGGTTGGAGATGGTTCACGCTCCAAGGGCATTCGAGCCACCGCCCATCCTCGTCCTCCAGGTAATAAGCGCCCGAGCAAAGCTTCTCCACGACTTTGAAAGGTCCGGCCCAGGGTGCCTCTAGCTTGGTGACGTCGCTGACCGGCTTCACCTTCTTCCATACGAGATCGGCCACCAAAAAGGATCTAGGTATCACTCGTCGATTGTAGTTCTAACGCATCTTTTGTCGGTAGGAAGTCAACCGAATGGCAGCCCTAGCGCGTGCTTCGTCGACCAAGTCCAACTCCAGCTATCTCCATTCGGCGTTGTCCTCATCGTATCGCTGCACCCGATCAGACTCTACCCCCACCTTGACCGGGACGACTGTCTCTCCTCCATACACCAAGTGAAATGGGATTACTCCTGTTCCCTCCTTTGGAGTTGTGCGAATTGCCCATAGGACTCCAGGGAGCTCATCTACCCAGCTGCCTCCTATATGGTCAAGCCGAACTCGAAGGATCCGTAAGATCTCCCGATTAGCTACTTCCTCTTGTCCGTTGCTCTGGAGATATGCTACGGAGGTGAAGGCCTGATGGATGTCATTCCCTATGCACCATTCTCTGAGTTGCTGGCCAATGAACTACCTTCCGTTGTCCGAGACGAGCCGACACGGGATGCCGAACCGACAGATGATGTGCTGCCAAATGAACTTTCTGACCATTTGCTCGGTTATCCTTGCCAGCGGCTCAGCCTCGACCCACTTGGAGAAGTAGTCGACTGCGACAAGAAGGAATTTCCGATGTCCGGTCGCCATTGGGAACGGTCCTACGATGTCCATTCCCCACTGATCGAATGGCCAAGACACCACGGACGACTTCATCTCTTCCGTAGGCCGGTGAGAAGAGTTATGGTACCTTTGGCAGGATAAACAGGTTGCCACTATCCGAGCGACATGTTCCTGGAGAGTCAGCCAAAAGTATCCTGCCAACAGAATCTTCCATGCCTGTGAGCGGCCGCTCGGATGCCCTCCACATGACCCTTGGTGCACTTCTTGCAGTATGTAGTCATTGTCCTCCGGTCCGACGCACTTGAGCAGCGGTCAAGAGAAAGCTTTCTTGTATAGCTGATCTCCAATCAGCGTGAACCGACTCGCCCTTCTTCTCAGTCGATGGGCCTCTTCCCGGTTGGGAGGCGTCTCTTCGGACTGCAGAAACTCTATCAGCGAGGTCCTCCAGTCACTCGGGAAGATGAGCCCTTCCATTCGGTCGATGTGTGCCACCAAGGAGACTTGCTCGATCGGCTGTTGGATGACGATCGACGATATGGAGCTTGCTAGCTTAGCCAGCTCGTCCGTCACTTTGTTTTCCGCCCGGGGTATCTTCTGTATAACCACCTCCCGGAAGTCAGCCCTCAATTTCTCAAAGGCCTCGGCATAAAGTCTGAGCCTCAGGTTGTTGATCTCGAATGCCCCAGTAAGTTGTTGTGCGGCCAGCTGGGATCTGAGTGAATTAAAACCTTGATAGATCTAATGTGTCGGGCGGCCTGCAGGCCGACAATAAGCGCCTCATACTCAGATTCGTTGTTGGTTGCCCGGTACTCCAACCGAACTGACAAATGCATTCGTTCTTCCTGGGGGGAGATTAGCAGCACCCCAACTCCACTTCCTTGCCGAGTGGATGATCCGTCCATGTATATCTTCCAAATGTCCTCTGGTTTGGGAGTCTACATCTCAGTAACGAAGTCTGCCAAGGACTGCGCCTTAATGGTCGTTCGGGGCTGATACTGGATGTTGAATTCGCTGAGCTCCGTTGTCCATTTGATTAATCGCTCTGACGCTTCTGGATTGAGGGAGGACTCTCACTAAGGGGTTGTTGGTCATTACAATGATCGTGTGCGAGAGGAAGTACGGGCGGAGCCTCCTAGCGGCGAGTACCAGTGCGAAAGCAAGTTTCTCGAGACAAGTAGAGCGGGAATTGACGTCTTTTAAAATATAGCTCAAGAAATACACCGACTGCTCCTCGTCGTTCGGCCTTACAAGGGTCGAGCCGACTGCGCGCTCGGTCGAAGATAGATAGATCCTGAGAGACTCTTCGATGATTGGCTTGGCTAGTACTGGTAGTGAATTGAGATATGCTTTGAGCTCTTCGAACGCCCGATCGCACTCCTCGTCCCACTGGAACTTGGTGGCTCGGCGAAAGATCTTGAAGAAAGGTAGACTCCGGTCGGTCGTCTTGGAGATGAATCAAGATAAGGCCGTTATCCGACCGGTGAGGCGCTGAACTTCCTTCAAATTCCTTGGGGGTGGCATATCTTGCAGTGTTTTTACTTTGCTAGGGTTTGCCTCAATACCCCGCTCGGTAACTATATAGCCCAAAAATTTCCCACTCTTCGCGCAGAACAGACACTTGCCCGGGTTCAGCTTGATCTCGTACGCTCGAAGTGTTTGGCAGATTTCTTTGATGTCTGCGTAGAGGTCAGTAGCTCGGAGTGATTTAATGAGTATGTCATCGACGTATACCTCCATATTCCGTCCAATCTGCTGTCGAAAGACTTTGTTCATGAGTCGTTGGTACGTGGCCCCGGCGTTCTTTAAGCCGAACGGCATTACGTTGTAGCAATAGGTGTCGTCCACCGTGATGAAGCTCACCTTCTCCCGATCTTCCTGGGCGAGCGACACCTGATGGTATCCTTGGTATGCATCCAGCATGCATATCAGCTCGCACCTAGCGGTCGAGTCCACCATCTGAACGATTTTGGATAGGGGATAGAAGTCCTTCGGGCACGCTTTGTTCAGGTCCCGAAAGTCGATGTAGACCCTCCACTTGTTGTTCAGCTTGGAGATGAGTACTACGTTCGCTAGATAGTTCGGGAATTGGACCTCCCGTATGTGGCTTGCTTCCAACAGCTTCTCGACTTCCGCTCGGATAATCTAATTCTGCTCGGGGCTGAAATCTCTCTTTTTTTGCTTTACTGGTCGGGCATCTGATCAGACATGAAGCTCATGCCGTGTGACGCTAGGGGAGATGCCGGACAGCTCGTGTGTTGACCACGCGAAGACATCATGGTTCTGCTGGAGGCAGTTGATCAGCTCGGCTCTCTGATTGGCTTCCAGATCAGATGCTATGAAAGTCATCGCCTCTGGTTGGCTAGGATGTATCTGCACTTCCTCCTTTTCTTCATAAACTAAGGTAGGGGGTTTCTCGGTTATAGTGTTTACCACGATCTGAGGGTCCTTTCGGGCGGACTTTGCCTCCACCTTTACCATCTCGACGTAGCAGCGCCGCGCAGCCAGTTGATCCCCTTTGACTTCTCCGACCCGATCTTCAACCGGGAATTTGATTTTCTGGCCAAATGTTGAGACAATTGCTCGGAACTCATTAAGCGTTGGTCACCCCAATATGACGTTGTAGGCGGACGGAGCGTCTACAACGATGAAGGTAGTCGTCCTTGTTCTTCGGAGCGGCTCTTCTCCGAGGGATATGGCCAGCTTTATCTGGATCGCCCGACTTGTTTGCGCGAAGCTGGGGCGCGGTCATCTTTGTTGATACAGTCTGACCTGGATGTTGTTTTGATGTTGACACTGATTTAAGTTTCAATCAGATATTGAATTAACTCAGACAAATCAGGGTTGACTTGGTTGACCTGATTAATCTGATTGGGAAAAGTCCGAGCAAGGAGCCTGGCACGGGAGAAGTCCTGGTGAGTGAAGCCAGGCAATTGGAGAAGTCCTGGTGAGTGAAGCCAGGCAATTGGAAAAGTCCTGGTGAGTGAAGCCAGGCAATTGGAAAGTCCTGGTGAGTGAAGCCAGGCAATTGGAAAGTCCTGGTGAGTGAAGCCAGGCAAGGGAAAATCCAGATGGATCAAGGGTGATCGGACATCTGGTGGTGGGAAGTCCAAGTATGGAAACTTGGCATGTATAGTCGGAGAAGAGCTCGGTAGCTCGGTCTCTGGACTGTCAGGATTAAGGGTAGCAAGCTTGGAAGCTTGCCTCTTAAATCACAGCCTTGGATCGATGACCGATCCAGTGGCACAAGTGGCACGGGTGATCGGTCGGCAGATCGATCCAGTACTAAGTGTGTCTGATCGGTCTACGGACCGATCGATACACTTGCATCTGTGTTGTTACTGATCGGTCCGCCGACCGATCGTGAGAACTCGATAGCATCTGCGAATACCGATGCTCTGTATCGTCGACAGACCGGTCTCGGGACCGGTCGATTGATGCCTGATCGGTCCGGAGACCGATCAGGCTTGTGCACCGATCGGTCCGAGGACCGATCAGTTAGTTCTGATCGGTCCGCAACCGATCGAACGATCGAAAAGAGATTTGAGCGTATGGATCGGTGCGCACCGATCCATACTATAGTCTGTTTTGCATGCACTTTCTCTGATTCTTTCTGATTCAAAGTTGCTTTTGCCTAAATATTTCTAACCATCTGCTGCAAGATTTTGAGGTGCAGGTTACTGGTAATTTGCAATTGGTTGATTTCAAATTGAGCTTCATTAGTAGAGGATACCAGAGAGACTTTTGCTATGTTCCACTGTAAACCTGTTAAAGCAGCAAAGTCGTGGCTGTGATCTGGCGGTGATCTGGCATCGATCAGCTCAACTCATGGTGATTGGGTGGAGCTCAGAGACACCAGTGAAGACCAGAATTCCATTGGTGTGAGCTCAGATGATCAGATGAGAAAGAAGCGTGATTGGCGATGCTATGGCTGGATGCAGAGATTTGCTGCAGTTTGGCAGGGATCCGTTGCGGGCGAAAGGCAGAGATGGCAGAGACATAAAAGGCTGGTTGAAGAGAGGGTTAAGTAGAAGTTTCTTTGGGAAGAAAAAAAAAAAACTCTCTGTCGATCGGTGCAAAAGCTTTGACGCTCGGGTCTGAGAAGCGGCTGTCTCGACTTGCTCTCTGTTTCACTGACCTTCGCGTGACTGTAAGCTTAATTTTCATTCTCCTAAGTCACCAAGCTCAGTAAGTCTTGTGCTATATTCTACATACCTGTTGAGATTTTGTTGAGAGGTCACTCCACCGAGAAGGAGAAAGTTCATAGCCGGGTGTTCACCGGGGTTGATCTACCGAAGATCGGCTTGTCCACCTTACGGACACCGAGGAGTAGGGGCAAGTTATCCCCGAACCTCGTAAACACTTGAGTCACTGTGATTTGCTTTGTTTCTTCTCTTATTCTTATTCTGTTCTTAACTTGTTTTCCGCTGCGCTAACCACTCGTGTGAGTTTTATCTTTAAGTTTTATCTTTTGAAGAGGCTATTCACCCCCCTCTAGCCATCCAAGATCCTAACAATCTTGACGCTGATGTCGCCGCTCGGGTGACCGCCTGATCTCCCCTCGCCGTTCGATGCTTTGCCGCCTATATCGCAATTCGGGGGAAGGCGATCGGCAGCAATAATCCCTGGGAGTTGGCTGAGTGACTGCGGGACTCTGCGGCAGTCTCGTGTGTTGTGGGTGATGGATTGATGGAAGGTACAGAACATAGGAGTCCATATCTTTCCCTTGGGCCTTGGCCGTTCGGCCGCCACGTGTTGGACGACGTGTGGTCTTGCTTCCTGATGTGGTACCACATCGGCTCGGGGCCCTCTTGGAGGTTGATGGTTGTTTGGTGGCCTCTGCTAGGCGTGCATAGCAGGTTTCGATGGCGCTTCTTTCCTTCGGGCCGCCTGAGCTTCTTCCACGTTGTTGTACTCGTTGGCATTCTTTAGCATATGATCATAATCGCGGGGTGGCTTCCTGACGAGCAAGCGAAAGAAGCCCCCATCAATGAGCCCTTGGGTGAAGGCATGCATCATTGTTTCAGATGAGACCATGTGGATGTCCATGGCCGCCTGGTTAAAATGCTGAATGTAGGTCCGAAGAGTCTCTTTCGGCCCTTGCTTCATAGAGAATAGACTGACGCTAGTCTTCTAATAGCGCCTGTTGCTTGCGAAGTGGTGGAGGAAGGCCGTCCTGAAGTCCTTGAAGCTTCGAATCAACCCGTCCGGCAACCTTCAAAACCAACGTTGCGTCGAGCCGGATGAGGTGGTGAGGAAGACTCGACATTTAACTCCATCTGTGTACTGATGACGGGTTGTCGCGTTGTCGAACTTGCCAAGGTGGTCGTCTGGATCAGTCGACCCGTTGTACTCGCCGATAGCCAAGGGTCCGTAATGTCTTGGCAAAGGATCCTGCAGAATTGCTTCGGAGAATTGACGGTTGATCCGCTCAGGTGATGAGTCAGCTCGGGGCGCTTTGCCCTTTCTTGCATCCCGAGCGGGAGCTTCGTCTGAGGAAGACCGGTCTCTATTTACTTGCGCGATCTCAGAGGGCGTATGGAACAAGGCCTGGTGAAATGGGATCGGCGCGGGGGGCGCCTCTGCTTACGTACCGGTTGGACCTTTGTTTTGACCCCATATGGAGAGCTGTTCCGGACGGTCGTCGTGTGCCACTCAGCCTCCAGATGCTGAAGTTGCTTGTTGCACCAGTCGCTCGGCTAACACCTTTTGTTGCTGCTCTATCATCTTGGTCGCTCGTACCTGCACGAGCGCGTCGAGTTCCTCTTGGGAGAGCGTCACAGTGTGTTGGCATCCAACTTCTTCCATCTTCTTGACTCGGATTCAGGTGTGTTCCCATAGACAGCGCCAATTTGATCCTGTCTGAGTGCTAAGTCGATGAACGCTGGGGACGTAGCGCTTCTGTTGACTAGTTGAAGATTCCAGAGACGTAGATCCCTCGCCACCACGGACCTGCAACACAGTGTCGAGCCGAGACGGGGTTCCCCGGCGATGACCCTCAGACGCTCAAGTCAAACTTCCAGCGGCAAGAAAGAAAGAAGTATAGCAGAAGCGAGAACTGTAGCTATAGTAGAGATGTAAAACCATACCTCCGTCGAAGCCTAGGAGTCCTTATATAGGGCTCCCTAGAGGCGCGTGCACGCTCCACGAGACGTGCACGTCCCTCGAAACATACTTGGAATGGGTGTGTCAGGAAAGCATGTCTAACACCATACCTCAATAGTACGAGCATATCCCTGATGCGACAGTGGAAGTTTCCACCGTATGATTTTCTGTTCGACCAGGCCGCTGGCCCTACCTCTTGTCGGTGACACTGGTTCCTAGGAAGATCTCGCCACCTGCTCCCTCTGTCTTTTACCATGCCGAGCGGAGGAACCGCTCGACCAGCGCTTTTCCCAGGCCGAGCGGAGGAACCACTCGGCTAGCGCCTTTCCCGGGCCGAGCGGAGGCTCGTCGGCTGACGGCCTTCAGGCGAATGACCGCTCGGCCGAATGTCGTGGCTACTATTGGCCGAGCGGGATGGCCGCTCGACCTCTATTTCTTCTTGCTTTGCCTTATGAGCTTCGGAAACTCGGCGTCAGACCGAGTTGTCGATATGTCGGGTCGGCAATCCTTCTACTGATCAGGAAGGTAACCCCGGCCCGAGTCGAACGTCTGCCAGGTGTTGACCACTTTGACCTTCTGCCAGGTGGGGCCCCTCCTCTTACCATCGGATCAATAACTAATTACGTCCGGATCATGGTCACAATCCGATCGTAATTATAAGTGGTACATCCCCTAGTCCACTTTTTTATGGACAAGTGGATCTAGTCTCGTTATAACACCCCTGTATATTAGTAGACTTAGCACTGGAGGGCATCATTGGAATCCTTGCAGCTGCGGAAACCCATAGGACTTGAAAGGGGTCCAATCGGACTTGTCTAAGTCGATCAGTGGATTTGACCGGATATGAATCAACACTACTATGGGCCTGGTCTGATTCAAATTAGGCCCAACATGGACCTAATTTCCCAAAGACCAGGATCACAGTTTAGCTAAAAATTAGCATAACATTATAACACCTACACAAAGGCTGAAAAAAATCAAAGGAAAGTACTGTTGGATTCTTTACAAATTCAAAAGCTCACAGGATGATATTCTCCATTACTTATTTTAGGTCTCGTTCATGATAGCGTTGCGTTTATAACAGCAAAAAGAGGTATGGTAAGCATGGAGTTCAATGTCACATAGTAGAGAGAGAGGGTGAAATATACGATGAGGTCACGTGCATTTGAACAACAAAAATTACATTCAAATTTGATTTTTTTTTAAATGTAGCTCGGATGCATTAGAAATTGGTATGTGGAAAGCTGATGTTGGCAGGAGGAATAGAACAAGAAGGTCACCCAAATTAGTGGGCTCTTTGGTTATTCTCAAAGTATGGTGCATAATTTGAGAATTTCTTCAATTTGTGTACACTGTTTGGTCAATTCCCATTAAAAATATATTTTAAATGGAAGGTTATTAAAAATCGTCTGCTTAAAAACTTTAAACATTTGAGAGAAACGATATATTTTTGGCAATTTCTAAACGACACACTTAAGATTTAGGATTATCCAAAAGGTGCACCACTTTATCTTTTTACTTGTCTACTAGCAGTTAACTTTCTCTTCTTTTATCTCTCTCCTCTCCTTTGCATACAATAACTTTTCTCTATTATTTTTCCTCTTAAATTAAATTAAAATTTTCTCTCTTTTCCCTCATTTGCATAAATGTAACAACCACTCGGACATTGGTTTTAAAAAATTGGCACAACTGAACAGACTAGCATCACAATGATATTAGTGTTTAAAAATTAGTACGATAACTTAAATATCAATACCGCTCTAGTGTTGATTTTTATAAAAATAGTAAGTGTTGTAGGTGTTTTAGTGCTATAATCGGATCCATTTCAAATGTCATAGGTTTTTGAAGTGTCTCGGAGTCTATATGTACCTAAAAATATCATCTCGAAGTTATTAACAACAGTAATTAGAAGATTTTCAAAGTTTATGACTTTGCAATTGACACATATACATGGAATGTCAAAATTAGGCATGAGCACTATAAATACCTTCATTGTACCTCCATCTTACATTACATGTTAACTTTTCAAAAATTCAAATCCTCTAGATCCATAAATATGTTTTGGTCGAAATTCCTTGATAGACCTAAAGAGTTCTAATTGGACCTATTCCAACTTCTGTGAATTTCTGCAGTGCTCTGCAGTCTAAATATATTATTCTTTACTATTTTTATAAATCAACATCATAGTGGTACTGATGTTTACGTTGTGGTATTGATTTTTAAACACTAACATAATTGTGGTACTAGTTTTTAAAAACTAGTATCATAGCTATTAGAATTCAATAAAAGCCCTACATTGAAAATATTTGGTAAAGATTATGGGTTTAAAAGGATGTAGGATATCTCCATTGGCATGATGCCTTTTGGGTAGAGCCCAAGAGTAAAGTCATGAGAGCTTAGGCCTAAAGTGGATAATATTATGTCATTATGGAGATATGTGGATATCCTTGTTAGGATGTATACTAAAAGTCTAGCTTTTGGTATAAATATTTATCTAGAAATAAGAATCACATTGGTCAAATATCTATATTTATGATAAATGTAGTTGTTCAATTAATTTATATTGTAGATAACATGGTGTGTGGTGTCACACATAGAGGATCATGTTATCAGTACCTTATAAATTATAAACAGTAGCTCACGATCAAGATGGAAAGGAACAAACCATTGGAAGGTCGTAGTATAATTAGATATTAGTTTATCTTAACTATATAATTACACTAGTACACTTAGAGTGTATTGAGTAGGACCATTGGATGTCGTTTCTTTTTATACTGACTTTATAAAGGAACAAAGACCTCAGTTATTATGGAAGTGTGTGCTCTTAATCCTAATATAATAACAAGCACATATATTTGATATTTATTTCTTTAATTTATCAATGGGTGAGATTTAGTTCGATAAATCAATAAGCCCGATAAGTTGGGAAATGATATCACTTATAGTGTGCGTTGTTGATTATAGAAGGAAACTGTGTCCTAGTAATCTAGGTTGAGAATGTCCCCAAAAGGAGCTCATAAGGATTGTCATGTTAAACCCTGCAGGTGGACTTAGTCCGACATGACGATGAAGTTGAGTGGTACTACTCTTGGAGTTAGATATTAATTAAGTGAGTTGTCAGTAACTTACTTAATTAGTGAACATTTGTTATCTTAAACACAGGGAGACTAACACACTCATAATAAGAAGGAGCCCAAAATGTAATTTGGGATTGGTGCGGTAGTTCAATAATAGTTCTTTAGTGGAATGAATTATTATTGATGAAATTAAGTTGTGTGTTCGGGGCGAACACGGGATGCTTAATTTCATCGGAAGACCAAAACCAATTCCTCCTCTAGGTCCCTATCGTAGCCTCTTGTGTATAGAGATTTATACCCACCACATACCCACTTTCTTACCCATCCAATGGGGTCGGCCAAGCTAGCTTGGAACCCAAGCTAGGGCCGGCCAAGACCAAGTGGATGAGCCAAGTTGGTGGCCGGCCAAAGCTTGGGTCCCAAGCTTAGGTGGCCGGCCACTAGAGTATTAAAAGGATTTTTATTAAAATTATTTCTTTTGTGGATATCAAGGTTTTTAAAAGAGAGTTTACCAATTAAAAATTTCCTTTTATAGCTTCCTACAAAAGATTAAGAGAAGAGATTAATCTCTTTCCTTATTTGTAGATTAAAAGGATGGTTTTAATTTTTGGTAAAAACTTTCCTTATTTGAAAATCATCTACATGTTTAA
Organism: Zingiber officinale; assembly: GCF_018446385.1. Lineage (NCBI taxonomy): Eukaryota > Viridiplantae > Streptophyta > Magnoliopsida > Zingiberales > Zingiberaceae > Zingiber > Zingiber officinale. The sequence goes on along the minus strand of NC_056001.1, from coordinate 109,959,410 downwards.
AAGAGAGTTTAAAATTTGAAATCTTTCCTTATTTGTTGATTAAAAGGTGGATTTTAAATTTTAAGAAAACTTTCCTTTTTAACCATGTTCATGATTTAAAAGAGAGTTTAAAATTAAATATTCTCTTTTATAAGTTTCTACAAAAGATTAAGAAAAGATTTGATATCTTTCCTTATTTGTAGATTAAAAAAGATTTTAATTTTTAGAGATAACTTTCTTTTTATCCACATGTTTAAAAGAAAGATTTTAATTTATTAAATTTCCTTTTTATAAACCAATCATGAAGGGATAAAAATTATTAGACAAATTTTATTTTAAAATTTTCGAAAACAAATTAGGAAGGTTTTAATTCTTGATTGAATTAAATTTCCTTTGCTTAGATTATTGTGGTTGGTCATGTTGATTAATAAAAGAGAAATTGATTTTATATCAATTAAATTTATTTTTCATGGCAAAGGAATTAAGGAAGTTTTTATTAAAATTTCCTTATTTGCCAAGACCAAGGATTATAAAAGAGGGAGTAAAGGTGCCTTCATGACATGAACTCTATTCTATTTTTCTCCCTCTTTTTCTTCCTTGGTGTGGCCGACCATCCTCTCCTCCTCTCTTCTCTTTGATGGCTGAACCTCATCCTTCTTGTGGAGATTCATATGGTGGTCGGATCAAGTTTAGAGAAGAAGAAGAAGAAGGAGAGAAAGAAAGCTTTGTTTCTAGCATCCCTTGGAGCATGGTGATGGTGGCCGAACCTCTTCATCCTAGGAGAAGTTTTGATGGCCGAAACTTGCAAGGAAGAAGAAGGTGCTTGGTGGTTCTCATCTCGGAAGATCATTGCCCACACAATGTCCGAGGTTAGAAGAGGAATACGGTAGAAGATCAAGAGGTCATTAAAAGTTCACAAAGAAAGGTATAACTAGTAATTATTTTCCGCATCATACTAGTTTTATTTCTTTGTAAAAATACCAAATACAAGAGGCATGTGATTCTAGGTTTCGAATTAGTTTTCGATGTTGTGTTCTTTTGTTTTCTTTTCAAACTTGTGCTTCGATTGTTCTTTTTGGTTAACCTAGAGTTATTTAAGGAAATTAAATATTAGCTTTCCTTAAAAGGCTTTGTCTAGTCGGTGGTGGTTGTTCCCATATCCAAGTAGGCCATGTGCCTCGCCACGTCAGTACTGGAAGCCAATTTTGGAAATAGATATTTAATTGTCTTCGTAACCTTGGTGATTTGGATCAAACGTGTTAAGTTCCGCAGGAGATCCAAATCTAAACCTAAAAGAACAAATAAGTTAAACTTAGGATCAAACGTGTAAAGTTCCACAGGCGATCCAAGTTTAATTTAAAAGAACACATGGTAGCTAGGAAAAGGTTCAGATCTTTGTACAAAATTTTTGTACAGTGGAACCGTTAGACTTTCCGAGTAGCAACCAACAATCCTTGTATCCCAACAAATGGTATCAGAGTCATGGTTCAAACCAGATGTCATGTGAGGTGACCTTGAATGAAGTTGAAGGTAGACCCGATGCATATTAGGTTGATTGGATGCTTGTGGTGGGGAGGCCTAGAGCAAGTCAAGGTGACTGGATGCTCGTAGGGAAGGCTCGGAGTAGGTCAGGGTGATCGAATTCTCGCGGAGAGACTCGAGACAGGTCAGGGTGATGCTGGCGGGGAGACCCTGAGCAAATTAGGGTGACTGGATGCTCGCGTGGAGGCCCGGAGCAGGTCAAGAGTGACCAGACACGAATGCTCACAGAGAGGCCTGAAGCAGGTTAGAGTGATTGGATGTTTGTGGGGAGGCTCGGAGTAGGTCAAAGTGACTAGATACTCGTGGGGAGGCCCAAACCATAAATGTAATGTCAGTCCTTCGTTTAAGGGGAGAATTGTTGGAATTCGATCAAAGTCCCACATTGGAAAGATTTGGTAAAGATTATGGGTTTAAAAAGGATGTAGGATATCTTCATTGGTATGCACCTTTTTGAGTTGAGCCCAAGAGCAAAGTCATGAGAGTCTAGGCCCAAAGTTGATAATATCATGTCATTGTGGAGATATGTGGGCATCCTTCGATCCTAACAAATGGTATTAGAGTCATGGTCCATACTAGATACCTTGTGGGGTGGCATTGAATGAAGTTGAGGGTAGGCCCGGAGCAGGTCAGGTTGACCGGATGCTTGTGGGAAAAGCCCTGAAGCAGGTCAGGGTGATCGAATACTCGCGGGGAGGCCCGGAGTAGGCCAAGGTGACAGGGTATTCACGGGGACCCGAAGCAAGTCAGGATTGTTGGTGCGGTTAGCACTAACAGTCTAACTCAGGTTTTGATGAATGACAAAGTAGGTTAAGTTAGTCTCGTTGTGATCTAATACTTTGACGAAGTGTACGTCAGGGTGATCGAATACTCATGGGGAGGCCCGGAGTAGGCCAAGGTGACAGGGTATTCACGGGGAGACCCAAAGCAGGTCAGGATTGTTGATGCGGTTAGCACTAACAGTCTAACTCAAGTTTTAATAAATGACAAAATAGGTTAAGTTAGTCTCGTTGTGATCTAATACTTTGACGAAGTGTGCAGGAGAAGTCTAGATAGGTAGACGGGTTAAACTGATATCTAGCATGAAGACCAGCTAGGTCGACAGGCTGACCTGATAGCTGGCATGAAGTCCAGCCAGGTCGACAGGCTGACCTGATAGCTGGCACGAAGTCCAGCTAGGTCAGCTAGGTCGACGGGCTGACCTAATAGTTGGCACGAAGTCCAGATGGGTCGACAGGCTGACCGAATGTCTAACAGGTAAGTCACTAGAGGGGAGTGACTTAGTGAGGACGCGTTCCCCGTTTGAGGGAACAGTAGGCGTCGATCCAACTTAGAATCATTTCAGAAATCTAAGTTGAGATTGTGACTAGATTCTAGTCTCGGTGAGACGAAATCTAATTACTACTCTTTTACTATATTTGTGCTAACTTTTATTTTGCGGGTAGTATAACTTTTATTTTACCTTGGACTAACATTTTCTTGCAGGAGAAGGACTTTCTGGAAGATGTTGGTCCGGGCGCTTAGAAGGCAAAACTCTATCCTGTCGTAACGAGGAGCTCACTGATTGGTTGGGCCTACGTCAGGGTCCAGGCGCTCGGAAGGGATCCAGGCGCCCGGAGCACTTCTATAAAAGAAGGCCTCCAACAGAGTTGAATACAACAACGTCTTCCAACTACTGCTCTACTGCGCTGTGCTTCTGCGATGCTGCAACTTTGCGAAGCTTCTCCGACAACCTGCGGCTTAAGTTTTTTTTGTATTGCTGCCGGTATTTTCTCTCTAAAGTTCTTGTACTTACATTTGTGATATAATTTTGCGAACTATTAGAGATTGCCCAACGAAAGCACTCGACGAGTGTGGGCCTTGGGGTAGGATTTGACCAAGGCTTCGAACTAAGTAAAATTGGTTCATGTTAGCATTGTTTTGTGCATTTTTCGCTGCATACTTAATCTAAAATTTTAAATCGCTATCCCCTCTAGCGAGCTCTACAATCTAACAATAGTGACCAGATCTTGCGAGGAGATCCGAAGTAAATCAAGAGTGATCGGACGCGAATGCTTACGGGGAGGTTTAGAGTAGGTCAAGATGACTAGATGTTCACGGAGAGATCCGGAGTAGGTCAAGGTGACCGGATGCTTGCGGAGAGGCCCGAAGCAGGTCAAGAGTGACTAAACGGGATGCTTGCGTGAGGCCCAAAATAGGGCAAGGTGACTGAATGCTCACGAGGAGGCTTAAAGTAGGTCAAGAGTGACCGGATCCAGATGTTCGTTGGGAGGTGCAGAGCAGGTCAGGGTAACTAAATGATCACGAGGAGGCCCAAACCATGAGAGTAGTGGTGGCCCTTCATTTGAGGGGAGGATTGATGGAATTCAATTAAAGTCTTATATTGGAAAGATTTAGTAAAAATCATGGGTTTAAAAGAATATAGGATATTTCCATTGGCATGAAGCCTTTTTGGTAGAGCCCAAGAGCAAAACCATGAGGGCCTAGGTCCAAAGTGTTGGACCATTGGGGCCGGCAAGAAGGGGATTGAATAGCCTGTAAAAAATAAAAATAAACAACCCTTCTCGACTTTCAAAGAAACACTTGCATAAACAGAGTAAACAAACTAGAATAGAAAAACGAGGCTCACAATTTACTTGGTTACAACCGAGGAGGTTGTTAATTTAAGGCAGATGAAAAGCGTACTAAAAGAAAATCTCCTCTGGGCGGAGAAGTCTCTTACAACGTTGACGTACAAGAAATAGAAGTTTAACTACAACTGAAAGCGCACAAGTGTTGGTATACACAATTTCTAAGTTGATTGAAAGCTTCTGGACCAAGGCTATATTTATAGCCTTGGTCGGGGCGCCTGGAAGGGTTCCGGGCACCCTGGGGAGATAAAACTTTATCCCCTCCGCAACGGATCGCGCTTGACGTGATCCAGTCAAAACTTCACTTCTGGGCGTCCGGACGGTCCGAGCCCTCTGCTCCAGTGCTGCTTGTCTGGGTGATCTCGGCCATCCGAAATAGGGTTCACCTGAATCCAAGTTCCGACCTTCTCGAGCGGGCTTCCGCTCCAGATTCTCGTCCCTCAAAATCGTCGTGTGCTTCCTTCTCGTCCGCCAGCGTACTCATCCGCAGTCTTCGTCCCACGGTCGCACCCCGTGCCTGTTAGTGTGTATACTAAAAGCCTAGCTTTTATAAACATTTATTTTTGAAATAAAAGAATCATATTGGTTAAATGTCTACATTTTATTTGTTAAGTGTAGTTGTTCAATTAATTTATATTGTAGATAACATGGTGTATGGTGTCATACGCAGAAGATTATGTTATCAGTTCTTTATAAATTATAAATAGTTGCTCACGACTAAGATGGAAAGGAACAAACCATTGGAATAGTCGTAGTGTAATTAGGTATTAGTTTATCTTGACTAATAAATTATACTAGTACACTTTAAGTGTATTGAGTAGGACCATTTTAGGTAAGTTCTTTTTATAACTGACTTAATAAAAGAACTAGACCTTAATTATTATGGAAGTGTATGCTCTTAATCCTAATATAATAACAAGCATATATATTTAGTATTTATTTCTTTAACTTATCAAAGGGCGAGATTTAGCTTGATAAATCAATAGGCCCGATAAGTTGGGAAATTATATTACTTATAGTATGTGTTGTTGATTATAGAAGGAAATTGTGTCCTAGTAATCTAGGTTGAGAATGTCCCCAAGAGGAGCTCATAAGGATTGTCATGTTAAACCCTGCAGGTGGACTTTGTCTGACATGTCAATAAGGTTGAGTGAAACTACTCTTGGACTTAGATATTAATTAAGTGAGTTGTTAGTAACTCACTTAATTAGTGGACATTCGTTATCTTAAACACAGGGAGACTAATACACTCATGATAAGAAGGAGCCCATAATGTAATTTGGGATTGGTGCGGTAGTGCAATAATAGTTCTTTAGTGGAATGAGTTATTATTGATGAATTTGAGTTGTGTGTTCGGGGCGAACACGGGATACTCAAGCTCATCGGAAGGCCAAAACCAATTTCTCCTCTAGGTCCCTATCGTAGCCTCATCAATGCCTCTAATCCACTCATGAAAAGCCCATCTTGGTGTCCAAGAAGGGGCCGACCCATGGCTTGGTGACCAAGCCAAAGGGGTCGGCCATATTCTCCATGAGGTGGCCGCCCATATGCTTCTTTAAGGGGGTTGGCCACATATTTCAAATAAGGAGGGTATTTTGAATTTTTAAACTCTTCTCTTTGTAGATATCTACAAGTTTTAAAAGAGAGTTTTTAAAATATAAAACTTTCCTTATTTGAATTAGGCCACATGGTTTAAAAGAAATTTTAAAAGTTTTAAAACTTTCCTTTTTTAACCATCCTCATGGTTTTAAGAAAAAAGGAAGAGAAGTTTTAAATTTGAAAATTTTCTAACCATGTTAAAAAAGGAAATTTTAGAAGAGAAGTTTTAAATTTTAAAACTTTGTTTTAATTTTTAGAACTTTCCTTTTTTAACATTCACTTTAGAAAATTAAAAGAGAGCTTGTAAAATTTTATAAGAGTCTTTTCTTTGATTATAAAATTTTTACAAAAGTTATTTCTTTCCTTTTATTGTGGCCGGCCACCCTTGCTTGGTGCCCAAGCAAGGGGTCGGCCAATCAAGCCAATCAATCCATGTTTGGTGATTGAATCAATCAAGAGGAAAGAAAAGGAAAAATAAAAAGGAAAAAGGAAAAATAAGAGGAAAATTTTAATTTTTTGTAAAATGTCTTCCCTTATTTGTCTTGGGCAAGTAATTTAAAAGAATGGGAGGGGAGGCCTCATGAGATAACAATTCTTATTCTCTTGTTGGTGCTCCTCTTGTGGTCGGCCCTCTCCCCTCTTCCTTTCCCATTTCTCTCTTTTCCTTGGTGGTGGTGGTGACCGGATTTTAGAGAAGGAGGAGTCTCTAAATTCACCTTTTCTTTCCTCTTGATTGATTCAATTACCAAACATGGATTGATTGGCCGGCCCCTGAGAATTGATGTCTCATGAGGCCTCCACCCAAATTTGTACCAAATTTGCAAAAAAAAAAAAACTCTATTCATTACAATATTGTATACAATTTTGGAACAAATATTTTTTTTGTTGCAAACTTAGTAATGAATTTGGGAACGAATTTGGTGATGAATTATATTTTTGTTGCCAAGTTTGTCCCTATTTTGGCAACAAAATTTTGCAATGAATTAGATTTTCGTTGCCAAATTCGTCGCTAATTTTCATCAAACCTGTGCAATGAATATTATTTTTGTTACAAAATTTGCGACGAATTTGGCAACGAAAATACTAATATGGTATAACAATCTCAACTAAACTCAAAAGAAAAACAAGAATTATTAAAAGACAATCTCCACCATGAGATAAATCAAGCCTAATATAGGCCTGATATGAACCATATCAGGCCCAACGTTGGGTTGTTTTAGCTATTTTTTCTATAACATTTTTAACACTTTCGGACAAGTTAAAATATGCAATGGACAACATCATTTGATTCCTTGTAATCTCAAAAATCCACAGAACTTGAAATTTGTACAATCTAAGGTCTCTAGGTCCATAAGTGGATTTTGACCGAAATCCACTAATGAACCTAGAGACCTCAGATTGTACTCATTTCAGTTCCTATGGATTTATGAGGTTTCGAGGAGTTAAAATATGCTATCAATTGTTTATTTTGACTTCTCGGAGGTGATATAATATAATATGGAAAATTTCCCACGATTACTGTGTTGTGATTTTTATCCTTGCTGGTACATGTTTACTGATTATGATTCTTCCTCAAAGTTCGTAAGTGAAAGAGGATCAACACCTTATGCTCCTCACCTATGCCTGCTAACTTTGGATAGCCAAAAAAAAAGGTATAAAATGAACCAAAGATGTCAGTCTAAAGAAGAATTCAATAACATCAGAACCATTTTCTTTCCTTTCATCTGTTGGATTGATAGCATTATATTGTTCTATCTCTAATGTTCTCAAAGTCATCATGTAGTCATATCGATTTCCTTTTTTTTTTTTTTTTTTTGGCTATTCTTTTTACACAAGTTTTACTTCTTTAGTATCATATATTAGAATGAATAGTTTAGATGACATGTAAAGTACAATCAAGATAATTCAAAACTACTTTATGCTAATCACTTTGAAGAGAGGCTAATTTAGCAAATGCTGCTTTAGTTGTGTTGCTAAAAAATTGTGTAGCAGAATAGATCTGTTCACTTTCATCCTGAGTTAAGTAATAATCAATATGTTATTGAAACATGAACAAGAAGACTGATAATTGGTGTACAATCCTAGTCAATAAGCATTAACTAGTTGTTGAGATTTGATAGAGGAAAAGAATTAACTTCTGATACATGTTTAAAGTCCAACATGAAATTTTATACAGATTTTTTCTTATTATATTATAATACCTCCGAGAAGCTGAAATAAATAATTGATAACATATTTGAACTCCTTGCAACCTCAGAAAATCCACAGGACTTGAAATGAGTGCAATCTGAGCTCTCTAGGTCCATTAGTGGGTTTCGGTCAAAATCCACTGATGAACCTAGAGATCTCAGATTGCACTCATTTCAAGTCTTGTAGATTTATGAGGTTGCAAGGAATTGAATGGTGTCGTCCATTGCATATTTTGACTAATCCGGAGGTGTTAAAATGTTATAGAAAAAATCAACTAAAATAACTCAACATGGGCTTGATATGACTAATATGAGGCCCACAGTTCATATCAGGCCCACATTGGGTTGTTTTAGCTGATTCTTTTGATCATATTTTAACACATTTTGGAGAAGTCAAAATATGAAATGGACGACACCGTTGGACTCCTTGCAGCCTCAGAAGTCTACAGGACCTAAAATGAATTCAATCCGAAGTCTCTAGGTCCATCAGTGGATTTTAGTCAAAACCTACTTATGACCCTAGAGACCTTAGATTAGACTCATTTTGAGTCCTGTAGATTTTTAGGGTTGCAAGGAGTCCAACGGTACCGTCCATTTCATATTTCGACTTCTCAGAAGATGTTAAAATGTTATAAAAATACGTTAAACTCTAATCTCATGGGTCTGATATGAAATCATATCCGTCCCATATTATGCTTTGCATGCATGCATATCCCCTAAAGAGTGAAGAAAGAGAAGATGGGAGGAAAGAGAAGAGAGGATGTGTGCATTGCATAGAGGGAAGATAACAAAAATTGCATGAAAAAAAAAAGAAAAGAGATTGACAAATGATTGAGGGATAGAATGAGAAGAATAGAAAATTGAATATACTATTTGATAAATATTAAGGTATGGTGCGTCTGTTGATCAACTCATAAATCGTACAGATAAATTGCCCAAGTAGGGTGTTACCATTTTTTTTTACCTTAGGAATCCTCATTGATTCTTTTCCCAGTTCGTGTGTAGATTTAAGAAAATTGAAACATTTAGGGGAGCCAATGTGAAGTTGACCCGGAAGAAGTGGTTCGAGTAGGGTTTTACGGTTTCCTCTTCTCTGGGTCGGACAGCGTAGCCACGCGATGCTTCGCTTTCCAGTCCGCCACCATTTTCTTCCTCCGTCTACGCTACTCCGTCGCGTCCTCTTCTCCAACGACACTTCCGCCTCCTCAGGCGCCACCGCTTCTCCGGATCCCCACTTCATGGTCGAGTACCTCATGAATACATGCGGGTTCTCCGCCGACGTTGCTTCCCAGGTCTCTAAGTCGCTCCCTCGTAGTCAGTCCACCGAGAAGGCCGACGCCGTTCTTGGATTCTTCAGATCTCAGGGCCTTGATGATACTAATCTGAGAAGGATACTAGCTTGGAAACCAGGATTGCTCGGCTGGGATGTGGAGACGAACCTCGCCCCAAAGTTTAAACTTTTGCGCGACATGGGATTATCTGAGTCCGACATCATCGTTATCGTTCGGCGGCACCCTATAGTTATTGGCTCCAACAGCGAGAACACGCTTCTCCCCCGATTTAAGGTTTGGGAAAGTTTATTGGGATCGAAGGAGATGCTTCTCAAGCATCTCCGGAGGTGTGGATGGTTTTTTAGCAGCAACATTGAGAATGTAGTGCGCCCCAACATTAACTTCTTACGGGATGAATGTGGTATTCCTGAAGACCGCCTTTCTCTTGTCATTAAAAGGCAACCCAGCTTCATCACCCAGAACCCAGATGCCCTCCGGGCTCTGGTAGATAGAACTGCCGGTTTTGGAGTTCCCCGAGAATCTATTATGTTCATCTGGGTCCTGAATGCGCTGTACAGGGTCAGCAGGGAAAAATTTGAGGCCCATGTCAAGCTCATGAACAGATTTGGTTGGTCGAACTCGGAATTCGTTGCTGCAATCCAGAAACATCCAACTTTTTTATTGCTTTCCACTGAGGCATTACAGAGAAAGATGGAATTTTTAATCAAGATTGTTGGAAGCACACCTTCAGACATTGCTAAGCATCCAATGGTTTTAGAATTGAGTTTGGAAAAGAGGTTAATTCCTCGATTTCATGTGATGGAGATATTAAAATCTGAAGGGTTGTGGACTTCACGGTACAAACTACATACATTTTTCATATCACCGGGACCAAAATTTTTGCAGAAGTATGTGCTCCCTTACAAAGATAAATTACCCAAACTGCTTGAAGTCTTGTCAATTGTACCTGAGTTCAAAGGGAACAATCCAGAATGCTAATGAATGCCATGATTTATTTGGGTGTGATTTTTATGACTGGTTAAGCAATGATATTGATCCAATCTTGTCCTAGTTTTCATATAGTTCACTTGCTATTTTCATATTCTATATCATGAAACTGTTGCTGTAGACATGAGGATGTTAATTGTCTGAGTTTCATTTTGCAACCTGATTTAGCTGAAAAGGATTTGTTTTAGGAACTTGTCTTTCGAACTTCTTCCAATTAGAAGAGATTTGTGTTTTAGAATGATCAAAGGCTATGTTTTCCCCCTTTCTACCAGCAGAATTGGATGTATGCTGGGCCACAATTGGTTAATGTTTTTGAAAGTTGAAGAAGCATAAATGTGCCTTGCAAGCACCTTCATTAAGCTGTATGGAAAATGGTATTCTTATTGTGAGGAAAGAGTCATCCTATTCATGTATTTGAAGTACATTTAGCTGAGATTTTGATAGTTAAATAATTTGAATTGTTCTGTGATTATAAACAAGATTAGTTGAATCAACCAAAAATGAAGGTACTGGATCAAAGGAAACTCTATTTGTAATAATTCATAGTTACTTAAAAGGATCTGATTATTACTATCTTTATAGTCTTGCAAATTGTTCATTGTTGAAAAAGTATTCATCTAGTTAACACTGAATGGTTGGGACACATATCTTGTTATTGTTGTTGTTGTGGTGATCTAGGGATGATAAACTTTTGGTGTGCTATCTTATTTTGTTGTGCAAAAAAATTCCTCATTCTTTTAATTATACTAATTTTTATATCGAGATGATATTGTGGATTAGTTTCAGTATTGGTGTGGGTCTATCTAAGTTAGTTCCTAGGTCTCTGATGAGATTGTGAGTCTTTAATTTCAGTGAGATGTAATATCTAGTAAATATATTTTTTTAAGCTGTAAAACTACTAGCAAAATGTTCCATTACATTCAGAATAGAAGTAATAATATATTTGTAGACACTAATTCATTGCTTCTGTAATTTGTCTTTATTTGAAGAAAACAAACCGATTTCAAACTGTCAATATTTGCATTAAATCGATCACAGACAGTATGAAAAGAGGGGTACTTGGTCACTAGCAAAGAAGTTATTGGTGATGACCAAGAATAGGCGAGTCAATCAATTTGATGAAGATACAATCCACATTATCAAAGCTATGCTCAATACGCTGAAACTATTTATTTATTAACGAGCTAAGTAGATCGAATCACAACACGAGTTAAGTGGATCATTTTCTTTGAATTCAAGTACAATTCACATGATCTTTTCTTCCCTTGCTTTAGATCAAAGTCGCACCCACCGTGAGACCAGTCAAAGCCATATGAGTTATTCCTGATAATTCTGTCTTTTAATAACATAAGTATTTGTTGCATCATCCAAATAAGTATTTGGTATTATAAATCAGAAAATACTTACAGCGAGTAATCTATCAACCCAATATTTTTAGATCAATCGTTCATTTAAAAAAATATTATCAATTAATTGGACGAAACTGAAATTTAATTTTTAAATACCTAAGAAATTTAAAAGAGGACGTATCACTACACCATTATTTGGGACAATCATATATATACATTTAAGCCTTCCACTTTGCAACCCGATTTAGGTTAAAAGGATTTGTTTTAATGAACTGTTGTTGACTTCACGTCCCTTTCCCTTTGTCCTCTATAATAGTTTTAAATTTCAAATTGGAGATCACTGTCTGTTAAAAAATCGTCTATTAAAATAAATTTAAACACTCAGAATATTCATATTAAACAGTATGGGTTGACATACCATATGCATATTATATTAGCATATTTATTATTTTATATTCATTTAAACATTAATTCTTATTTATGAATCTTATTGCTAACTCATCCATTTTTATTTTTATTTTACATAAAATAAAATAAAATTGTATTTTATTTATCCAATTTTATTCAATTGTTAATTTTAAAATTTATAATTTTTTAATAAATAAAAAAAATACACTCACCTGGCTAGCCCACCCCACATTTCTTTGAACATGCTTAAGATCTTAAACGCGTTCAAGAGAAGGGGTGTAATAACTCTAGGTCGGATCTCCTAATCCGCAAAAAAATAGACTAGGGGATAGACCACTTGCAATTGCGGCAGGATCGTGGTCGCGATCCAACCACAATTGGTTGTGTTCCCTCCCCCCAGATTATAATTTGGGTCGGGACGAGTGGCCGACGACCTCCGACCACCTGTCCCGACCTCAATTATAATTTGGAGGAAGGTGAACTCAGAGAGGGATCATAACCAATTACATCCAGATCATGATCACAATCCGATCGTATTTGTAAATGGTCTATCCCCTAGTCTACTTTTTTATGGACAAGAGGATCTACTCTCGTTATAACACCCCTTTATATTAGTTTAACATGAAATGCGGATGCCACTAACGATATATTTTTGAAGAGAAAAGGCTTCACATATCTCAACCTTCGAGACACCAAACAAAGATGCTCTATAGGAATTCAGAAGGATTTTCATTTCCACCTGCATTGGCACTTCGGCCTCCTTCTCAGGTGCAACCGCTTCTCCCAATCCCCACTTCATGGTCGAGTACCACGTGAATATGTGTGGGTTCTCCACTAACGATGCTTCCAAGGTCTCCAAGTTGCTCCCTCATATTCAGTCCACCGAGAAGTCGGACGTCTTTCTTCGATTCTTCAAATCTCAGGGCTTTGATGGTGCTAATATGAGAAGGATAATATCATGGAAACCAAGATTGTTCAGTTGGGACGTGGAGACGAACCTTACTTCAAAATTTAAACTTTTGAGTGAAATGTCATTATTTGAGTTCGAGATCGTCGATGTCGTTCGACTGCACCCTATCATTATGAGCAGGGTGGATCCAAAATTTTAAATTTGAGGGGGTCGCACACTATAAGAAAAAAATGTGATTTGTGATCAAAATTATTGATAAAAAATTTTGGGATCGCCAAGGCATTTTAGTGATGAAATTAAATTTCCATCGCTAAATTTAACGACAAATATTAATTTTCAGTCGCTAAATTTAGCAACGAAAATATTCAATAGCTTGTTTAAATCCTGATAATAAAATCCTAAACATCCAATAATCGCATCAAGAAGAAAACTCTATGAGTTAACAACACCATTTAGCATTCAATATTATTTAATTTCAATTCACAACACTCCATTACTAAATTGAAAATCATACATTATTCAAAAACCAAGTGCATCCACTGCTAATAATCATACATCATTCAAAAGCCATACATAAATACAAGTAAATCAAGAAATGAACATTAAAACTTGAAAAAATCATATTACAAAATTGATACATATTGTTCACATCCATTGCTAATACAAATGTAGCCTCCTTGATGAAATGATGCTTACCAAGATCATCAAAAAAAAACTCTACGAGTTGGCAAGAAAGAATCACCAATCTGATCAGAAAAATAAGAAATGAAAATAGCAAAATTAAATTTCATTTCATCATGGCAACAACAAATATGATGCAACTAAAAGCATTACAGTAAACATAATCAACTCAATTTATTTCAATTAACATAAGAGATAATTCAAAGCAATCAGTCCCAAAAAAACATTCTTGAACGAATCCATTAATATCCACAAACCTCAATACTATAGACATTTGCTATCTTTTTTACTCATCTCGAGCTTCATCATCAATTATGCAATACTTGACAACTCCAATTTCTTCACGAATAGTCTTTTTCACTCTCACTGAAAGTACATGAAGTATTTGTTTTTGAATATCGTGACTTGTATACTTGGCATTTTTTGGAACTTTCACAATTGCCTTTGAAAGTTCATCATTGTACATGGTTAGCACATCCAAAAATTTAAGAAAATTGCCACAATTAGATGAACTAGATTTCTCATCATGATCTCTAAACGGAATTCCTTGAAGTGCAAGCAACAACACCACATGTATGTGAGCCTTTAATCAAAGACGATTAGTTGCGACTTGTTCATCATTAAAATTGTCGAATCTCCTTGATATATGTTGTGTTTGGTTCATCAAATCCTCACATTCCTTTTCAGTATTACGATGGGGTGAAGATACATTATCTTTTCCCATATGGCCCAGGGAAGCACAAGCTTTTCCATTGCGAACTTTCTTCCACTTATCAAATCCATCAACAGTAAATGTAATTTGATTTAAGCATCCTGAAGGCTTGTTGAAGATAAAACATGTGAAGCAATATGATTTATCTTTAGTGGGTGAATGCTCCAACCAAGGAAATTGTTCATACCAAGTTGACTTAAATCTTCGAGGATGCTTAATATTTTTATTTAATGGATATTCTCGAAGAATAGGTTGATATGCTTTCAGATTCAAATAAACTCGACGAATCTCTTCTCGTTGATTAGGATGATATTCCTAAATTTGTCGATGTAATCCTGGATCACACTCCCTAGATCACACTTTAAAGAATCGAGATCTAGCTCTTCAATTTCTGTATTTTTGAATCTTTTAGGAGGAATTTCAGATGGAAGATTATTATTATTTGATCTTGTCGATAGAGTCATCGGAGTAGCCGGATCCCGTTCATTTGCTCTCTTCCTTTGAAAAAATTTATCAATCGTAACAATTTTTTTCATTTGATGTATATGAAACCTTTAACAATGGAAAACTCGAATTATTTCAAATAAGTGAATAATAATTAATAACAATAATATTAAATCAAACATTAAGTCAATGATAAAAAGTAAATAATAATAACATAAAAACAAAAATATCAATTTTTTATCATCTCATGATCATCAACTATTAAATCAATAATTCCAACTTCAACTATTTAGGTACTTTAATTTCTAAAATAACAATATTTGATTAAAATGTCTAAATTAATCATTAGGAGAAAGCAAACAAAATCAAGGAATCTAGCAAAAAGTAGAAAAGCAAACAAAATCAAGAAGTCTAGCAAAATTGTGAACTTTAGATCATTCAATTCTTGAAAAAGAAGTTAAGAATGATAAAATGAAGGTATAAATTTGTGCTAAGCTAGTAAGCTTCATAAATCATAATCATAGTGTCATAGATCCTACCTTCCCTTTAAAATGTAGTGGCATATATATGTTGCATTTTAAAATAATAATAAGATTATCAAGATACAATTCTTGTTGCTATTGTTTGTTAGCACTGATAATTAAAATCACCCACACATAGTGAAAGAAAGAAACAAGAAAACTAATGGAAAATGAATATTAATCCGGTGGTAAAGATCGGGGGACACATAGGAAGGGGTCAACGACACGGGAGAGTCAAAGTCCCGGCTGAGCGGGGTGGGGAAGTCACCTGGCCGACCGGCCAGAGTAAATCCTAGGCCGGCGTGTGACAGCTCGACCTGGGGTCGAGCTTTCGACGCTCACAAGCTCCCTTATTGAGGAATCGTCGTGCCGAGCGGATGATCCGCTCAGCCGAACCGCGAATCAACCAGATTGTACGCTCGTCCGACCCGGTAAGAGACAAAAGACTTAGAAGAGGACAAAAGGGCAGCTAGTGATATCCTTCTCAAGACACTTGCCGCCGACAAATAGCATGGTCGGTGCCCGAACCGTACTGAGGATCGTACGATGGAAGTTTCCACTGTTGTGGCAGAGATATACTCGTATAGTTGCGGTATGGCGTCAGACACACTTTTTTGACACAACCATTTGAAGTCTGCTTTAAGGAACGTGCACGTCTTAGGAAGCGTGCTCGCGCCTCTCCGGGGTCCTATATAAAGACCTCCGGACTTCGACGGAGGTATGGTTTTTCTCCTCTACTGTAGCCACAATCTCTTTATTTTTCCTTTGCTTCATCTTGTCGTTGCCTGACTTGAGCGTCGGAGGGCCGTCACCAGGAACCCCTTCTCGGCCTGGCTTTGTTGCAAGTTCCCCGGAGGTCCACGTCACTTAGGAGATCACCCGGAGGCAGCAGAGAGCGCCACATCCCCAGTCTTCATCGACTCAGCGTTCGGACAGGATCAAATTGGCGCCGTCTGTGGGAACGAACCTGAATCCGAGCAGAGAAGATGGAAGAAGCTGGACGCCAACTCATGGTGATGCTCTCTCCCGAGGAGCTCGACTCACTCATCTAAACGAGAGCTACAAAGATGGTCAAGCAACAACAGAAGGCATAGGCCGAGCGAATAGCCCAGCAAGCCGCCTCAGTTTCTGAGGGCCGAGCGGCAATGGAGGACCGACCGGAACAATACTCTACCTGGGCACAGAACAAGGGGCAGATCGGCACACCAGGAGACGCGCCAGCCACCCCTATTCTGTTCCATCGAGCACTGTTCCAGACTCCGTCAGAGCTGGCCCTAGCCAACCAGGGATCGTCCG
The DNA here is from genome assembly GCF_018446385.1 of Zingiber officinale. Classification (NCBI taxonomy): domain Eukaryota; kingdom Viridiplantae; phylum Streptophyta; class Magnoliopsida; order Zingiberales; family Zingiberaceae; genus Zingiber; species Zingiber officinale. Next base: position 109,942,874 of record NC_056001.1, on the reverse strand, counting down.
ATGAAGCGCCCGTGCGGGATGCTAGGAAGGGGTAGACGTTGTGTGCAGGGTCATCCCCTGAGCGGGTCAATCGCCAGTTCTCCGAGGCGATCTTACAAGACCCTCTCCTAAAGCATTACACCCCCATATCGATCGGAGAGTATAGCGGTACAACCGATCCGGACGACCATCTCGGTAAGTTCGATAATGCTGCTACTCTTCATCAATACACCGACGGAGTCAAATGTAAAGTCTTCCTTACTACACTGTCCGGTTTGACACAACGCTGGTTCCGGAGGTTGCAGGACGGATCCATTCAGAGCTTCAGAGACTTCCGAACGGCATTCCTCCATTACTTTGCCAGCAGTCGACGCTATTAGAAGACCAGCATCAGCCTCTTTTCCATGAAGCAAGGGCCAAGAGAAACTCTCCGCGCCTACATCCAACGCATCAACCAAGCAGCTATGGACATCCCCACGGTCTCGTCTGAGACAATGATGCATGCTTTTACACAAGGCTTAGTCGACGGGGACTTCTTTCGCTGACTCATCAGGAAGCCGTCTCGCGACTATGACCACATGCTGAAGAAAGCAAGTGAGTATATTAACGTGGAGGAAGCGAAAGCGGCCCGAAAGAAGGAAGCGTCAGGCGAGCCCCCAGCCCAAACCTAACGGAGAACACACACCAACCAGCAACCACCGAGAGGACCACGTGTCGAGGGGATGAGACCACCTCAAGATTCCGGGTTGTCCGCCGTTCAGCACATTGTGGTCGAGCGACCTAGACAAAAAGGCAAGGTATGGACGCCCATGTTTTACAAAATCCATCAATCAGCCACTCATAACACTCGAGACTGTTGAAATCTCTCCCCGGTCAGCCAACCTGAGCCGAGGAACTATCGCCGCCGATCACCTTCACCGGATAGGTGAGCTCATCATCAGAACGTCGAGCGGCGAGTAGTTAGGCGTTCACCCAAGCAGCATCACCATCAGTAGTAACATCACCAGCCAAGGGCCAACCCTCGAGTCTCCCATGAGCGAGCCAGACCGTCTGCTCATGAGGAAGAAAATAGAAGCAATACCACTCGGGGAAAATCAATATCATCGTTGGTGGACCAACAAGTGGTGACTCCAACCGAGCCCGCAAGTCATACGCCCGACGACTGGAAATACATGCTGTGGGATGCAGCCAAGAGAAGGCGAGCGGGTCGGTGATAAGCTTTGGTCCTAGCGACCTCGAGGGAGTCAAAGTGTCGCACGATGACGCCCTCATCATCCGAGCGGTAATAGCAAACTATACTATTCATCGCATCTTTATTGACACAAGGAGTTCGGTCAACATCATCTTCAAGAAGGCGTTCGACCAGCTCCAGATCGACAGGGCGGAGCTGCTACCGATGACCACGCCCTTGTTCGGATTCATGGGTAACGAGGTTCAACCAGTCGGTCAGATGAAGTTGGCCATTTCGCTCGGGGAAGAACCACTCAGAAGGACGCGGACTGCTAACTTCATCATTGTGGACGCTCCCTCGGCGTACAACGTCATTTTGGGCCGACCGGCTCTCAACGAGTTCCGAGCTGTCGTCTTAACTTTCCATCAGAAGATTAAGTTCCCCGTGGAAGACCAAGTGGGAGAAGTTAGAGGCGATCAGTTGGCAGCACGGCGTTGCTATGTGGAGATGGTGCGAGACGAGTCGAGGTCCGCTCGGAAGGCCCCCCGTATCCAGGTAGACGCTATAACTGAAAATCCACCTACTTTTGTTTATGAAGAAAAGGAGGAGGTACAAATTCACCCGGCTCGATCGGAGGCCACGACGTTCATAGGCTCCGACCTGGAGGCAAGCCAGAAGGAGGAGCTGACCAGATGTCTCCAACAAAACCACGACATCTTCGGGTGGTCGACGCACGAGCTACCAGGAATCTCGCCAAGCGTCGCACAACACGAGCTACACGTCCGGCCGAACGCTCGTCCCATCAAGCAAAGGAAGCGGGACTATAGTGCCAAGCAGAACGTCATCATACGGGCGGAAGTCGAGAAGCTCCTGGAGGCCGGCCACATACGCGAGGTATAGTTCCCAAGATGGCTCGCAAATGTGGTGTTAGTCTCCAAGCCTGACAACAAATGAAGAGTCTGCATCGACTTCCGTGACTTGAACAAGGCATGTCCGAAGGATTTTTACCCGCTGCCCCGGATTGACCAAATGGTGGACTCAACCGTCGGGTGTGAACTGGTATGCATGCTGGATGCTTATCAGGGTTATCACCAAGTGCCACTCGCCCGGAAAGACCAAGAGAAAGTCAGCTTCATTACGGCGGTCGGCACCTATTGCTACAACGTGATACCATTCGAACTAAAGAATGTCGGAGCTACATACCAGTGGCTCATGAACAAGGTGTTCCGAAAGCATATCGGGCAGAACTTGGAGGTATACGTAGATAACATACTCATTAAATCACTTCGAGCAACTATAAACCCCCCGGCCCGAAGACCGTCGAGCGGCGACGTTAAATCCCAGAGTCGGACCGACGATTATAAATCCCCCGGCCCGAAGACCGTCGAGTGGCGACGTTAAACCCCAGAGTTGGACCGGCAACTATAAACCCCCCGGCCCGAAGACCGTCGAGTGGCGACGTCAAATCCCAGAGTCGGCCCGGTGACTATAAACCCCCACCCGGCTCGAAGACTGTCGAGCGGTGACGTTAAATCCCAGAGTCGGACCGGCGACTATAAACCCCCCGGCCCGAAGACCGTCGAATGCGGCTCAGAAAGAATGCGTTCGGAGAAGTAAACAAGAGCAGAATTGAAAGGTTATATTGACTCGTCGCATGACCAGTACATAGACAAAAGTCGGATAAAAGTAGGATAAAAGTCAGATAAATACGGATAATATTAACTCGCTGAACGACGAGTATACAGATGAAACTTTAAAATTTAAAGGCGCTCCTCACTCCAGAACATCAAAGATGGGCTTGGGGATGGTTTCCAGCAGTTCGGCCAGGTCTCTGGGGGGATAGACGTCGTCTCCGGAAGATGACCCTTAGCCTTCAGATAAGCAATTGTAGCCTGGATGACTTCCTCAAAGGCTAGGACTAGTCGATCACTGGACTTCTCGCCGAACTCGTCCGAGCGGAAATAGTTCTGCCTCATCACCGCAAAACGGCCTGATTTGCCATCTTGATACTCCTTGAAGGCAGCTCGGGCAGCTTCGAGGGCATCCTGGAGATCCTTCTTGTCTCCTTGAAATTTTCATCAGCCGAGCGGCTTTCTCGCTAGGTGGACAGCAGGCCGGTCAGTTCTTGGACGCGTTGCTCCAGCGCTCGAGCCTGCACATTCTTTGCCTCTAAATCAGAAACAACCCTATTCTTCCTGTTAGTCTCCAGCTTGATCTTCTGGTCGTGAGACTTAACTTGGGCTTCAAGCCCAGCTACCCTGGTTTCTAGGCCAGAAGACTTGTGCCGCTCGGCCGCCAGCAGTTTCTCTGTTTTGTTCAGCTCGGTCCGAAGCATGGCGTATGAGGGCCCCTGAGCCGGCGCCCCTCCAGAAATCTGAAGTTTCTTCAACTCTTCCTCCAGCGCCGCCAGGCGGTTGCTGACCGCGATGTTCTCCACCCAGTTCTGCGCTCAGACGAAATAATATCAAGAACCAAGTAAAATAGTCATATAGTAGTTTGAGGGGTATAGCCCGGTAGCCTGCTACAAGTGGATGTCGTCGAGCTAACCGGGAGTCATCAAGGCAACGCGGGCCCTCGCATCCTCCTATATTTTGGCAAGTGGCCCGCGGATGGTGATCTGATGTTCGGGGGCAGTCGGCCGATCAGCTGCCAGAAGGAATTCTTCTGTTGGGAGATGTAGGACAGCTTTAATCACTCGACGGCCGCTCGGATCAGACTGGGCTGAAGTTGAACGACCAGATGACTCGCCAAGCAGAGCGGAGATTATGCCCGAGAGCCTAAGCCGACGAGGGGCTCGGGGAAGAAAACTGACGGGCTGTGCTTCGAGGGAGGCCACTGGTAGATCGAGTTGTGAGGGAGTTCGATCCGAGGAAATTGCCTTGACCGAAACAGGGGTTGGGTCGATTGCTGCAGAAGGATCACCGACCTGCTCTAACACCGGTTCCACAGATGTGGTCGAATGGGCAGGGGGATCCGTCCGGTGCCGCTTGCGTGTCACCAGCGGAGCGTCGTCGGCCGAGGGCCCAACGTCCTCCGGTGTAGGATGTCCAGCGGACGAAGTAGCATCGCCGACCGCCTCGGCTGCAAGTTCCTAAACGGCCGACTCTCCAACGGCAGGTGGATCTTCTTCGCTTTCACCCTCGTGTGAACCGACCGGCTCAATACCCCGGTCGACCATCTCCTTAGCTGTTGCCGCCTCTATCTCGGCGGCCCTCAACTTCATCCGATCGGCGGCCTTGGCGCGCCACATGATGTCAGCTGCATAAAATAAGAATAAATCAGTTAGATCAAAAGGAAAGGGAGCGAGGAAAACGCTTACCCATGCTGCTCGGAAGCTTCATTCGGATCGGACTTAATCCGAATATGTACAGTACACCCTCACAAAGCAGCTTATGGATGTTGAACTTCTGCCCGACCAGTTGGTTGGCTGCATGGAGGTAGGCTAGCTGGCTCTTGTATTTACCTAGGTCCGGCGGGGTCGGCACGGTGGTCTACCATTTGGTTCGGAAAGCTGGCAGCTCGGGAAGACGAAGGTAAAAGTAATACTCCTTTCAATGTTTATTCTAGGTCGGCATTTTGTCGAAGAAAACAAGGCCGATCCGCGACTAGAAGAGGAAGGTACCCCACTCCGATTGTTTGGGATAATAGAAATAATGGAAAATCTTGGGGACTAAGGGGATGTCGTGTAAAATATCGGAAAATAGGTGAATATTAACAAGGGAATTTTTCGGAATTTTTGGAAATTTTTCGGGAAATTTTCGGAGCTTGTATGAGCGAGTTAACGGGGGATAAAATTTGGATTCCGGGGAAAGCCTGTTTAGGCTACCCATTTAAGTGAGGAAAATTGATTTTTATTTATTTACTTTTCCTTTCTTATTTCTTTTCTCCCTTATTTTTATTCCCCGCGTGCCATTTCTCTTCTCCTCCGCCGAACTCACCGTGCCCTAACCTCCTAACGCCGGCGGTTACCTCTTCCTCTCCGATCGAACGCCGGCCAAGCTTCTTCTTCCTCCTCGCCAGCGTTTGAGCAAGAGCCGGCCGACTTCCTCTCCTCCCGGAGCACGCGACACGCTGACCCTTTTTCTCCTTTTCTTCACTCTGCGGTGCCCTAGATCTGCAGCGTGCCGCCGTTGCACAAAACGCCAGCACGGCGCCGACCATCGCGGGAGTGCTCGAGTCTTTTCTCTCTCTGTGCCCTAGTTTTGGGTTTTACAGCCGTTGCCGCACCTCTGCAACTCACTGTCACCGGCCACCGTTTTGATTCGCTGAGCCTTAGTCATCTTCTCAGCCATGTTTTCTCCACCCGACGACATCGCCATCCGTAGTGCCGCCGACCTTCTCCACCCCGTCGCCTTTGCCCTAGCCGAACCTTGAAGGTAAGGGCTATACCAAGCTGTGTTGTGGATTTGATCTACGGTGGTGACTTCTTATTTCTTGGGTACTGATTTTCTTCCTTGTTTCTGATCTCGTCACCAGAAATTGGAGAGGCAGGGGGAAACAGTGAGGAAGGGCTCTGCTGTGCAGTGTTCCGACAGCAACAATTAGAGTTCCAGCAGCAATAAATTTAAGCTGGCAGCAACAGACCTGGTGTGGATCAACAAGCACGGCTACGAGTTAGCAATTTATTGTGTTGCTAGCAACGACAAGTCGATCTCCAATTGTGCTATTGACAGAATCTTTAGAGTTGTGAGGTAAGGATTAGATGTATTTGAATACTTGTTGTAGATCATGTTCTGAATTGGAAGATTTGGTTAGATGATCATGTGAATCTAGGTAAGGAACATGATTATGATACATGTTGATTTAGGTAGGAATTGGTACATATATAATTTCTTATGCATTTGAATTAGGTGATTGATTATGTAGAGGTGTAATCATGTGAAAATGGATTAGGTGTGGAATTGGTCTGATGGTATGATTAGGGTTAAGGTAAATTAACCCTAGTTAATTGTTGGATTTATGTTAGCTTCTCGTGGATTTGATTTAGCTATTTTATCTATATGAAATTAGCTAAACCTGGAAACTATAAATATTACAGGACTTTGACGCGAGACGAGTATCTCGGAGTCAGATTTGGACCATTTTATCGGAGGCGGGTACTTTTGACTTTTTGTCTTTGATATGCTTAGTAATGAAATTAACATATTGCATATCAATTGTACCTGTTGAGTGTTGGACTCACCCCGCCTCCATTGTTGTTATTTTCAGGTTGATGTTGTCAGGAGGGAGTTCCAGTCGCTGGTCCCCATAGCACGTAGTGCTACTCCTCTGCTGGTTTTTGAGTTGTTGTTTTATTTTAGCTTTCCGCTATCAGACTTTGTTTTAGTTTTGTTTTGGACTTTACATATGGATATTGTATGGAATCTTTCCGTTGGATGGACTTTTGGTATGATTTGGATTTACTCTACTACATGCCTGCCTGGACGGCAGAAGAGGTGAGTTCGTCGGTTTTGAGCTTTACGAGTGTAGTTGAGTAGGGTGGTTTTCGAGTGAGAGTATTACTACTTTGTTTGATTATATATAACTGAGTGGATGGTTGTGTGGAATGTGTTTTTATTGATTGTTATTATTCCAGCCGCCTGTGGCTGAGGTATATGAGATGTAGAAAAGTTTCAGATTGTCCGCTGTACAGGGGAGATGCTGCCGAAATTTTTTTCGGACAGGGACTCCTCTGGGGCGTGACATGTCGTGCAACCTAAAGAGGACGACCACTCCACACAACAACCTGAATGAGTTTGGGACGAGTTGGCCGAGCGGAAGGTGGAAGTAATTACACACTTCAAGGATAAACGGATGTAGAGGAAAGTGTAGACCGGCCACAAACTGGTCTCGGAAGAAACAAGTAGTGCAGGGCGGCGGGTCGTGTGGGCGATCGGATGAGGTAGCTAATATTAATCTATAGACGGATGGGAGTTCGAAGTCGCGGACGAAGTTCGTTGCGTCACCCTCATCGAACCAGCTCTCCATGGTCGTATACCAGAGGCCGGGAGAGGGATTAGATGGTTGCGAGGTGCTCGCCATCGCTGGAATAATGGAAAAAGCGAGAACCAGAGAATAGAAGGATGGGTGAAAGAGAAGGTCGGAACAGTATCGAACGAACAGAGGTTGCTAAAATACTAAAGAAAGCACAAAGAAGAAGATAAAGGGTCGGGATTCCAAACAGGAAAGGATGGCGGAGGCAAGGGATTGTCGGAGCGCTGAAAAGCGAGTTCACCGGAGCACTGAGCAATATGGAACAGAAGCCTTCGGATGCGCGCACGCGATAACGCGAAGCGGCTGGGGGGAGAAGAGATGTCCTTATAAACGTTGAGCTCGATCGACCGGAGCCGTCCGATCCAGGTCACGGGATTCGAGGTGCAGATCTGACCGTCGAATTCAAAAGGCCAAAGGTCACATCAGCCCTGACAGCTCGAGCGAGCGGTGACCGCTACACGACCACGTGGCGCCCACTCACGGGTCGCATTTAATGATCACCATTACGCAGGCGTGGTCGTGTGCTCGACCTTAATGGCGAGGATTTGCACGAATTTCGAGGAGATTCTAGGGACATCGGCGTTGACCAATGTCGGAGCGGTGGGACAACCGTTGGCAAACAAAACTTTCCAAGTGCCAGCAGGCGTCGTGCCGAGCGGCATCGCCCACTTCCGCAGTTCCCGATCGGACAGACACCAACATCGGTAGTTTATCACCAAGCCAATAGTCCAGTCAATCGGACTTGCGGCCTCCTTCGACAAGACACCTGATCCGATGGTAAGGATCGGGGGCCCACATAGGAAGGGGTCAACGACACGGGAGAGTCAAAGTCCCGGCTGAGCGGGGTGGGGAAGTCGCCTGGCCGACCGGCCGGAGTAAATCCCGGGTCGGCGCGTGACAGCTAGACCTAGGGTCGAGCTTCCGACGTTCACAAGCTCCCTTATTGAGGAACCGTCGTGCCGAGTGGATGATCCGCTCAGCCGAACCGTGGATCAACCAGATCGTACGGCCGTCCGGCCCAGTAAGAAACAAAAGACTTAGAAGAGAACAAAAAGGGCAGCTAGTGATATACTTCTCGAGACACCTGTCGCCGACAAATAGCATGGTCGACAGCCGAGCCGTATTGAGGATCGTACAGTGGAAGTTTCTACTGTCGTGGCAGAGATATGCTCGGATAGTTGCGGTATGGCGTCAGACACGCTTTTCTGACACAACCATTCTGAGGTATGCTTTGAGGAACGTGCACGCCTCGGGAAGCGTGCACGCGCCTCTCCGGGGTCCTATATAAAGACCTCCGGACTTCGACGGATGTATGGTTTTTCTCCTATATTGTAACCATAGTCTCTTTAGTTTGCCTTTGTTTCATCTTGCCGCTGCCTGACTTGAGCGTCGGAGGGTCGTCGCCGGGAACCTCTTCCCGATCCGACTTTGTTGCAGGTTCCCCGGAGGTCCACGTCACTGAGGAGATCACCCGGAGGCAGCAGAGAGCGCCACGCCCCCAGTCTTCATCGACTCAACGTTCAGACAGGATCAAATATGTAAAATTAAGAAGAAACTAGATCAAAGATTAAAAGGATTATTAATTTATCAGGCTTGTTAGTATTGTTGTACATCAGTATATTATCTATTTCTAGTAATATATTATCAATTTATAATAAACTAGTATAATATCTATTTCTAATAATACATTATCAATTTATCAGATCTGGTCTTCAACATTTATTGATAACAAACTCGCAGTCTTTCTAATACAATAATACTAATATATTATCTATTTCTAATAAGTAATAACATTATCATTCTGACAATCTTATCCACAGGCTTCCAACCTCTCTACCCCTATGTCGTCATCAACAGGTAATAGTTTTCATATAGTTTACTTGCTATTTTCATATTCTATATCATTAATGTAACTGTTATTGTAGGCATGAATTTGTTAGTTGTCTGAGTTCCATTTTACAACCTTATTTAGCTTAAAAGGATCTGTTTTGGGAACTTGTCAGTTGAATTCCTTCCGATTAGAAGAGATTTGTCTTTTAGAACGATCAAAGGCGATGTTTTCCTCCTTTCTACAAACAGAATTGGATGTATGCTGGGTCACAATTGGTTAATGTTTTTGAAAGTTCAAGGAGCATAAATTCACATTGTATGGAAAATAATATTCTTATTGTGAGGAAAGAGTCTTCCTATTCATGTATTTGAAGTATATATTTGGCTGATATTCTGATAGTTAAATCATTCGAGTTGTCCAGTGATTATAAACCAAATTAGTTGAATCAAAAGAAAACAAACTGTGTAATAATTCACTAAGATTAAAAATATATTTCAAGTCGAAGATCACTGCATTTTAAAAATTGTCCGCTAAAAATATATACATTTACGAAAAACCATATATTTTCGAAGAGAAAAGGCTTATGATATCTCAATCTCCCAAGCATCAACCAAAGGTGTTCTATGGAAATCCTCATGTTTTTCTTTCAAAGGAGGTGCGTAATCAAAAAGATGTTGTACTTCAAACATTTTTCAAAGAAAATTTTTATAGGATGATGACTAATCCATAAGATTAATTGGATTTACTAATTTTTTTTTCCTTGGTAATCCACATGGATTCTGATTTCCAGTTCGTGGGTAGATTTAAGAAAATTGAAACATTTAGGGGAGCAAATGTGAAGTCGACCCAGAAGAAGTGGTTCAACTTTCAAGTAGGGTTTTACGGTTTCGTCTTATCTGGGTCGAACAGCGCGGCGACGCGATGCTTCGCTTCCTGGTCCGCCACCAGTTTCTCCCTCCGTCGACGCTACTCCGTCACGTCCTCTTCTCCAACGGCACTTCCGCCTCCTCAGGCGCCACAGCTTCTCTGGATCCCCACTTCCTGGTCGAGTACCTCATGAATACATGCGGGTTCTCCGCCGACGTTGCTTCCAAGGTCTCTAAGTTGCTCCCTCGTAGTCAGTCCACCGAGAAGGCCGACGCCGTTCTTGGATTCTTCAGATCTCAGGGCCTTGATGGTGCTAATCTGAGAAGGATAATAGCTTGGAAACCAGGATTGCTCGGCTGGGATGTGGAGACGAACCTCGCCCCAAAGTTTAAACTTTTGCGCGAAATGGGATTATCTGAGTCCGACATCATCGTTATCGTTTGGCGGCACCCTATAGTTATTGGCTACAACAGCGAGAATGTGCTTCTCCCACGATTTAAGGTTTGGGAAAGTTTATTGGGATCGAAGGAGATCCTTCTCAAGCATCTCCGGAGGAGTGGATGGTTTTTTAGCAGCAACATTGAGAATGTAGTGCGCCCCAACATTAACTTCTTACGGGATGAATGTGGTATTCCTGAAGCCCGCCTTTCTCTTGTCATTAAAAGGCAACCCAGCTTCATCACCCAGAACCCAGATGCCCTCCGGGCTCTGGTAGATAGAACTGCCGGTTTTGGAGTTCCCCGAGAATCTATTATGTTCATCTGGGTCCTGAATGCGCTGTACAGGGTCAGCAGGGAAAAATTTGAGGCCCATGTCAAGCTCATGAACAGATTTGGTTGGTCGAACTCGGAATTCGTTGCTGCAATCCCGAAACATCCAACTTTTTTATTGCTTTCCACTGAGGCATTACAGAGAAAGATGGAATTTTTAATCAAGATTGTTGGAAGCACACCTTCAGACATTGCTAAGCATCCAATGGTTTTAGAATTGAGTTTGGAAAAGAGGTTAATTCCTCGATTTCATGTGATGGAGATATTAAAATCTGAAGGGTTGTGGACTTCACGGTACAAACTACATACATTTTTCATATCACCGGGACCAAAATTTTTGCAGAAGTATGTGCTCCCTTACAAAGATAAATTACCCAAACTGCTTGAAGTCTTGTCAATTGTACCTGAGTTCAAAGGGAACAATCCAGAATGCTAATGAATGCCATGATTTATTTGGGTGTGATTTTTATGACTGGTTAAGCAATGATATTGATCCAATCTTGTCCTAGTTTTCATATAGTTCACTTGCTATTTTCATATTCTATATCATGAGTGTAACTGTTGCTTAGACATGAGGATGTTAATTGTCTGAGTTTCATTTTGCAACCTGATTTAGCTGAAAAGGATTTGTTTTAGGAACTTGTCTTTCGAACTTCTTCCAATTAGAAGAGATTTGTGTTTTAGAATGATCAAAGGCTATGTTTTCTCCCTTTCTACCAGCAGAATTGGATGTATGCTGGGCCACAATTGGTTAATGTTTTTGAAAGTTGAAGAAGCATAAATGTGCCTTGCAAGCACCTTCATTAAGCTGTATGGAAAATGATATTCTTATTGTGAGGAAACAGTCATCCTATTCATGTATTTGAAGTACATTTAGCTGAGATTTTGATAGTTAAATAATTTGAATTGTTCTGTGATTATAAACAAGATTAGTTGAATCAACCAAAAATGAAGGTACTGGATCAAAGGAAACTCTATTTGTAATAATTCATAGTTACTTAAAAGGATCTGATTATTACTATCTTTATAGTCTTGCAAACTGTTCATTGTTGGAAAAGTATTCATCTAGTTAACACTGAATGGTTAGGACACATATCTTGTTATTGTTGTTGTGGTGATCTAGGGATGATAAACTTTTGGTGTGCTATCTTATTTTGTTGTGCAAAAAAATTCCTCATTCTTTTAATTATACTAATTTTTATATTGAGATGATATTGTGGATTAGTTTCAGTATTGGTATGGGTCTATCTAAGTTAGTTCCTAGGTCTCTGATGAGATTGTGAGTCTTTAATTTCAGTGAGATGCAATATCTAGTAAATACTTTTTTTTTAAGCTGTAAAACTACTAGCAAAATGTTCCATTACATTCAGAATAGAAGTAATAATATATTTGTAGACACACTAATTCATTGCTTCTGTAATTTGTCTTTATTTAAAGAAAACAAACCGATTTCAAACTGTGTCAATATTTGCATTAAATCGATCACAGACAGTATGAAAAGAGGGGTACTTGGTCACTAGCAAAGAAGTTATTGGTGATGACCAAGAATAGGCGAGTCAATCTATTTGATGAAGATGCAATCCACATTATCAAAGCTATGCTCAATACGCTGAAACTATTTATTTATTAACGAGCTAAGTAGATCGAATCACAACACGAGTTAAGTGGATCATTTTCTTTGAATTCAAGTACAATTCACATGATCTTTTCTTCCCCTGCTTTAGATCAAAGTCGCACCCACCGTGAGACCAGTCAAAGCCATATGAGTTATTCCTGATAATTCTGTCTTTTAATAACATAAGTATTTGTTGCATCATCCAAATACAGTCCACAACTTCTATCTATATATTAGTTGGCATCATGTATTCAAATTATACCAATTAATCTTATGGGTGTTCGATATGGTTTTATGAAAATTTTTCATTGACGATTGAGACAAATCAAAAAGTACTTACAGTGAGCGATCTATCAACCCAGTATTTTTAGATCAATCGTTCATTAAAAAAAATTATCAATTAATTGGATGAAACTGAAATTTAATTTTTAAATACCTGAGAAATTTAAAAGAGGACGTATCACTACACCATTATTTGGGGCAATCATACATATACATTTAAGCCTTCCACTTTGCAACTCGATTTAGGTTAAAAGGATTTGTTTTAATGAACTGTTGTTGACTTCACGTCCCTCTCCCTTTGTCCTCTATAACAGTTTAAATTTCAAATTGGAGATCACTGTCTGTTAAAAAATTGTCTACTAAACTAAATTTAAACAATCCACGCTAAACAGTATGGGTTGACATACCATATGCATATTATATTAGCATATTTATTATTTTATATTCATTTAAACATTAATTCTTATTTATGAATCTTATTGCTAACTCATCCATTTTTATTTTTATTTTACATAAAATAAAATAAAATTGTATTTTATTTATCCAATTTTATCCAATTGTTAATTTTAAAACTTATAATTTTTAATAAATAAAAAAAATAAACTCACCTGGCTGGCCGACCCCACATTTCTTTGAACATGCTTAAGATCTTGAACGCATTCAAGAGAAAGGGTGTTATAACTCTAGGTCGGATCTCCTAATCCACAAAAAAGTAGACTAAGGGATAGACCACTTGCAATTGCGGCGGATCGTGGTCGCGATCCAACCACAATTGGTTGTGATCCCTCCCCCCAGATTATAATTTGGGTCGGGACGAGTGACCGACAACCTCCGACCATCTGTCCCGACCTCAATTATAATTTGGAGGAAGGTGAACTCAGAGAGGGATCATAACCAATTACATCCAGATCATGATCACAATCCGATCGCATTTGTAAATGGTCTATCCCAAGTCTATTTTTTTATGGACAAGAGGATCTACTCTCAATATAACACCCCTTTATATTAGTTTAACATGAAATGCGGATGCCACAAACGATATATTTTTGAAGAGAAAAAGCTTCACATATCTCAACCTTCGAGACACCAAACAAAGATGCTCTATGAGCATCCAGAAGGATTTTGATTTCCACCTGCATTGGCACTTCGGCCTCCTTCTCAGGTGCCACCGCTTCTCCCGATCCCCACTTCATGGTCGAGTACCACGTGAATACGTGTGGGTTCTCCACTAACGATGCTTCCAAGGTCTCCAAGTTGCTCCCTCGTATTTAGGCCACCGAGAAGTCGGATGTCTTTCTTCGATTCTTCAGATCTCAGGGCTTTGATGGTGCTAATATGAGAAGGATAATATCATGGAATCCAAGATTATTCGGTTGGGACGTGGAGACGAACCTTACTTCAAAATTTAAACTTTTGAGCGAAATGACATTATTTGAGTTCGAGATCGTCGATGTCGTTCGACTGCACCCTATCGTTATGAGCAGGGTGGATCGAAAATTTTAAATTTGAGGGGGTCGCACACTATAAGAAAAAATGTGATTAGTGATCAAAATTATTAATAAAAAATTTTGGGATCGCCAAGACATTTTAGTGATGAAATTAAATTTCCATTGCTAAATTTAACGACAAATATTAATTTTCAGTCGCTAAATTTAGCGACAAAAACATTCAATAGCTTGTTTAAACCCTGATAATAAAATCCTAAACATCCAATAATCGCATCAAGAAGAAAACTCTATGATTTAACAACATCATTTAGCATTCAATATTATTTAATTTCAATTCACAACTCTTCATTACTAAATTGAAAATCATACATTATTCAAAAACCAAGTGCATCCACTGCTAATAATCATACATCATTCAAAAGCCATACATAAATATAAGTAAATCAAGAAATGAACATTAAAACTTGCAAAAACGATATTACAAAATTGATACATATTATTCACATCCATTGCTAATACAAATGCAGCCTCCTCGATGAAATGATGCTTACCAAGATCATCAAAAAAAAACTCTATGAGTTGGCAAGAAAGAATCACCAATCTGATCAGAAAAATGAGAAATGAAAATAGCAAAATTAAATTTCATTTCATCATGGCAACAACAAATATGATGCAACTGAAAGCATTACAGTAAACATAATCAACTCAATTTATTTCAATTAACATAAGAGATAATTCAAAGCAATCAGCCATTAAGAAACTTCCTTTGATAACAAACTATATGTTGGTAGTATTGTGAATAAACCATGATTTAGAAACATGAAGTAAATGTATATTTAATTAAGTATTAAATACAATTCTCTAACTAAAAGGAATTCGATGTTCTTTTAAATTTTCGAAGTCTTCAATGATAGCTTCTATGCTCACATTTCTAGCAATTTCTCTCTCAATATATACCATTAACTCATCTGAGAGAAAAGTATCCTCCATTTTGCTCCGAAGTTTTGTTTTCACAATATTTATCGCAGAAAATAATCGTGCTGAAGTAGTCGTAGAAATCGAAAGAGTAAGCACAATTACAATCACTGTAAAAAAGAGGTTGTATGTAACAGACTTGTTAGTCTTTACCAACCATAGACATAATTCTGAAATAGTTGAAAGATTTTTGTAGTCTGACCCTTTGACTACGTTATACTCATAATACTTCAATTGCATCCCTAATTGTTCTTTTTCATCTCTTCTAAAATCTTGGGCATAGAACTGTTCAACTATTTTACATATAGCATAACTCTGAAGGACTCCACTGCATTTTGAGGATTTAGGGCATTACTAAGAATGAGCAATTCTATAGCATCATCACTAAAGCGACCATTAATTTCTTGCAACTGTGAATCTATCGAAGCATAAAAGATGTCTATCTGATAATACTGTTCAATGGTGAAATTGTCTTGACGAGCACATCCTCGACCTCGTCTATTAATATACAGAGCATTGAAATCAGGAATATCAATATTTCAAAGTTCACAAAAAGATTTCACTTTTACAAGCAAATCATCCCACTTGTTATCCCTCATCTGTTGAAGTAAATTCTTAATAGATAATACAAGTTCCATTACATTTATAATATCCTGAGACTTACTTTGTAAAGTTTGACAAAGAATATCTGTGATCCCCATAATCTCTTTCATAAGATGCAAGATGAATACAAAATCAAAGGAAGTCATTTCATCATAAACAGATGTTACATCTGCTCGTTGAGAAGGAAGCCCATCATCCATAACCTTGAGCAATACGATATACGATGCACTAAACATCTTAATTAGATCTTCCAATGATCTCAAATGAGAACTCCCGCGTGTATCAACAGCTCATTGTTTAGTACCTATCTGATTAAGTCCACGCCCTGTCTCGAGTTCATTAATAGCAATCAAATATGCAATGTCATCAGCATGAGCTTTCTTCAATTCATCATTACGCTTACATGAAGAACCAACAATATTAAGTATAAAAGTTAATCTATCAAAAAATTGATGAACAAGTGTCATATTTTTTGATGCTGCAACTAAAGCCAATTGTAACCGATAAGCAAAGCAATGAACATAATAAGCACTCCTACAATCTTTTATAATCAAAGCTTGCAATCCATTAAACTCGCCCCTCATATTACTAGCACCATCATAGCCTTGACCTCTAATATTTTGAACATCCAAATTGTAGTGAGCCAAAGAAGAATATATAGCATTCTTTAAAGTTAAAACCGCAGTATCATATACATGAACAAGCCCAAAAAATGTTCTTGAACGAATCCATTAATATCCACAAACCTCAATACTATAGACATTTGCTATCTTTTTGACTCATCTCGGGCTTCATCAACAATTATGCAATACTTGGCAACTCCAATTTCTTCACAAATAGTCTTTTTCACTCTCACTGAAAGCACATGAAGTATTTGTTTTTGAATATCGTGACTTGTATACTTGGCATTTTTTGGAACTTTCACAATTGCCTTTGAAAGTTCATCATTGTACATTGTTAGCACATCCGAAAATTTAAGAAAATTGCCACGATTAGATGAACTAGATCATGATCTCTAAACGGAATTCCTTGAAGTGCAAGCAACAACACCACATGTATGTGAGCCTTTAATCAAGGATGATTAGTTGCGACTTGTTCATCATTAAAATTGTCGAATCTCCTTGATATATGTTGTGTTTGGTTCATCAAATCCTCACATGCCTTTTCAGTATTACGATGGGGTGAAGATACATTATCTTTTCTCATATGGCCTAGGGAAGCACAAGTTTTTCCATTTCGAACTTTCTTCCACTTATCAAATCCATCAATAGTAAATGTAGTTTGATTTAAGCATCCTGAAGGCTTGTTGAAGATAAAACATGTGAAGCAATATGCTTTGTCTTTAGTGGGTGAATGCTCCAACCAAGGAAATTGTTCATACAAAGTTGCTAAAATCTTTGAGGATGCTTAATATTTTTATTTAATGGATATTCTCGAAGAATAGGTTGATACTCTTTCATATTCAAATAAACTCGACGAATCTCTTCTCGTTGATTAGGATGATATTCCTAAATTTGTCGATGCAATCCTGGATCACACTCTAAAGAATCGAGATCCACCTCTTCAATTTCTGTATTTTTGAATCTTTTAGGAGGAATTTCAGATGGAAGATTATTATTATTTGATCTTGTCGATAGAGTCATCGGAGTAGCCGGATCCAATTCATTTGCTCTCTTCCTTTGAAAAAATTTATCAATCGTAACAATTTTTTTCATTTGATGTATATGAAACCTTTAACAATGGAAAACTCGAATTATCTCAAATAGGTGAATAATAATTAATAACAATAATATTAAACCAAACATTAAGTCAATGATAAAAAGTAAATAATAATAACATAAAAAACAAAAATATCAATTTTTATCATCTCATGATCATCAACTATTAAATCAATAATTCCAACTTCAACTATTTAGGTACTTTAATTTCTAAAATAACAAGATTTGATTAAAATGTCTAAATTAATCATTAGGAGAAAGCAAACAAAATCAAGGAATCTAGCAAAAAGTAGAAAAGCAAACAAAATCAAGAAGTCTAGCAAAATTGTGAACTTTAGATCGTTCTATTCTTGAAAAAGAAGTTAAGAATGATAAAATGAAAGTATAAATTTATGTTAAGCTAGTAAGCTTCATAAATCATAATCATAGTGTGATAGATCCTACCGTCCCTTTAAAATGTAGTGGCATATATATGTTGCATTTTAAAATAATAATAAGATTATCAGGATACAATTCTTGTTACTATTGTTTGTTAGCACTGATAATTAAAATCACCCACACATAGTGAAAGAAAGAAACAAGAAAACTAATGGAAAATGAATATTGATCCGGTGGTAAGGATCGGAGGCCCACATATGAAGGGGTCAACGACACGGGAGAGTCAAAGTCCCGGTTGAGCAGGGTGAGGAAGTCGCCTGGTCGACCGACCAGAGTAAATCCTGGGTCGGCGTGTGACAGCTCGACCTGGGTTGAGCTTCCGACGCTCACAAGCTCCCTTATTGAGGAACCGTCGTGCCGAGCGGATGAACCGCTCAGCCGAACCGCGGATCAACCAGATCGTACGCCCGTCCAACCCGGTAAGAGACAAAAGACTTAGAAGAGGACAAAAAGGGAAGCTAGTGATATCCTTCTCAAGACACCTACCGCTGACAAACCGCATGGTCGGCGGCCGGGACGTACGGTGGATCGTACGGTGGAAGTTTTCACTGTCGTGGCAGAGATATGCTAGGATAGTTGTGGTATGGCGTCAGACACGCTTTTCTGACACAACCATTCTGAGGTATGCTTTGAGGAATGTGCACGCCTCGGGAAGCGTGCACGCGCCTCTCCGGGGTCCTATATAAAGACCTCCGGACTTCGACGGAGGTATGATTTTTCTCCTCTACTGTAACCACAGTCTCTTTATTTTGCCTTTGCTTCATCTTGTCGCTGCTTGACTTGAGCGTCGGAGGGCTGTCACCGGGAACACCTTCCCGACCCGACTTTGTTGCAGGTTCCCCGGAGGTCCACGTCACTGAGGAGATCACCCGAAGGCAGCAGAGAGCGCCACGTCCCCAGTCTTCATCGACTCAGCGTTCGAACAGGATCAAATTGGCGCCGTCTGTGGGAACACACCTGAATCCGAGCAGAGAAAATGGAAGAAGCTGGACGCCAACTCATGATGACGCTCTCTCCCGAGGAGCTCGACGCACTCATCCAGGCGAGAGCTGCGAAGATGGTCTGGCAACAACAGAAGGCACAGGCCGAGCGGATAGCCCAGCAGGCCGCCTCGGTTTCTGAGGGCCGAGCGGCAATGGAGGACCGACCGGAACAATACTCTACCTGGGCACAGAACAATGGGCAGACTGGCACACCAGGAGACGCGCCAGCCGCCCCTATTCTGTTCCATCGGGAACTGTTCCAGACTCCGTCGGAGATGGCCCTAGCCAACCATGGATCGTCCGATGAAGCGCTCGTGCAGGACGCTAGGAAGGGGAAGGCGTTGTGTGCAGGGTCATCCCCTGAGCGGGTCAATCGCCAGTTCTTCGAGGCGATCTTACAAGACCCTCTTCCAAAGCATTACGCCCCCATATCGATCAGAGAGTATAGTGGTACAACCGATCCGGACGACCATCTCGGTAAGTTCGATAATGCTGCTACTCTTCATCAATACACCGACGGAGTCAAATGCAGAGTCTTCCTTACTACACTGTCCGGTTCGGCACAACGTTGGTTCCGGAGGTTGCCGGACGGATCCATAAAGAGCTTCAGAGACTTCCGAACAGCATTCCTCCATTACTTTTCCAGCAGTCGACACTATCAGAAGACCAACGTCAGCCTCTTTTCCATGAAGCAAGGGCCAAGAGAAACTCTCCGCGCCTACATCCAACGCTTCAACCAAGCAGCTATAGACATCCCCACGGTCTCGTATGAGACAATGATGCATGCTTTTACACAAGGCTTAGTCGACGGGGACTTCTTTCGCTCGCTCATCAGGAAGCTGCCTCGCGACTACGACCACATGCTGAAGAAAGCAAGTGAGTATATTAACGTGGAGGAAGCGCAATCGGCCCGAAAGAAGGAAACGCCAGGCGAGCCCCCAGCCCAAACCGAACGGAGAACACACACCAACCAGCAACCACCGAGAGGACCACGTGCCGAGGGGATGAGACCACCTCAAGATTCCAGGTCGCCCGCTGTTCAGCACATTGCAGCCGAGCGACCTAGACAAAAAGGCAAGGTATGGACGCCCATGTTTTGCAAAATCCATCAATTAACCACTCATAACACTCGAGACTGCCGAAGTCTCCCCCCGGTCAGCCAACCTGAGCAGAGGAACTATCGCTGCCAATCACCTTCACCTGATAGGCGAGCTCATCATCAGAACGCCGAGCGGCGAGTAGTTAGGCGTTCACCCGAGCAGCATCACCATCAGCAGCAACATCACTAGCCAAGGGCCAACCCTCGAGTCTCCCATGAGCGAGCCGGACCGTCTGCTCGGGAGGAAGAAAATAGAAGCAATACCGCTGGGGGGGAAATCAATATCATCGCTGGTGGAGCAACAAGTGGTGACTCCAACCGAGCCCGCAAGTCGTACGCCCGACGACTGTAAATACATGCTGTGGGATGCAACCAAGAGAAGGCGAGCGGGCCAGCGATCAGCTTTGGTCCTAGCGGCCTCGAGGGAGTCGAAGTGCGGCACGATGATGCCCTCATCATCCGAGCGGTAATAGCAAACTACACTATTCATCGCATCTTTATTGACACAGGGAGTTTGGTCAACATCATCTTTAAGAAGGCGTTCGACCAGCTCCAGATCGACAGGGCGGAGCTGCTACCGATAACCACGCCCTTGTTCGGATTCACGGGTAACGAGGTTCAACCAGTCGGTCAGATGAAGTTGTCCATTTCGCTCGAGGAAGAACCACTCAGAAGGACGCGGACTGCTAACTTCATCATTGTGGACGCTCCCTCGACATACAACGTCATTTTGGGCCGACCGGCTCTCAACGAGTTCCGAGTTTTCGTCTCAACTTTCCATCAGAAGATCAAGTTCCCCGTGGAAGACCAAGTGGGAGAAGTTAGAGGCTATCAGTTGGCAGCGCGACGTTGCTATGTAGAGATGGTGCGAGCCGAGTCGAGGTCCACTCGGAAGGCCCCCCGTATCGAGGTAAACGCTATAACCGAAAACCTGCCTACTTTTGTTTATGAAGAAAAGGAGGAGGTACAGATTCACCCGGCTCGATCGGAGGCCACGACGTTCATAGCCTCCGACCTGGAGGCAAGCCAGAAGAAGGAGCTGACCAGATGTCTCCAACAAAACCACGACGTCTTCGCGTAGTCGACGCACGAGCTGCCAGGAATCTCGCCAAACGTCGCGCAGCACGAGCTACACGTCCGACCGGACGCTTGTCCCATAAAGCAAATGAAGCACGCCTATAGTGTCGAGCAGAACGTCATCATACGGGCGGAAGTCGAGAAGCTCCTGGAGGCCGACCACATACGCGAAGTACAGTTCCCAAGCTAGCTCGCAAATGTGGTGCTAGTCTCCAAGCCCGACAACAAATGGAGAGTCTGCATCGACTTCCGTAACTTGAACAAGGTGTGTCCGAAGGATTTTTACCCGCTGCCCCGGATTGACCAAATGGTGGACTCAAACGTCGGGTGCGAACTGATATGCATGTTGGATGCTTATCAGGGTTATCACCAAGTGTCGCTCGCCTGGGAAGACCAAGAGAAAGTCAGCTTCATTACGACAGATGACACCTATTGCTACAACGTGATACCATTCGGACTAAAGAATGCCGGAGCTACGTACCAGCAGCTCATGAACAAGGTGTTCCGAAAGCAGATCGGGTGGAACTTGGAGGTATACGTAGATGCCATACTCATTAAATCACTTCGAGCGACTATAAACCCCCCGGCCCGAAGACCGTCGAGCGGCGATATTAAATCCCAGAGTTAGACCGACGACTATAAACCCCCCGGCCCGAAGACCGTCGAGCGGCGATGTTAAACCCCAGAGTCAGACTGGCGACTATAAACCCCCCGGCCCGAAGACCGTCGAGCGACGACGTTAAATCCCAGAGTCAGACCAGTGACTATAAACCCCCCAGCCCGAAGATCGTCGAGCGGCGACGTTAAATCCCAGAGTCGGACCGGCGACTATAAACCCCCTGACCCGAAGAACGTTGAATGTCGCTCGAAAAAGTAAACAAGAGCATAATTGAAAGGTTATATTGACTTGTCGCATGGCCAGTACATAGACAAAAGTCGGATAAAAGTAGGATAAAAGTCAGATAAATACGGATAATATTAACTCGCTGAACGATGAGTATACAAATGAAACTTTAAAATTTAAAGGCTCTCCTCACTCCAGAACATCAAAGATGGGATCGGGGATGGTTTCCAGCAGTCCGGCCAGGTCTCTGGGGGGATAGACGCCGTCTCCGGAAGATGACCCTTAGCCTTCAGATAAGCAGTTGTAGCCTGGATGACTTCCTCAAAGGCTAGGACTAGTCGATCACTGGACTTCTCGCCGAACTCGTCCGAGCGGAAATAGTTCTGCCTCATCGTCGCAAAACGGCCTGATTTGCCATCTTGATACTCCTTGAAGGCAGCTCGGGCAGCTTCGAGGGCATCCTGGAGATCCTTCTTGTCTCCTTGAAATTTAGCTTCATCAGCCGAGCGGCTTTCTCGCTCGGTGGACAGCAGGCCGGTCAGTTCTTGGACGTGTTGCTCCAGTGCTCGGGCCTGCACATTCTTTGCCTCTAAATCAAAAACAGCTCTATTCTTCCTGTTAGTCGCCAACTTGATCTCCTGGTCATGAGACTTAACTTGGGCTTCAAGCCCAGCTACCCTAGTTTCTAGGCCAGAAGACTTGTGTCGCTCGACTGCCAACAGTTTCTCTGTTTTGTTCAGCTCGGTCCGAAGCATGGCGTATGAGGGCCCCTGAGCCGGCGTCCCTCCAGAAATCTGAAGTTTCTTCAACTCTTCCTCCAGCGCCGCCAGGCGGTTGCTGACCGCGATGTTCTCCACCCAGTTCTGCGCTCAGATGAAATAATATCAAGAACCAAGTAAAATAGTCATATAGTAGTTTGAGGGACATACCCCGGTAGCCTGCTGCAAGTGGCTGTCGCCGAGCTAACCGGGAGTCATCAAGGCAACGCGGGCCCTCGCATCCTCCCATATTTTGGCAAGTGGCCCACGGATGGTGATCTGATGTTCGGGGGCAGTCGACCGATCAGCTGCCAGAAGGAATTCTTCTGTTGGGAGATGTAGGACAGTTTTAATCACTCGACGGCCTCTCGGATCAGACTGGGTTGAAGTTGAACGACCGGACGACTCGCCAAGCGGAGCGGAGATTATGCCCGAGCGCCTAAGCCGACGAGGGGCTCGAGGAAGAGAACTGACGGGCTGTGTTTCGAGGGAGGCCGCTGGTAGATCGAGTTCTGAGGGAGTTCGATCCGAGGAAATTGCCTCGACCAAACAGGGGGTGGGTCGATTACTGCAGAAGGATCGCCGACCTGCTCTGACACCGGCTCCACATGTTAGGATGTTTACTAAAAGTCTAGCTTTTGGTATAAACATTTATCTAGAAATAAGAATCACATTAGTCAAATGTCTACATTTATGATAAATGTAGTTGATTCAATTAATTTATATTGTAGATAACATGGTGTGTGGTGTCACACACAGAGGATTATGTTATCAGTACCTAATAAATTATAAACAGTAGCTCACGACCAAGATGGAAAGGAACAAACCATTAGAATGTCGTAGTGTAATTAGGTATTAGTTTATCTTAACTATATAATTACACTAGTACACTTAGAGTGTATTGAGTAGGACCATTAGAGGTCGTTTCTTTTTATACTGACTTTATAAAGGAACAAGGACCTCAGTTATTATGGAAGTGTGTGCTCTTAATCCTAATATAATAACAAGCACATATATTTAATATTTATTTCTTTAATTTATCAATGGGTGAGATTTAGTTCGATAAATCAATAAACCTGATAAGTTGAGAAATGATATCACTTAAAGTGTGTGTTGTTGATTATAGAAGGAAACTGTGTCCTAGAAATCTAGGTTGAGAATGTCCCCAAGAGGAGCTCATAAGGATTGTCATGTTAAACCCTGCAGGTGGACTTAGTCCGACATGATGATAAGGTTGAGTGGTACTACTCTTGGACTAAGATATTAATTAAGTGAGTTGTCAGTAATTCATTTAATTAGTGGACATTCATTATCTTAAACACAGGGAGACTAACATGTTGGATCGAGAAGCGCTAGAGGGGGGGGGGGGTGAATAGCGCTCGTGGCTATTTCGTTCGATTATCAGAAAACTATCGGAGTTAAAACGTGCAGCGGAATAAGCGGAAATAAAATAAAGAGACAACACAAAGAGACAGGTCGATTTTACTTCGTTCGGAGCCTAAGTCGACTCCTACTTGAAGGCCCGCGATCCTTGATCGCTTCCGGTGGGCAACAACTATAAGCTCGTTAAAAGATTACAATTATGAGTACAAATAAAAGCTATCAAAAATTATACCGACAACAAGAAATGCTAATTCTGAAGCTTCGGGTCGTCGGGCACTTGTAGTAGCACTTCGGAGCGTCTTTTGGAGCAGCGTGTTGATGAAAGATCACTTAGAATTCGTTGTATATTGAAGCTGCACCTCAACCCTCCTTTTATATGCGGTTCCGGGCGCCTGGATCCCTTCCGGGCGCCTGGAGTGTGACGTGGCCAACCAACTAGGATGCTCCACGTGGCGCAGGGGATAGAATTTGGTCCTGGGCGCCCGGATCCAGCAGGTTCCTCACCTGCAAACAAAGGTTAGTCCAAGCAAATACCCTGCAAGACAGTGTTAGAATCGATAAAACACACTAAGTAATAATTGTGGTCTTGGATCGTCAGTGACTTTGGATTTCCATCCGAAACCCTAGGTCGACAACGCCCTCTGTTCCCTCTACCGGAGCGTCCTCACCTACTCCACTCGGAGATTTACTTGTTGCCCGTCGATCCAGATCGACCGGACTTTTGCTCAGACTCGATGCTTCCGGACTTTCTGCTGGACATCCGCTTCCCGGCTAGTCCAGTCTTTCACCTGGTTCGCGACACCAGGACTTTTCACCTAGGGTTACCACCCCAGGACTTTGCCTGAAGCCATCGACCGCCAAGACTTTCCGCATAGGGTTACCACCCCCATGACCTAGGGTTACCGCCCCTAGGGTTTTCCTTTGCCTAACCGCAGCTAGGACTTTCCTGAAATCCTCAAGTATACTTGTTAGACTAAAACATCTTAACTTTGAATTCTTTAGTTATCAAAACACGAGTTCGATCGTCGGATGCTTCCGCACCAACAATCTCCCTTTTTGATTATGGCAACACGAATTAGAAAAACAAATGAATAGATAGTCATTTTAAACACAGGCAAAATTTGCTAAGTATAGATGAACAAGGTAACTAAAGTAAATTTTGCCCTATATACTCCCCCTTAACTTTGGCTCCCCCTTAACTTTTGCTCCCCCTTAATTTTGAACTTGAATTTTATGTTTACATTTTTGCTACTCTCCCCCTTTGCCATAACTCAAAAAATGGGCAATGTATAAAGAGTTGTACATGATTAAAGTTAGCAATATTCAACAGAGTTTGGAAGTTAAGGTCAATTGGAATTTAAGTTTTTAGGACAAGATTATTCATTTAAGTTCAGTTGATCCTTAAGTCCAAGCACAAGTCATGTTTAGGTATCAGAGCCATAGAGAACAAAACATTTTTGAAAAAGAAATTGAGTATCTTTTGCCAACTGTCTAACCTTTAGTTACTTGCTGATTGTCTATAGGACAATAGCTTTTACTAGGTTAGTCAAGTTAAGTTATTTGGGTCCAGATAGACTTGACTAGAGCTGGAGAACTTTAACTTGATTAATGTTTATTGCATATTTAACGCCCAGACTCATATTGTTGCACAGATATAAGCATTCTTGAGTCCAGGCTATACCCTATGCATCTCACGCCATTCTATGTTTTTCAATCACAATCAAGGTAAACCTAGGTGTTTTGTGAGATTCTCTGGCTTAATTCTAGGGGAACATGATATCTAAGGGGAAATCCTAGACTAAACTCAACTTTTGAAAGTCTAGTAAAATTGGAGTTTTGAAAACTGTTTTTCCTAGAATTTGAAAACAAAATAATAACAGTAAGATATCTATTCTACCCAACACATTCCTATTTGCCTTCTAAGTCCACTGAACTCAAGTTCAGGTAAGGGTTTTGTAAAAATGTCAGCTAGGTTTGATTTGGACTCAATGTGGTTGAGTGCAATTTCACCTTTAGCTACATGATCCCTTACAAAGTGATGTTTTACCTCTATGTGTTTGGTCCTAGAGTGGTGTATAGGATTTTTGGTTAGATTAATTGAGCTGATATTATCAATAAAGATTTTAGTATTTTTATAGTCTAGTTGATAGTCTTTTAGTGTATGCATCATCCATAACAATTGAGATGCACATTCTCCTAGAGCTATGTATTCAGCTTCTGTAGTGGATAGAGCAACACAATGTTACTTTCTGCTTGACCAACTTACTAGGCACTGACCTAGAATCTGGCAGCCACCACTTGTACTTTTTCTGTCTAGCTTGCACCCGGCATAGTCTGAATCAAAATAGCCATAAAGGTCAAAAGTGCAGGTTCTTGGATACCAAAGTCCTACATTTAGAGTTCCTTTAATATACCTCAGTATTCTTTTAACATATGTTAAGTGTGACTCTTTTGCACAGGATTGGTATCTTGCACACATACCTATTGCAAACAGTATGTCCGGTCGACTTGTAGTTAGATAAAGTAAACTCCCTATGGCACTCCTATAGTATTTTGGGTCTACAGGTTTTCCTTCAGGGTCAGAGTCAATGTTTATGTTGGTTGCCATTGGAGTATTTATAATTTTTGAGTTTTCCATGCTGAATTTTTTGATTAACTCCTTAGCATACTTAGTTTGATAAATGTAGATTCCATCTTTGGTTTGTTTTATTTGTAAGCCTAAGAAAAAGTTGAGTTCCCCAACCATGCTCATTTCAAATTCACTTTCCATTAACTTAATAAATTCTTTTAGAAATTTTGAGTTAGTTGAGCCAAAAATTATGTCATCAACATAGATTTGGGCTATAAAGATGTCTTTTCCTATAGTTTTCACGAACAAAGTAGGATCGATTTGTCCTTGGTTAAATTCTTTGGATATTAAGTAATTAGATAATCTTTCATACCATGCTCTAGGGGCTTGTTTTAGTCCATATAGTGCATTTTTTAATTTAAAAACGTGATTAGGGTAGTCTATGTCTTCAAACCCTGGAGGTTGGCTTACGTAGACTTCTTCCTTGATAAAACCATTTAAAAAGACTGACTTAACATCCATTTGGTACAATTTGAATCCTTTATTGGCTGCATAGGCTAATAACATCCTAATGGACTCGAGTCTAGCTACTGGAGCATAGGTTTCATCATAGTCTAGACCTTCGACTTGACTAAACCCTTTGGCTACTAACCTTGCCTTGTTTCTTACTATATCACCGTGATCATCTAACTTGTTCCTAAAAACCCATTTAGTATCTATTATTGATTTATCTATGGGTTTAGGTACAAGGTCCCAGACTTGGTTTCTCTCAAATTGGGCTAATTCTTCTTGCATTGCAATGATCCAGTCTGGATCAGGCAGGGCTTCTTCTATAGTTTTAGGTTCAATTTTAGAAATTAGAGCAATCTGACTAAGGTTTCTATAGGACGATCTAGTTCTGACTCCTAGGTTTGGGTCACCCAAAATTTGGTCAGGTGGGTGAGAGGTGCTTATTCTAGTTGGTCTTATCTGTGAGTCAGAAACTGGTTCTTCAGACTCATTAAGATTAGGTTGGATTTCATCATCATCTACATCTCTTGGATTAGTGTTAATATTTGCATTAGGTAAGTTATTTTCTTCATCAAATATTACATTAGTTGTTTCTTCAACTTTCAATGTATTTTGATTATATACTCTAAAGGCTCTACTGGTAGAGGAGTATCCTAAGAATATTCCTTGGTTAGATTTGGGTGTAAATTTTCCTAAGTAATCTTTAGTATTTAAAATGTGAACTTTACAACCAAATACTTTTAAATAGTTTAGATTGGGAATTTTATGATAGTAGAGTTCATACGGTGTTTTGTTGTGATATTTGTTTATTAAAATTCTGTTTTGAATATAATTTGCCGTATTTATTGCTTCAGCCCAAAATTGGTGACTTAACTCATATTCGTTTAACATTGTCCTAGCGGCTTCTTGTAGTGTTCTATTTTTACGTTCTACTAGTCCATTTTGTTGGGGGGTTCTAGGACATGAAAATTCATGTTGGTATCCATTTATTTTACAAAATTGGGTGAACTTATGATTTTCAAATTCCCCTCCGTGATCACTTCTTATTCTTTTAATTTTAGTATCTTTTTCATTTTCCGTTAAGTTGCAAAAATTACTAAATATTTCATAGGTTTCATCTTTTGTTTTTAGAAATTTTACCCAAGTGTACCTGGAGTAGTCATCAATTATTACTAAGCAATATTGGTTCTTGTTTAGTGATTTGGCTCCATGTGAATCAAATAGATCAAGGTGAAGGAGCTCAAGTATGGTGTTAGATCTTTCTAGGTTAGTTGACTTGTGGGTTGACTTGGTTTGTTTTCCTTTTTGACATGCATCACAGATTGAATTTTCAATAAATTTTAATTTGGGCAAACCTCTAACTAGACCATTTTGACTCATTCTTGAAATAAGTCTTGTGTGTGTGTGACCCAGCCTTCTGTGCCACAGTTGGGTTTCCTCTTGTTGTGTCAGGAGACACTTTATAGAGGATATTGATAAATTAATTGTGTAGATGTTATTTTTCCTAAGTCCCTTAAGTTTAATTTCTGGATTTTCAATATTTCTAACTAGACATCCAGATTTATCGAAATTAACTAGATATCCGCTGTCACACAATTAACTTATACTTAGTAAATTAAAGTTAAAATTGTCAACCAATAAAACATTTCGAATAACGAAATCGGAACTAAGTTCAATATTACCTTTTAAGTTTACCGTTGTTGCCGAATGCAACTGATCCTAGACTCTTGTACTTGAGTTTGGTAAACTTCAACTTGTCTCCAGTCATATGTCTGGAGCATCCACTATCCAACATCCATTGATCCAATTCCTACACATGAAGTAGTTGAATTGGTTTCTTTTTAATGAATTAAAGATAGCGTGATTGAAGCAGACACTATGTTTATTGTCTCCTTAAATTTTCTATTCTATTGTATTCAAGATAATTTTAAAATTTAAAGTTTTTTAAAATAATTTTGAAATTTAAGTTTAAAATAATTTTGAAATTTAAGTTTTTTAACAATAAGTTTGAAATTTAAGTTTAAAATAATTTTGAAATTTAAGTTTTTTTTTAAAATAATTTTAAGTTTAAAATAATTTTGAAATTTAAGTTTTTAAAATAATTTTGAAATTTAAGTTTAAAATAATTTTGAAATTTAAGTTTTTAAAATAAGTTTGAAATTTAAGTTTTTAAAATAAGTTTGAAATTTAAGTTTAAAATAATTTTGAAATTTAAGTTTTTTTTAAAGTAATTTTGAAATTTAAGTTTAAAATAATTTTGAAATTTAAGTTTAAAATAAGTTTGAATTTAAGTTTTTTAAAATAAGTTTGAAATTTAAGTTTTTTAACAATAAGTTTGAAATTTAAGTTTAAAATAATTTTGAAATTTATGTTTTTTTAAAATAAGTTTGAAATTTAAGTTTTTTAACAATAAGTTTGAAATTTAAGTTTAAAATAATTTTGAAATTTAAGTTTTCAAAATAATTTTGAAATTTAAGTTTTTAAAATAATTTTGAAATTTAAGTTTTTAAAATAAGTTTGAAATTTAAGTTTTTAAAATAATTTTCAGTTTGATTTTAATTACTTAGTCATCTCACCCGATCTAATTTCTCAATCAGGGAATCCTATAATTTTTGTGAGATGAATTGAGATTCAATTTAAGGGTTTTGTTTAGTCTTGTGTTAGATTCAGGGTTAGCTTTGGATTCAACAAGTAAGCATTCTTTGGATAAACTTCTGGGCTATGGTGAGTCACAAGTAGCTCATTAAAGTAACCATGCCTTCGAGGTTTTCCAAATAGTCCTACCCATTGAACTTAATACTAAAACTTGGTCTAACTAGTTAGGATCCATTTAAGGGTAGCTTCGGTCAGTTCCACTTGGCCAAATGCACCAGGTCGAAGCCATATCTTCCTAGACATGCGATGCCCAAGTTTCCCTAACGTACTATCATCCAAAAACTTCACCAGTACTGTGGTTCAAGTTAAACTTATCCCGTTTTAATCTAACCTTAACTACCCTGCCGGGTAATCTATTCTTGTTTTACCCATTCCAGGTAAATTAGGTTCAGTTACCCTGTCGGGTAGTTCAGTTGGAGGTGCCAGCTAGTTTGGACCCTCCATCTATTTTTCATTTATAATTTCGATTTGTTTAATTTATAATTTTTTAAATTAATTTCGAATTTAATTTTGAATTTTTAAATTAATTTTGAATTTTGAATTTTGAATTTGTAATTTAAATTTTTTTTTTAATTAATTTCGAATTTTGAATTTAGAGTTTAATTTCGAATTTTGAATTTTGAATTTGTAATTTGTAATTTTAAATTTTTAATTTAATTTCGAATTTTGAATTACGATCGTTTTCATTTTAGCTTTCCCTGGATCATGGCCTCGATATGGTCTGTCGAGGTAGTATATTTGATCCTTCGGAACCCAGTATTGGCCAAGTCCAATTTGATTTATCAATTAGGACTTGGGAACCCATGCTTGGACTGATTTACTACTTTGTTTGTTTATTAAGGATAAATAAGATTTATATTTCTTTTTACTTTTATATCCTAGCCCAGTTCTATTGTAGACGGCTCTTTGTGTTCCAAGAATTAGATCCAAATTCTTGGAGCCCAGAGAGAACTTTTCTAAAGTAATTTTTAAATCATTTAACTGATTTTTCAGATTTGAATTTTCTTTCTCAAGTTGTTGTACTTGAGTTGAATCTTCAGTTAAAGATTTTGAGTTAGTTACTCCTTTAAGAATGGTTACTTCTTTTAAAAGTGACTTAATTTTTAAATTTGACTTGGCTAATTTGCGAAGTAAATAATTGACTAAATTATTAAGCCTAGGAATACTTACAGCGGAGTCTGGCCCTTCGGAAACGGATGCGGATCCGTGGCTTTGCTTGGAGTCGGCTTCTGACTCGCTCTCGGATTCGATGATCTGGTCCCGGGCCATCAATGCTAGTAAACTCGTTTGGTCGAGTTCGTCGTCTTCGTCCTCCGAAGAAGATTCGTCCCAGGTTGCCTTTAGGGCCTTCTTTCTTCTTTGCTTTTTGGCCTCCTTTTGGTTGGGACAGTTTGCCTTGATATGCCCTTTCTGGTTGCACCCGTAACATGTGACTTCGAACTTTACCTTTGAGTTTTGTTGGGCCTCCCTAGATTGGACTGCCTTCTTTAGATCTTTCTTGTTGAAGCCCTTCTTCTTCTTGTAGAGCTTCTTTACAAGATTCACAAGTTCGCTGGTCAGTTCATCTTCTGAATCTTCTGAGTCAGGTTCGTCTTCTGATTCCGATTCAATTTTTCGTCGTCCTCTTGATTCTCGTGTTCGACTCGTTCCTGCAATCAAAGCAATACCTTTCTCGGATGGCAGTGCATTAGTTTGTTCATGGAGTTCAAATTCGCTAAATAACTCGTCTAATTTTAAGGACGACAAATCCTTAGAGACTTTGTAGGCATCTACCATTGATGCCCACAATGAACTCCTAGGAAATGAGTTAAGTGCATACCTTATTATATCTCTGTTTTCTACCTTCTGCCCGATTCCATGTAAAGAACTTGCCGTCTTGCCTTCCTGCATTTTCAAATTGTATAGTTTATTAAGTAACAAATCACGCTTACTTACCTTGGTTTCCGAGGTGCCCTCGTGTAGTTCGATCAGTTTCTCCCATAGTTCCTTTGCGGAGGAGAATGGACCGACTCTGTTGAGCTCTTCTTTGGTCAGACCGCACTGGATGGTGTAGGTAGCTTTGGCGTCGGCTTCCACCTTTTTGATAAATGTGGGCTCCCAGTTCTCACAGGATGTAGGCTTACCGTCTGTACCAGTTGGTAGTTGCAGTCCTGTTTTGACGATCATCCAGGTGTCGAACTGGATCTTTAGATATATCTCCATTCGCCCCTTCCAATATCCGAAGTCTTCTCCGGAAAATAGTGGGGGACGAACGGTGCTATATCCTTCTTGTTGGGCCATTTAAATCTATAAACACAGAAACAACAAGATCTATTCCAAGACTAAGTCTTGGATTAGTAGTGCGGGAGGAAGGAAAAAATAACAGGCTCAAGTGGTATTGACCAGCTTTGAGCAGAAAATCGATTCGTAAAAAGAAATTAGAATATAGCTATGAGGCTAAATTCTAATCGACTCCGAACAAAACCACGAAAAAAAAATTGTCTCGAATAGTGGTTGCACTGATTCAAGACGACCCCGCTCTGATACCAATTGTTGGATCGAGAAGCGCTAGAGGGGGGGGTGAATAGCGCTCGTGGCTATTTCGTTCGATTATCGGAAAACTATCGGAGTTAAAACGTGCAGCGGAATAAGCGGAAATAAAATAAAGAGACAACACAAAGAGACAGGTCGATTTTACTTCGTTCGGAGCCTAAGTCGACTCCTACTCGAAGGCCCGCGATCCTTGATCGCTTCCGGTGGGCAACAACTATAAGCTCGTTAAAAGATTACAATTATGAGTACAAATAAAAGCTATCAAAAATTATACCGACAACAAGAAATGCTAATTCTGAAGCTTCGGGTCGTCGGGCACTTGTAGTAGCACTTCGGAGCGTCTTTTGGAGCAGCGTGTTGATGAAAGATCACTTAGAATTCGTTGTATATTGAAGCTGCACCTCAACCCTCCTTTTATATGCGGTTCGGGGTCCCTTGGCGCCTGGAGTGTGACGTGGCCAACCAACTAGGATGCTCACGTGGCGTGGGGATAGAATTTGGTCCCGGGCGCCCGGATCCATCCCGGGCGCCCGGACAGCCTTTTTCCAGCAGGTTCCTCACCTGCAAACAAAGGTTAGTCCGAGCAAAATACCCTGCAAGACCGTGTTAGAATCTGATAAAACACACTAAGTAATAATTGAAAGTCTTCGGACTGTCCGAGTCTGACTTTGGATTTCCATCCGGAAACCCTAGGTCGACCCGACGCCTACTGTTCCCTCTACCGGGAACGCGTCCTCACCTACTCCACTCAGGAGATTTACCTGTTGCCAGTCGATCCTCCAGATCGACTGGACTTTTGCTCAGCACTCGATGCTTCCGGACTTTCTGCTGGACATCCGCTTCCCCGACTAGTCCAGTCTTTCACCGGGTTCGCGACACCAGAACTTTTCACCTAGGGTTACCACCCCCTAGGACTTTTGCCTGAAGCCATCGACCTGCCAAGACTTTACGCATAGGGTTACCACCCCCTATGACCTAGGGTTACCGCCCCCTAGGGTTTTCCCTTTGCCTAACCGCAGCTAGGACTTTCCTGAAATCCTCAAGTAGACTTGTTAGACTAAAAAACATCTTAACTTTGAATTCTTTGCCGTTATCAAAACACGAGTTCGATCGTCGGATGCTTCCCGCACCAACATAACACACTCATAATAAGAAGGAGCCCAAAAATGTAATTTGGGATTGGTGCGGTAGTTCAATAATAGTTCTCTAGTGGAATGAATTATTATTGATAAAATTAAGTTGTGTGTTCGGGGCGAACACGGGATGCTTAAGTTTATCGGGAGACCAAAACCAATTTCTCCTTGTTGGTGCAGCGAAGACCGGCAAGAGGGGGATGAATTGCTGAAAAAAAAAATACCCTCCACGGATTTCAACTCAGAAATAAGTGCAGCAATAAAATAATAACTAGCAACTATATAAAATTAAAGACAGAAATAAAACTGGAGACCGAGGTTTAACCTGGTTACAACCAAGGAGGTTGTTAATCCAGGACAATTGAAGATCGCACTAGCAGAGTCTTCTTCACTGTAGGCGGAGAAGCCTTTTTACACACTTAATGAACTCACAAGTTGCTAGGAATTGAAAGCTTGAATGAATAATGAATTCCTAGCTCCAGGGACCTTTTTATAGCTCCTGGAAAGTTTATCCCGAGGGTCCAAGGCGCCTCCAACAAGGTTCAAGGCGCCTAGCGTTGGCCGTGATAAAACTTTATCCGCACGCAAACGGTCAAATTGACCTATTGAAGGCGCCTTCAACATTGTTGAAGGCGCCTCCAATGTTGAGGGCGCCTCCAGCTTGGTTCCTTCAGCTTCCGATGCTCCGTTCTTTTGGGTGATTGCGGCCAACCGGAATAGGGCTCACTCGAACCCAATTTCCGGCCTTCTCCTCGAGCAGCCTTCCGTCCCGGCTTAACGTCCCTCGAACGCCGCGCACTCTCTTCACGCCCACCGGAGTACTCTTCCACAGCTCTCTCGTCCTTCGGACGCACCGTGCCCGTCGGCTCCCTTCCCGTGCAGTCCTTCTCGCTAGCTGCGTCTTCCGCTCGACTTCCTGTGTTCCTAAGCTCCTGCACACTCAGAAACAATGATCAAATACAGCAGGACCTAACTAACTTGGTTGATCACATTAAAACTACCACGGGGTGCAACAATCTCCCCCTTTTTGATGTGCATCAACCCAAGTTCAAGTTAGGGTTAAAATAGACATAAAGAGTAATTTTTAAAGAAAAAATTACTAAACTAACGAGTTTAAGCATAATTTTTGCAATTAGTAAAATTGCAACACTTTTTATAAAAATGATAACAAAAAATTTTAAATTTTTCTAACTCCCCCTAAACTTGTACTTTTCTCTCCCCCTTTGATTACAGAAAAAATGGGGTTTTAAGTAAAATATTTTCAAGTAAGATTAAATCTTTGAAATAAAAATTTCTAAGTAAAAATGAATTTTTGAAAAAAAAATTCGAAGTTAAATTGAATTTAAGAAAAAAATTCTAAGTCAATAAAAAAATCCTAAGTAAATTTTTTAAATGTTCCAAAAAAATTTCTAAGTCAAGTGAATGAACTTTTAGAATTTTCCAGAAAAAATTTCTAAAAAAATTAAGTTAGAATTTTAAAGAAAAATTCTAAGGAATTTTTTTTAAAATTTTAACAAATATTTGATAAACTTTCAAAGCATATTTTAATTTTTGTTTAATGTTTTTTCAGAAAGTTAATTAAACATTTTCTTTCAATATTTTAGCTTCCAGGTTGTGGCGAGGCACTAGGCCTTCAAGGTTATTGGAGCAACAACCACTT
The DNA here is from genome assembly GCF_018446385.1 of Zingiber officinale. NCBI lineage: Eukaryota > Viridiplantae > Streptophyta > Magnoliopsida > Zingiberales > Zingiberaceae > Zingiber > Zingiber officinale. The sequence goes on along the minus strand of NC_056001.1, from coordinate 109,908,001 downwards.
ACTTAGATAAAGCTTCCATAAAGAATTTCCATGTTTAATTTTCTCACTGTAAGCTTTTAATTTTTGAAAGATTAATTAAGCACAGATTTTGGAACCCAATAGAGGTTCCTTCCTACAGGATTATTTAAAAATCTAGGGGGTACATAATTTCTTGGTATTTTCCTAAGTTGACCTTGATGCTCCTTATATACCAATTTAATTTACCATAAATTCTAATTTTTGACTTTGGAAATTTCTTTAAGCATGCATCTTTTTTCAATTTTTCAATTTTTCAATTTCTAATTTTAAATTTTCATTCTCTGATTTCATACTATCGTACATTTCAAGTGGGGATGCTTTTGCTAATTTCATTTCTAATTCGAATAAATCTTTAGAAAGCGATTTAATAAATCGAAATGACTGAGACGGGGTTAGATTGCGTATCTTACTTACCTGATCAGGTAACGCTCCCCCTTCACTGCTGCTTTCTTCTGACGTTCCTCCCCCTTCGTCGATGCTCATTTCTGAGCTGGACGTTTCTTCTTGCTGATGGTTGGCCATCAATGCTAGTCCCGAGAATTCTTCGACTTCCGATTCAGAGGATGACGAATCATCCCACGTTGCCTTTAGGTTCTTGTGTTTGGAGGCTTCTGGCTTCTTGTATTTTGGCTTTTCCCTTTCTTTCTCCTTTCTCTTTAGCTTTGGGCAGTCATCTTTGATGTGCCCCTCTTCGTTGCAGTTGTAACAACGAACCGTCCTCTTCTTTCGATGATGCCTCTGCGATTTAAATTTGTTAGTACTAAAAAACTTATTGAAGCGTCTTACCAATAGTGTCGCTTCGGATTCGTCGACTGAGGCTTCGGAGTCAGAACTGTTCATCTTTGCCTTTCAGGCAATGTTCTGACTTGTTTTCTCTGCTCTGTTGGGTTCTGAAACTCGAGATTCGTGAAGTTCAAAAGTGGAACATAATTGTTCTAAAGTACTTACCTCGAGGTCCTTAGAGATGTAATATGCATCTACTAAGGAGGTCCACTCTGGAGTTCTCGGGAAGGCATTGAGCGTATATCGGATGGAATCCCGGTTGGTTACCTCTTCTCCAAGGTTTGTTAGTTGCCTTATTAGCTCCTTGATGCTCGCTTGGAGTTGCGCTACCTTCTCGCCTTTGTTCATCCGGAGGTTCGTTAACTGGTTCCAGAGGATGTCACGCTTCGCTAGCTTCGCTTCGGAAGTACCTTCGTGTAGCTCCAGGAATTTTTCCCAGAGATCTTTCGCTAAGTCGTAGCTTCCGATCCGATTTACTTCTTGTGGTGGCAGCACACTGAGCAGGTGGAACTCTGCCTTTCCGTTGGCGACAAAATCGGCTTGCTCCTTCTTGCTCCATGAGTTTTCTTCTTTGTCTTTCGGCGTTGCAAAACCATATTTCATTGTAATAAGAATATCAAAATCGGTTTTGAAGAATACCTCCATTTTTCGCTTCCAAGTAGCGAAATCTCCGTCGAACTTCGGGGGATGAATGTTCGCTCCGGCCATCATCTTGATCGTAGTGCTTCAGTTGGCGGTTAGTCCTTCTGAGGCGATTAGGCTCTAATACCACTTGTTGGTGCAGCGGAGACCGGCAAGGGGGGGGGTGAATTACTGAAAAAAAAAAAAATACCCTCCTTGGATTTCAACTCAGAAATAAGTGCAGCAATAAAATAATAACTAGTAACTATATAAAATTAAAGACAAAAATAAAACTGGAGACCGAGGTTTAACCTGGTTACAACCAAGGAGGTTGTTAATCCAGGACAATCGAAGATCGCACTAGCAGAGTCTCCTTCACTGTAGGCGGAGAAGCCTTTTTACACACTTAATGAACTCACAAGTTGCTAGGAATTGAAAGCTTGAATGAATAATGAATTCCTAGATCTAGGGGCCTTTTTATAGCTCCTGGAAAGTCTATCCCGAGGGTCCAAGGCGCCTCCAACAAGGTTCAAGGCGCCTCCAGCTCGGTCAGCGGATAAAACTTTATCCGCACGCAAACGGTCAAAACTGACCTGTTGAAGGCGCCTTCAACAGGCTTGAAGGCGCCTTCAAGGGCGCCTTCCAGGGCTCCTTCAAGGGCGCCTCCAAGCTTCCAGCTTGGTTCCTTCAGCTTCGGATGCTCCATTCTTTTGGGTGATTGCGGCCAACCGGAATAGGGCTCACCCGAATCCAATTTTCGGCCTTCTCCTCGAGCAGCCTTCCGTCCCAGCATAACGTCCCTCGAACGCCGCGCACGCTCTTCACGCCCAACGGAGTACTCTTCCGCAGCTCTCTCGTCCTTCGGACGCACCGTTCCCGTCGGCTCCCTTCCCGTGCAGTCCTTCTCGCTAGCTGCATCTTCCACTCGACTTCTTGTGTTCCTAAGCTCCTGCACACTAAGACACAGGGATCAAATACAGCAGGACCTAACTAACTTGGTTGATCATATCAAAACTACCACGGGGTGCAACACTCCTTTCAGTCCCTATCGTAGCCTCTTAATTATAGAGTACTTTACCCACCTATACCCACCTTCTTACCCATCCTGTTGGAGTGTATACTAAAAGCCTAACTTTTGTATATACATTTATAAAAATCACATTGGTCAAGTGTCTACATTTATATATACCAAATGTATATGTTCAATTAATTTATATTGTAGATAACATGGTGTGTGGTGTCACACACAGAGGATCGTGTTATCAGTATCTTATAAATTATAAACAGTAGCTCACGACCAAGATGGAAAGGAACAAACCATTGGAAGGTCGTAGTGTAATTAGGTATTAGTTTATCTTAACTGTATAATTACACTAGTACACTTAGAGTGTATTGAGTAGGACCATTAGAAGTCGTTTTTTTTATACTGACTTTATAAAGGAACAAATATCTCAGTTATTATGAAAGTGTGTGCTCTTAATCCTAATATAATAACAAGCACATATATTTGATATTTATTTCTTTAATTTATCAATGGGTGAGATTTAGTTCGATAAATCAATATGCCCGATAAGTTGGGAAATGATATTACTTATAGTGTGTGTTGTTGATTATAGAAGGAATCTGTGTCCTAGTTATCTAGGTTGAGAATGTCCCCAAGAGGAGCTTATAAGGATTGTCATGTTAAACCCTGCAGGTGGACCTAGTCCGACATGACAATAAAGTTGAGTGGTACTACTCTTGGAGCTAGATATTAATTATGTGAGTTGTCAGTAATTTACTTAATTAGTGGACATTCGATTTGATATTTATTTCTTTAATTTATCAATGGGTGAGATTTAGTTCGATAAATCAATATGCCCGATAAGTTGGGAAATGATATTACTTATAGTGTGTGTTGTTGATTATAGAAGGAATCTGTGTCCTAGTTATCTAGGTTGAGAATGTCCCCAAGAGGAGCTTATAAGGATTGCCATGTTAAACCTTGCAGGTGGACCTAGTCCGACATGACAATAAAGTTGAGTGGTACTACTCTTGGAGCTAGATATTAATTAAGTGAGTTGTCAGTAATTTACTTAATTAGTGGGCATTCGTAATCTTAAACACAGGGAGACTAACACACTCATGATAAGAAGGAGCTCATAATGTAATTTGGGATTGGTGTGGTAGTGCGGTAATAACTCTTTAGTGGAATGAGTTGTTATTGATGAACTTGAGTTGTGTGTTCGGGGCGAGCACGGGATACTCAAGCTCATCGGAAGGCCAAAACCAATTTCTCCTCTAGGTCCTTGTCATAGCCTCATTATAGCCTCAAGTCCATCCAAATGTAAGGCTCTTCTTGGTGTCCAAGAAGTGGGCCGGACCATTGCTTGGTGACCAAGCTATGGCCGGCCACATCCTCTTATAGGGGCCGGCCCTATAGCTTGGTGACCAAGCTTGTAGGGGTCGGCCATAATAATTCAAAAAGGGAGGGTTGTTTTGAATTTTTAAAATCTTCTCTTTGTAGAAAACTATAAGTTTTAAAAGAGAGATTTTAATTTTAAAACTTTCCTTATTTGAATTAGGCCACATGTTTAAATAGAGAGTTTAAAAGATTTTAAAACTTTCCTTTTTTAACCATCCTCATGGTTTAAGAAAAAAAAGGAAAAGAAGTTTTAAAATTTAAATTTTCTATCACCATGTTAAAAAAGGAAATTTTATAAGAGAGTTTTAAATTTTAAAATATGGTTTTAATTTTTAGAAACTTTCCTTTTTTAACCCCTACTTTAGGAAAGAGAGCTTGTAAAATTTTATAAGAGTTTTTTTTCTCTTGTAAAATTTTTTAAAAATTATTATTCCTTTCCTTTTAATTGTGGCCGGCCACCTTGCTTGGTGCCCAAGCAAGGGATGACCAATAGGATTAAACCAAATTCAATCCTAAACCAAATAGGATTGATCATAACCATTGATTGGTGATTGATTCAATCAAGAGGAAAGAAAAGGAAAAATAAAAAGGGAAAAGGAAAAACTCTTAGATGATTTTATTTTTTGTAAAAGGTTTTTCCTTATTTGCCTTGGGCAAGTAATATAAAAGAAGGGGTGAGGGGGGCTTCAGGAGACACAACTCTTATTCTTTGGCTTGGAGATCTCAAGTGGCCGGCCCTCTTTTCTCTCCCTTCTCTTTTCCCTTTTGCTCTCTCTCCTTGGTTGTGGTGGCCGGATTTTAGAAGAAGAGGAGAAGCTCTTTTGGGTGGTGTTCATCTTGGAAGATCGTCGCCCACACGACGTCCAAGGCGAGGCGAGGAATACGGCAGAAGATCTCGAGGTCATTAGCATACAAAGAGAAGGTATAATTAGCAATTGTTTTCCGCATCATGCTAGTTTTTCTCTTTGTAAGAATTCTAAATACAAGAGGCAATTAGATCTAATTTTTTCGAAATAGTTTTTCGAGTTTGTGTTTTCTTCTTTTTCGAACTTGTGTTTCAATTGTTCCTTTTGGTTAACCTAGAGTTATTTAAGGAAATAAATATTAACTTTCCTTAAAAGGCTTTGCCTGGGCGGTGGTGGTTGCTCCCATATCCAAGAAGGTCATGTGCCTCGCCATCCAGTCCTGGAAGCTAATTTTGGAAATTAATATTTATGGAATTAATAATCTAGGTAGATTTGAATCAATAGTGTTAAGTTCCGCTTGCGATTCAAATCTAAACCATTAAGAACAGATAAGTTAAATTTGGAATCAATGATGTTACGTTCCGTCTGCGATTCCTAATTTAACTTCTAAAGAACACAATAGGTTATTTAAGGAAAGGTTCGACACTTGTACAAAATTTTTTGTATAGTGGAATCGGTACCTTTTCCTAGGATTAACCAACAATTGGTATCAGAGCTAGGGTTTGCCTCTGTGTATTTTTAGAATTCAAATAGGTTATGCACATGCCATGCATAATTTAGGCAGGAAAATAGTAGGATGTGCTAACTCTTTGGTTGCAGGCTCCAACTATTATGGCTTTTTGTTATTATGCGTGATTGGACCCTTGGACATGTCAAGGGCATTATTTGTGTGCATGATTGTATGTATAAAATACAGCAGGAGCTGTATTATTTTTTTAGAATTTTATTTTTCGTTCTAGATTACATGTACATTCCCTCGAGGAATATAGGATCGATATATGTAAAATTCTTTTCTTGTCCCGAATCGGATTCTTGCGAGGCATGGTACATTTGGAGCACCAGAGGCGCAACGGAATAAGAAGCAAGATGGATGCGATAACTCGACCCGGTGGCGGTGGCTAAAGATGGCAGCAGCTAGGGTTGGAGCATACTGAAGACAGTGAAAGGAAAAAACCATAATAGTTGAAAAATTAATTTCCATGTTTATTGCTTTTATTTATTGTGATGTGTGTGTATGCATGTGTTATATGCTAGCATAGGTTAAAATTCCTCATTTTAAATAACTAAGTGGAAGATGGATTAGTATATTAATCCCATGGTCTCCATTACTGGTTTGTAAGTGATGCAACAAGCTTGCGTGTTGGCTCGGAGTGCCTCCCTCCACAACGGATGGGTTTGTTTACGGATCACTAGATCAAACTTCCTTTATGGATGGTTATAGAAAATTATTTAGGATGTGTATGATCTTCTCCAACTGAAGGGGCACAATTCTATTTAATGGACTAAGTATCAAGTAATGGTATACACTTAGACACATTTAATAGTATCCTCCCCAACGGAGTCACTGTTATTACTTGTGTGACCAAAGTGAAACCAACTATTAATTTGTCATAAAACTAGGGTGACAAGATAATAAAATTAATGGATTAAAACCCCTCTTACAAATGATTGATTTTGTATACGTCCACACTAACGTGGCATACAAAATTAACGGTGTTTGAGATAATTTTATTTGTCATAAAATTAGGTTGACAAGATAGTTAATGGGTAAAACCCTCCTCTTACAAATGTTGATTTTGTATACGTCCACACTAACGTGGCATGCAAAATTCACGGTATTTTGAGGTGTTGGTAAATTTAAATAGTATTGTTAGAGAAATCAATATTATTTTAAATTTAGAGTCTTGACCAAATATTTGATCAAAGACAGATCAACTATTAATTTTATTTGTCATAGGTTGACAAGATAATAAAATTAATGAATAAAATCTCTTTTTAGAATTTGTATACGTCCACACTAACGTGGCATACAAAATTCACAGAGATTTTGAAATGTTGGTCTTGACCAAATAATTTTGTGATTCTTAGGTTTACAAATGATAGTCAATCCCCTAGCTGTTATACTATAGAATAGACTTAGTAGTCCCAATTGTATTGATTGGAATAGGACTTGGACATTAAGGTAGACTGTCCTCTTAGAACTAAGAACAATATAGGTGTATTTGATTCATTAGTTGTTGAAACATGTTTAGTGGTGTTATCTATCGGTACCTGGTGAGTAGATACGGGAGCCACTATCATGTCTACAATTCATTGCAGGGGCTCCAGGAAATCCGACAAGTATATGAAGAGAAATCACCGTTTACATGGGCACTATTGCAAAAGTAGCAGCTGTTGCAGTGGGAGATGTTTATCCTATGATAGGAATAAAAATGGGTTTTAAGAAATTATCTTTACGTACCAAGTTTAGAAAGAATTTGATTTCGATTTCTAAACTATCAAAGAATAGATATTCTATCTATTTTGATAACAAACTTGTTATCAAGAAAATAGAAAAGATATCTGTTCTGGTACGTTGGTTGACAATTTATAAATCCAATAAACTCCCACGATGCAATAAATGGAAATAAATAACACATCTTCTAACTTTAAGAGAAAGCAACCTTCGGAAATGAACCAATAATATCTTTGGCATCTAAGGCTAGGTTATATTAACTTGAGTAGGATTCATTGGTAGCTGATGAACTTTTGGGTTCATTGGTAGTGAAAATCTTTTCAACCTGCGAGTCTTACTTGGAAGGAAAAATAACCGAGAAGCTTTTAAGTATAAGGGGTATAGAGCCATAGATACATTGGAATTGGTTAATTCTGATTTGTGTGGTCCTATGACTATCCAGACAAGAGGTGTTTTCGAATGTTTCGTCTATTTTATAGACAACTATTCGAGACACAGATAGATTTACTTGATAAGCCGTAAGTCTAAGTGCTTTGATTAGTTCAAAGAGTACAAGGCTGATACAGAGAAACGTCAAAGTAAAAGTATCAAGTCACTATGGTAAGATCGTAGTGGCGAGTACCTCTTGGGAGAATTTAGGAGTCACTTATCAGAAGTCGGGATTCAATCTCAACTAACTGCACCTGATACACCCCACCAGAATGGTGTAGTAGAAAGAAGGTAGAAGGCTCTTATGGAATAAGTAGATTGATGATGAGTTATTTAGAAAATTACCAAATTCATTTTAAGGATATAATCAGGAAATGGAAGTGAACATAGTATCTTCCAAAGTCAGAACTCTCTACTCATATAGAATTGCTGAATAGGCGTAAGCCTATTTTGAAGCATACTCAGATTCGGGTAATCCAGCACATATGCTGAAGAGAGACAATTATAAGTTGGATAGGAATTCACTTGTTTGTAGATTATCCTAGAGAAATGAAAGTAGGTTTATAGTCTTAAAAATCAGAAGGTCATTGTTGGCATCAATGATCGATTTTTAGAAAAGGACTATGTAATAAACTACGAGCCCATAAGTAAAAAGTGTTTTAAGGAAATTAAAGGACACGTCTAACCTAGTATCAAATGTACAAGATGAAATATCACAAGAAACTGCAACACGTATCACAAATGATATACAATTACAGAATGTGTCTCGTCGTAGTGGGAGGGTTGTTAGGCAACCTAAAAGATTCATGCTTTGGGAGAGTCTTTGGATTTGATCCCTGGTGGACATGAACCTGATCCCCGGACATATGACGAAGCGCTCCAAGATGAAGATGCAGCATCTTGGCAAAGAGCAATGAATAAAGAATTAGAATATATGTATTCTAATAAAGTCTGGGAACTTGAAAAATCACCAAATGATGTAAAAGTCATTAGGTCTACAATAGAAAAGGAAGGACAGACAAGAAGGTGAATACTTTTAAAGCAAGGTTTGTTGAAAAAGGGAAACCTTTTATCGGTAGTCATGCTTAAAGTCTATCCAGATTCCTTTATCTATTGTTGCTCATATAAATTATGAGATTTGGCAGAGGATGTCAAGATAGTTTTTCTTAACGGAAGTCTTGAAGAAAACATCTATATAAAGCAACAAGAAAGGTTCATTGCAAAGAGCAAAGAGCATTTTGTGTGTAAGCTCAATCAGTCTATGGACTGAAGAAAAGCTTCAAGGTCTTGGTTCATCTGGTTTAATGAAGTAATCCAGATCTATGGATTTATTCGGTGTCTAGATGAGTCTTGTGTATACAAATAGTGTGATGGAAGCGTGGTGGTATTTCTTGTACTATACGTAGATGACATTTTTGGTAGTTGGAAACAATATCAAAGTGTTGTGAGAAGTAAGGGTATAGTTGTCCAAACAATTTGATATGAAGGACTTGGGAGAATACATATATTCTTGGGATCAAAGGGATCGCAAGAAAAGAATATATTTTACTTATCCCAAGCTTCATAAATCGAAACAATCTTAGCTCGTTTTAGCATGCAGGACTCCAAGAAAGGTTTCTTACCTTTTTAGGCATGGAGTAGCTTTATCTAAAGAGATGTCTCAAAAGACATCAAAGGAAATAAAGGATATGAAGGCAGTTCCTTATGCTTCGGCTGTAGGAAGTCTATTGTATGCAATGCTATGTACGAGACTAGATATCTGTTTTGCCGTGGGCATGGTTAGCAGATATCAAAGTAACTCTGGACAAGGACATTTGTCTGCTGTAAAGCATATATTGAAGTACCTTAGAGGCACTAGAGATTATATGCTAGTTTACAAGGCAGATAATTTGGTCCCTGTGGGTTGCACGGATTTTAACCTCCAATCAGATAGGGAAAATAGTAAGTCGACCTCAGGGTTTTGTGTTTACTTTAGGAGGAAAAGTCATAACTATGGAAGAGTGATAAACAAAAGTGTTTTTTTTTTTACTCAACCATAAAAGCTGAGTAAGTGGCAGCCTCTGAGGCAATCATAGAAGCTGAATGACTCAGTAACCTCAATATGGACTTAGATATGATTTCTGGTTTGTCCAAAGATTATTACAATTTATTGCATTAATAGTGGTGAAGTAGCAAACTCGAAGAAACCATGAGTCCAAAAGGCAAGTAAGCACAATAGAGCGCAAGTACCACCCAATACGAGAAATCGTATAAACGAGGTGAAGTTGTTGCCGCCTAGATTACATCAGGTGATGACCTATAGATCCTTTCACTAAGGTCCTTAAGCCAAGAGCTTTTGATGGGCATGTTGAAGGGTTGGGAATCAGATGTATGGCAGCATTTATGGTAGCATAGTCTTTTAGTATAAGTGAGAGATTGTTGGAGTGTATACTAAAAGCCTAGCTTTTGTATATACATTTATAAGAATCACATTGGTCAAGTGTCTACATTTATATATACCAAATGTAGATGTTCAATTAATTTATATTGTAGATAACATGGTGTGTGGTGTCACACACAGAGGATCGTGTTATCAGTATCTTATAAATTATAAACAGTAGCTCACGACCAAGATGGAAAGTAACAAACCATTGGAAGGTCGTAGTGTTGGTGCGGGTAGCACTAACGGTCTAACCCAGGTTTTGATGAATGACAAATAGGTTAAGTTAGTTTTGTTGTTGTCTGACACTTTGATCGAGTGTGTAGGAGAAGTCCAGCTAGGTCGACGGGCTGACCGGATAGCTGGCGAGAAGTCCAAGCGGGTCGACGGGCTGACCGGACGCTTGGCGAGAAGTCCAGCTAGGTCGACGCGCTGACCGGATAGCTGGTGAGAAGTCCAAGCGGGTCGACGGGCTGACCGGACGTCTGGCAGGTAAGTAAGGTAAGTCACTGGAAGAGAGTGACTGTGAGGACGCGTTCCCGGGAAGGGAACATTAGGCGTCGATCCGGCTTAGATCCATTTCGGATATCTAAGTCGAGGTCGTGATTAGATTCCGGTCTCAGAAAGACGGAATCTAAGTTATACTCTATTTTATTTTATTTTATCCGTTGAACTTTAACTGTGCTGACAATCTGTTTTACAGGATATATATTTGCCTCGGACTAACTTTGTTTTGCAGGAAAAGGGAGTTTTCTGGAACAAGGTGGTCCGGGCGCCCGGAGGGGATCCGGGCGCCCGGAGGTCCGGGCGCCCGGAAGGGATCCGGGCGCCCGGAGGTCCGAGCGCCTGGAACAACATATAAAAGAAGCCCCAGACAGGAGCTTCAGATCAATCAATTAAGCTGAGAATTCTTCTACTGCTGGTCTTGCTGCTCGACGTTCAGTGCGACGCCAACAAAGCTCCGACATTACGCTCCATTCTTTTCCCTTCTTGTCGGTATTTGTTTTCAGTTTTCATTAGCATTCACTGTACGGTTCTTTTGTAATCATCATTTCGAATTGCTAGTGATTGCCCAACGAAAGTGGTCAAGGACCACGGGCCTTCGAGTAGGAGTCGTCACTGTTGGTGCAACCTTAGGTCAAGGTTGACCTGGTTGACCTGACTCGAGTTGACCTGACTCGAGTTGTGTTTTGATGTTTGACGATGTTTAACGAGAAGAGAGTTGTATTCTTGATGTTTGACAAGAATAGGTGTTTGGGAGATTGTAGGTGTAACCTTAGGTCAAGGTTGACCTGGTTGACCTGATTCGGGAAAAGTCCAAGCAGGGAGCTTGGCACGCGAAAAGTCCAAGTATGGAGACTTGGCACTGGAAAAGTCCAAATACGGAGACTTGGCACGGGGAAAAGTCCAAGCAGGTAGCTTGGCACGCGAAAAGTCCAAGTATGGAGACTTGGCACTGGAAAAGTCCAAGTACGGAGACTTGGCACGGGGAAAAGTCCAAGCAGGTAGCTTGACACGCGGAAAGTCCAAGTATGGATACTTGGCACGGGAAAAGTCCAAACAGGGAGTTTGGCACGGGGAAAAGTCCTGGTGAGTGAAGCCAGGTGAAAATCCTAGCGAGTGAAGCTAGGTGAAAGTGGAAGTCCTGGTGAGTGAAGCCAGGCATTCGGGAAAGTCCTGGTGAGTGGAGCCAGGCAGTTTGGAAGTCCTGGTGAGTGAAGCCAGGCAGATTGGAAATCCTGGTGAGTGAAGGTAGGTAAAACCCTAGTAAGTGAAGCTAGGTGAAAGTCCTGGTGAGTGAAGCCGGGCAAGGGAAAATCCAGATGGATCAAGGGTAATCGGACATCTGGTGTTGGGAAGTCCAAGTAGATCAAGGGAGTGATCGGATACTTGGCACGAAGAGGAAAGCCTAAGTAGGTCAAAGGGATTGACCGAACACTTGGTGGAGAATTCTAGCAGGTCAAGGGAGTGACCAGATGCTAGGAATGATGAACCAACAGGTCAAGGTTGACCGGATGTTGGTGTAGAAGCCTGAGGTTTAGGGCTGGGGAGTTTGGATCGGTCTGGGGACCGATCCAGTGATACACTGGATAGCCTGATCGGTCACCAGACCGATCAGTAACCATCCAGTAGCCTACTGTAGGTTATCTGATCGGTCTGGAGACCGATCAGACAACGATCAAGAGGCGCAAAAAGTTCGGGAGAAGAGAAGCCTGATCGGTCCCCAGACCGATCAGGAAGTTCCCTGATCGGTCTGTGGACCGATCAGGAGGTTCCCTGATCGGTCCATGGAACGATCAGAGACGGAACAGAAGCGAAGGCTAGGGAATAGGATCGGTCTGTGGACCGATCCACATGGAGCCTGATCGGTCCACAGACCGATCCAGGCACTAGCCGTTGCGACGCAACGACTAGATTTCTTCTGTGTTTCTTCGTTTTCTTCCTTCTTCTTCTTCCTTGGATTGAAGCTTCTTCTTCGGTGCTCTGAGGTTCTGAGCTTTGTTGAGCTCGCTTCCGAAGCTTCGCGTGAGCTTCCAGTCGTCGATCAGCTGCTGCGTTTGGGTTGTGAAGTTGCTGCTTCATCGCCTCCGATCGACAGAGAAGGCAAGCGAGTGTTGCATTCATATTGTTGTTTGTATTTGCTTCTTGCTTTCCTTGTACTCCTTTCTTGTTGTTACAAGTATTGTGGCGAGGTTTCTCCACCCACAAGGAGCATTTATTAGCCGGTTCTTCGAGGACTCATCCACCGACGGATTGATAGGCTTCATCCACCTTACGGACACGCCGAGGAGTAGGAGTTTATCTCCGAACCTCGTTACATCGGTTTGTTTGAGGTTTGTCTTCTTTCCCTTTCGTTTCTGTGTTTATTTTCCGCTGCGCTAACACGTTTTGTAGAAACGCGACGATTTGGGGTCGGCTTTTCACACCCCCCCTCTCTAGCCTCCGTAAGAAGGATCCTAACAAGTGGTATCAGAGCAAGGTTGCTCTTCGTCGGATTAACACCCGGAGGAGCACAAGCTAGAGAATGGATCGACTCGGAGAAGACATCACGTTTCCACCCTTCTACGAGTGCTGCGACTTCGCGTATTGGAAGGTAAGAATGAGGTATTTTCTTATGACTAACCTTGAAAATTGGAGTTGTGTTCAATTAGGTTTCAAGCCTCCTATGGACAAGAAAGGAGAAACCCTAGAGAAGAAGGAGTGGACCAAGGAGCAAATCCACCAATCAACCATCAATGATGAGGTAACGAAAATCATTGAATTCTCTTTACCTAATGATGTTTTGTGTAGGATAGGTGGATATAACGATGCCAAGGAGTTGTGGAATAACTTGGCAAAGTTCCATGAGGAGAACTCCACTTCAAGTCATGAAGAAGAGTCAAGTGAGCCAAGGAGTTCACATCATGGAGGAATGGATTTAGAAGTTGAGGGCCACTCAACATCTAAAGAAGAAGAGGAGAGTTCTTCTTCAAGTTCGGAGCAAGAAGAAGAAGCTTCTACCTCCGGAAGGGATGAAGGAGAGAGCGTTCATCCATCCTCAAACCTAGGTAACTCAAGCATTTTAATTTCGAGCAAATTACACATAATGTGCTTTGAGTGTAGGGAATTTGGGCACTACAAGAGTAAGTGTCCAAAGAGGGTTAGGAAGACTCCACCGGCGCCAAAGGTCAAGAAAGCCGGAGTTCCGATACGCAAAGGCAAAGAGCACGTGGTGTGCTTTCAATGCAAGCGAAGGGGAAATTATCGGAGTCAATGTCCGAGGGGGAGACAATCTCACAAGGACAAGAGACCAAGCACGTGTAAAGGGGGAGCGAAGGCAAACCCTAAGGTATCCTCTAAGGTTCATTCTTGCACTTCTAATAAGATACATGCTAGTAGTCTTATTGCAATTGTCAAGAATGATAAGCATGATAATCTTAGGAATCGATATATGTGCTTAGGTGCCAAGCATGTTAGTCTAGGTAAGGACAATGCTAGAAATGATAACACTAGGATTAACTCATCTAAGGTTAAGGAGAACCTAGGTAGAAATCCCAAATCATCTAGACATATGCCTAGAAATACCTCAAGGAATAATGATAAATTAAAACTTGAGGTATTAGAGAAGGAGAATCAAGTCTTGAGGTCAAGAATAGATACTTTGGAAAAGGCTCTTAAGAACTTAGAAAAGTCAACTCTAGGGTTTAAGGGTCAAAAACCAATGTCCAAGGACAAGAAAGGTTTGGGTCACAAACCTAAGTCCCAAGTGGTCAAGCCCACTTATCATAATGTTCCATTCGATTATGGAACAAAATCTAGGGCTAGGAAGACCATCATCAAGGTCACAAGGGGAGTCACCCCTAGAGTTGATCTTGATGAGTCCCAAATGACCAAGGCTTTAAAGCCTAAGAGGGTCATTAGGAGGGTTGCTAGGGAAGTTATCCCTAGTGAATATTTAGTGAACCCAATGAGCTCAAATAGGTATTGGGTTCCTAGGAGCATCTTCTCTACCCCATAGATGGGTTAGAGAGTGTCAACTTCGATTAGAAGGGTAGTTAACCCAACTTTGAGGAAATTGACGCTCAAGGAGCATTTTCAAGGTTCTTGGGAACCTTTGAAAATGAAATGGAATATTTACTCCTTGGAAGAGTAAAATGTGCCATCATGGAAAATGATGATGTTAATTTCAATTGGCACAATTTGGGAAAATCTAGAGAACTCTTGAGGAAAAATGAAACATGCCAAGATTTGAGGATAAATTTGATCTTTAAGTGGCATGGATGAATCTAGAGTTCAAGAAGTGTCAAAATTAAGATTTTGGCATATTAGGGCAATCAAGGGTTAAAGCTTAAGTATTAGCTAAGGCTAAGGATACTTAGATAGGTAATCTAGGTATGTCTTATTCATGCTAAATCTTGCCATGATTATTTGCCCTCACATGTCATGACATCATGTTTAATTTTATCATTTGATATGTCATGATAAAGCTTAGGTTCTTTATATGTCATGCTTTAGTTAAGTTTCATACTTTATGCCATGACATCATGACATTGGCACATGTTTTCATTTATGATATTATTTCATACCATGTCATCATCTCTTGCATTAATAATCAATGAAATTGATTTAAGGATAAAAGCACATTTTGATATTGAGATCAAATTGGTGTTTAGAAAATGCATGAGAACTTAGCCTAAGTTGACCTAAACTCATATCTCACATCAAAATTGACTTGAATGTGTTTGATACACCTTAGATGTGTGTGAGATATTAGGATGATGAGTTAGGATCAAGGTGCATAGTTCTTGTACCTAGATGAACCTAATTCAAAATTGGGGGATCATAGGGAAAGCTTATGTACAAGTCATGTACATTTAGCCCTAAGATTATGGTCCTAAATTAAAAGGTTTAAAATCATTTTGAAATTGATTTGAAAAACCTTGATGAAGCTTTTCTAGTGATAGCATTCATCATTGAACAAAGTGATACAAAGTTTTTGAAACTTTGAGCTATTTCAAAACTTTTCAAACTTTGTATCAAGATTTGAAAATGGAAGTCATTTTCATAGAAAACTATTTTTCCTTGATAGTAAATGTTATGAGGAATATATCCTCAAAATTTTATAATTTTTGGAATTTTCTGGAATTTGTTGTGAGTTTCTGAATTTCGGGAGAAGGAAATCAGAACTCGAGTCTGTCCAAGGCTGGATCGGTCTGGGGACCGATCCAGAGGGGTTCTGATCGGTCCGGTGACCGATCAGGGGACCGATCAGAGGGGTCCGATCGGTGCTGAATTTGCTGAATTTCGACTGTGGTCTGAAATTTCAGCTGTGGGAGTTGAGTTTCGGATTTCTAAAGGTTTGAAACTCTCCAAGACATTGTTGGTGCAATGGTCAAGGGGGAGTTGACTTTAGGGGGAATTTTTTTTACTCCTTAAGACTTTTGAGGATTAGTGATATGGGATTGTCACTAAGTTGAGTGTTGAGTTTAGTATCAAGGGAGAAATTAAGGGTTTCAATGAAAGGTATGGGACTTTCATTAGGAAGAAACTCTTGACCTTGATTCCCTCTTTTTGATGTGTGTCAAAAAGGGGGAGAGATGTCCCAAGGGGGAGAGTGTAGGTTTTGGAAGAATGTTCAAGGAAGAACATTGCAAAACCTAAGTTAGGTTATCGGGTTAACCTAACTTGATTTTGGATTTTGTCAAACATCAAAAAGGGGGAGATTGTTGGTGCAACCTTAGGTCAAGGTTGACCTGGTTGACCTGACTCGAGTTGACCTGACTCGAGTTGTGTTTTGATGTTTGACGATGTTTAACGAGAAGAGAGTTGTATTCTTGATGTTTGACAAGAATAGGTGTTTGGGAGATTGTAGGTGCAACCTTAGGTCAAGGTTGACCTGGTTGACCTGATTCGGGAAAAGTCCAAGCAGGGAGCTTGGCACGCGAAAAGTCCAAGTATGGAGACTTGGCACTGGAAAAGTCCAAATACGGAGACTTGGCACGGGGAAAAGTCCAAGCAGGTAGCTTGGCACGCGAAAAGTCCAAGTATGGAGACTTGGCACTGGAAAAGTCCAAGTACGGAGACTTGGCACGGGGAAAAGTCCAAGCAGGTAGCTTGGCACGCGGAAAGTCCAAGTATGGAGACTTGGCACGGGAAAAGTCCAAACAGGGAGTTTGGCACGGGGAAAAGTCCTGGTGAGTGAAGCCAGGTGAAAATCCTAGCGAGTGAAGCTAGGTGAAAGTGGAAGTCCTGGTGAGTGAAGCCAGGCATTCGGGAAAGTCCTGGTGAGTGGAGCCAGGCAGTTTGGAAGTCCTGGTGAGTGAAGCCAGGCAGATTGGAAATCCTGGTGAGTGAAGCTAGGTAAAACCCTAGTAAGTGAAGCTAGGCGAAAGTCCTGGTGAGTGAAGCCGGGCAAGGGAAAATCCAGATGGATCAAGGGTGATCGGACATCTGGTATTGGGAAGTCCAAGTAGATCAAGTGAGTGATCGGATACTTGGCACGAAGAGGAAAGCCCAAGTAGGTCAAAGGGATTGACCGAACACTTGGTGGAGAATTCTAGCAGGTCAAGGGAGTGACCAGATGCTAGGAATGATGAACCAACAGGTCAAGGTTGACCGGATGTTGGTGTAGAAGCCTGAGGTTTAGGGCTGGGGAGTTTGGATCGGTCTGGGGACCGATCCAGTGATACACTGGATAGCCTGATCGGTCACCAGACCGATCAGTAACCATCCAGTAGCCTACTATAGGTTATCTGATCGGTCTGGAGACCGATCAGACAACGATCAGGAGGCGCAAAGAAGTTCGGGAGAAGAGAAGCCTGATCGGTCTACGGACCGATCAGGAGGTTCCCTGATCGGTCTGTGGACCGATCAGGAGGTTCCCTGATCGGTCCATGGACCGATCAGAGACGGAACAGAAGCGAAGGCTAGGGAATGGATCGGTCTGTGGACCGATCCACATGGAGCCTGATCGGTCCACAGACCGATCCAGGCACTAGCCGTTGCGACGCAACGGCTAGATTTCTTCTGTGTTTCTTCGCTTTCTTCGCAGGTTATAAAAGGAGGGCTGCTGCTGCGAGCCTCCACTCTTCTTCCTTCTTCTTCTTCCTTGGATTGAAGCTTCTGCTTCTGTGCTCTGAGGTTCTGAGCTTTGTTGAGCTCGCTTCCGAAGCTTCGCGTGAGCTTCCAGTCGTCGATCAGCTGCTGCGTTTGGGTTGTGAAGTTGCTGCTTCATCGCCTCCGATCGACAGAGAAGGCAAGCGAGTGTTGCATTCATATTGTTGTTTGTATTTGCTTCTTGCTTTCCTTGTACTCCTTTCTTGTTGTTACAAGTATTGTGGCGAGGTTTCTCCACCCACAAGGAGCATTTATTAGCCGGTTCTCCGGGGACTCATCCACCGACGGATTGATAGGCTTCGTCCACCTTACGGACACGCCGAGGAGTAGGAGTTTATCTCCGAACCTCGTTACATCGGTTTGTTTGAGGTTTGTCTTCTTTCCCTTTCGTTTCTGTGTTTATTTTCCGCTGCGCTAACACGTTTTGTAGAAACGCGACGATTTGGGGTCGGCTATTCACACCCCCCTCTCTAGCCTCCGTAAGAAGGATCCTAACAGTCACAGGCTCCGAACGAAGTAAAACATTTGTGTCTATTTTAATTTTCCGCTGCGTTTACACTCTAAGTTTTCGAATCAATATTCACCCCCCCCTCTATCGAATCTAACGGTCCTACAAGTGGTATCAGAGCAAGTACCGCTCTGATTTGGTGCAACCACCAATCAGACAGGGGGTGAATTTTTTTTGGTTCGATAATTAATTTTAAAACTGGTGTTTCGTTAACTTAATATTTCTCTAATCAATTTAAATTAGTGCAACACGAATCTAGATTTTTTTTCTATTTTTTCTTCCCGCACTACTAATCCAAGACCAAGTCTTGGGATATTTTTTGGTTATTTACCTGTGCACAGAATGTCCCAACAAGAAGGATTCAGCACAGTACGACCTCCACTCTTCAACGGGGACGACTTTCCATACTGGAAGAAGCGCATGGAGGTCTACCTCAAAACAGACTTCGACCAGTGGATGAGCATTACGAGACCTTACAAAATTTCGGCAGACACCTCCGGGAATATACTGGATCCTGAAGACTGGACAGCTGACTTGAAGAAGAAGGCATCAACAGAAAATAAAGCGATCAACACTCTACAGTGCGGACTAACAAGAGAAGAACTAAACAGAGTCGGTCCACACAAAAACGCTAAAGAATTGTGGGACAAATTGATCGAGCTGCACGAGGGAACGAGCGACGCTAAGGTAACAAAACGAGACCTGCTTTTAAATAAAAATTTTAATATAAAAATGCAGGAAGGAGAAACAGCGAATCAACTCCACGCGAGGATCAAGGACATCCTCAACGGGCTTCATGCGATAGGCCACCAGATGGAGAACAGAGACTTAATAAGGTACGCATTAAACGCCTTTCCACGTAATAGTTTGTGGGCATCAATAGTGGATGCCTACAAAATTTCTAAGAATCTTTCTAAATTAAAATTAGATGAGCTTTTCTGTGAATTAGAATTACACGAACAAACTAATGCTGGAGCCGAGAAAGGTATAGCTCTATTTGCAGGTTCCTCCAAAGAAAAGAAAAGCAAGCCTGAATTTGAAGAAGAATCTGACCAAGACTCCGAAGACGAAGAACACCTGGTGAACTTGGTAAGAAAAATGTTCACCAGGAGAAAGAGGAGCTTCAGCAAAAAGGACCTTCAAAAGATCAGCTCTCCCTCAGAACAAAAGAACGTGACTTGCTACGGCTGCAATAAAAAGGGACACTACAAGAACGAATGCCCAAAACTGAAGTTCGACAAACCAAAGCCAACCAAAAAGAAGGCACTCAAAGCAACGTGGGACGACTCCTCGGACGAATCGGAGGAAGAAGAGCAGAAACATCAGAGCCACCGCGAAGCCGAAACAGAAAACGAGTCGGAAGATGAAGACGGGTCTGAACCCGAAACAAGCCACGAGTCCGTACTCGTTTCCGAAGGCCCGAATGAGGTATACTTTAATTTAAACAAAAAAAATTTTAGAATTATTTCCTGTTTAAATAGTAAATTAACTAAATTAGAAAATGAAAACAAATCACTTCTTGAGGAAAATCAAAACCTCAAGGAACAAATCATAAATTCAAATCCAACTCAAGATCTAACACTTGAGGAAGAAAATTTATCACTAAAAAATGAAATTAACAATTTAAAGGAAATGTTAGAAAAGTTCACAACAAGATCAAAAAATTTAGACTTAATCCTAAATAATCAAAAAGCATGTTATAATAAAACCGGACTCGGATACAAGTCAAACTCAAATAAAACTTTTAAGTCGTTAATAACTCAATACAAATCAACTAATCAAGCTTGGGTCCCGAAAGCGTGTCTGACCACGCAAGTAGGAATTAATCAATATTATATACCTAAAGAAAAAATACATTATATAAAATCGAATAAACCAAACCAAAATCCAAAATACAAACCTAAACTAAATTCAAAATCTAAACACCTTAAAAATCAACAAAATTATCACCAAGTTAACCATAACTATAAAAAGAATCGACACAAACCTAAAATCAAAATATAAATTAACGGCCAATAATTCAGGGGGAGGCTCCAGATTAGCTGGCACCTCCAAAAACTAACTTACCCGACAGGGTAACCCAAAACAAACTAACCCGGCAGGGTAATTAGGATTAGAGACCAAGTTTAACTTGAATCATGGTACTGGTGAAATTTTTGGATGATAGTACGTTAGGGAAGCTTGGGCATCGCATGTCTAGAAAGATATGACTTCGATCTGGTGCATTTGGCCAAGTGGAACTGACCGAAGCTACCCTTAAATGGATCCTAATCAGTTAGACCAAGATTTAGTACTAAGCTCCGTGGATAGGACTATTCGGAAAATCTCGAAAGGTTGGTTACTTCTAATGACGTCCATGTGACTCACCAAGCTTAGAAATTTATCCGAATAATGCCTATTTGTGGAGACCAAAGCTAAATCTGAATTTAACACAAGTTAAACCAAAACTCCATAAGAAAAAAAAAATAAAAAAAATAATTTCAAAATTTTAATTTTTAAACTTAAAAAATTATTTTCAAAATTTTAATTTTAAACTTAAAAAATTATTTTCAAAATTTTAATTGTAAACTTAAAAAAATTTCAAAATTTTAATTTTTAAACTTAAAAAAAAAATTTCAAAATTTTAATTTTAAACTTAAAAAATTTTATTTTCAAAATTTTAATTTTAAAACTTAAAAAATCATTTTCAAAATTTTAATTTTAAAACTTAAAAAATTATTTTCAAAATTTTAATTTTAAACTTAAAAAATTAATTTCAAAATTTTAATTTTAAACTTAAAAAATTAATCTCAAAATCTTAATTTTAAACTTAAATTAATGCATGCTCAAAAAACTAACTTTAAATCCTACTTACTGTAGGAAACCAAGTGGATTTTGGACAGTGGTGGCTCCAAACATATGACTGGAGATCACACCAAGTTCACTCAACTCACTTACAAAAGCCTAGGAACAGTTGCCTTTGGAAACAACGGCAAATTCAAGGTAATTGGTATAGGTAATATTGAATTAAAATTAGACTTTATAATTACAAATGTCTTACTTGTTGAAAACTTTAAATATAATCTTCTAAGTATAAGTCAATTGTGTGATACTAGGTATAAGGTCAAATTTCTATCTACAGAATGCTCAATCAAACATCTAGATAATCCTATCATAAGCCTAAAAGGTTTTAGAAAAGACAACATCTATGTCATCAACTTAACCATTTCTTCCATTAAGTGTTATTTAACACAAAAAGAAGAAACTTGGTTATGGCATAGGAGGATGTCTCACACCAACTTTAGAAATATAAGTAAACTAAATGGACTTGTAAAAGGCTTACCAAAGTTACCTAACTTAGATTCAACCATATGTAATGCTTGTCAACAAGGCAAACAAACTAAATCAACCCACAAACAAACAAATCAACCACAAACTAACTCAATCTTAGAACTTCTACATTTAGACCTTTTTGACTCCCATGGAGTCAAATCCATAAATGGAAACTTATATTGTTTAGTAATTATAGACAATTATTCTAGGTTTACTTGGGTAAAATTCTTAAAACATAAAGATGAAACTTTTGAAATTTTTACAAATTTTTGCAAACAGATTGAAAACGAAAAAGATATTAAAATTAAAAGAATTAGGAGTGACAATGGGGGAGAATTTAAAAATCACAACTTTAACAGTTTTTGTCTAGAAAACGATTACCATAATGAGTTCTCATGCCCTAAAACCCCCCAACAAAATGGAATTGTAGAAAGAAAAAATAAAACCTTACTTGAAGCTTCTAGAACAATGTTAAATGAGTATAACCTACCTAAATACTTTTGGGCAGAAGCCGTTAGTACAGCCTGCTATGTACAGAATAGAACAACAATAAATAAAACTCATAACAAAACTTTCTTCGAAATGTTTTATAATAAACAACCAAACATAAAATATTTTAAGGTATTTGGGTGCCCAGTTTTTATCTTAAATACAAGAGAACACTTGGGAAAATTCACCTCTAAAATTGAAAATGGAATTTTTGTAGGATATTCCCTAAATAGTAGAGGCTACAGAATTTATAATAAGGTTACCTTAAAAATTGAAGAAACTACTAATGTAAAATTTAAAGAAACTAAACAAGACATAGAACCTACACAACCACCTGAGTTTGTTCCAGAGACCAACCAAACTCTAAGTCATGAAGAAGAGGAACAACATCAAGAGAATCAACCTCCTAAAACAATAAGGGTAAACCCAAATCATCCAACTGATCAAATAATTGGTGACCCAGACTTAAGAGTTCAAACTAGATCATCTTTTAGAAACCTAAGTCAAATTTCATTAATTTCAAAAATTGAACCCAAAACTGTGAATGAATCCCTACTAGACCCAGATTGGATTATAGCTATGCAAGAAGAACTAGCCCAATTTGAACGTAATGAGGTCTGGGACCTAGTCCCACCACCTAAGAATAAGAAAATAATAGAAACACAATGGGTATTCAGAAACAAACTAAGTGAAACTGGGGAAATTACTAGAAATAAGGCTAGGCCGGTTGCCAAAGGATTTAGTCAAGTTGAAGGACTTGACTATGATGAAACATATGCCCCAGTAGCCAGATTAGAATCCATTAGAATGTTACTAAGTTATGCAGCCCATAAGGGATTCAAACTATACCAAATGGATGTTAAGTATGTCTTTCTTAATGGACTAATCAAAGAAGAAGTTTATGTAGGTCAGCCTCCTGATTTTGAAAGTCTAGAACACCCTGATTATGTTTTTAAATTAAAGAAAGCACTATATGGACTTAAACAAGCACCCAGGGCGTGGTATGAGAGGCTAACATCTTACCTAACATCTAAAGGATTCAAACAAGGTCAAATTGACCCAACCTTGTTTGTTAAATCATTAAATACAGACATATTTATTGCACAAATATACGTAGATGATATAATGTTTGGCTCAACAAATTCAGAATTTTTAGAAGAATTTATTAATCTAATGGAAAAAGAATTTGAAATGAGCTTAGTGGGAAAATTAACCTATTTCTTAGGATTACAAATCAAACAGACAAATGAAGGAAATTATATTTATCAACATAAATACACCAAAGAATTACTTAAAAGATTCGGAATGGAAAATACAAAAGAAATAAAAACACCGATGGCAGTAAACACAATCTTAGACAGTGACCCAAATGGAAAACCAATTGATTTAAAACATTATAGAAGTGCAATAGGTAGCCAACTGTACTTAACTGCAAGCCGACCTGATATTTTATTTGCAGTTAGTATGTGTGCTAGATACCAAACTTGTGCTAAGGAATCCCATTTGACACAAGTTAAAAGAATTTTTAGATATCTTAAAGGAACAACAAATGTAGGAATCTGGTATCCTAGGACAAATAATTTTGAACTAATAGGGTATTCTGACTCAGATTATGCTGGATGCAAATTAGACCGCAAAAGCACAAGTGGTGGATGCCAATTATTAGGTTCATCACTTGTTAGCTGGTTTAGTAGAAAGCAACATTGTGTTGCTCTATCTACAATTGAGTCAGAATACATAGCTATAGGCGAATGTGTTGCACAATTATTATGGATGATGCATACTCTAAAAGATTTCAACTTAAATATCACAAATGTAAAAGTATTAATTGACAATATAAGTTCAATTAACTTAACCAAGAATCCTGTGCATCATTCAAGAACCAAACATATTGAAATTAGGCACCACTTCATCAGGGATCATGTTACTAAAGGTGATATTGAACTCAAGTACATTGAGTCCAAATCAAATTTAGCTGACATTTTTACAAAACCACTCCCTGAAAGTGAATTTAGCAACTTACGACGAAAATTAGGGATGTGCTCAATAGACTAGGATCTTTCAAAAATACTTTCAAAAATGGTTTTATCAAATTATAAGTCAAATTTATTTGTTTTCAAAACTTTCCATTTTTAGATTTTCAAAAACAGTTTTGGCCTTAGACTAGTTTTGAATCCTTAGAAAGCATGTACCCATAGGACTAGTTTTTGAGCATTTCACCAACACCTTAGGTTTACCTTGCTTGTGTTTGACAAACATAGAAAGGGGTGAGATGCATAGGCCAACTGTCTGGACTTAAGATGCTTATTTCAGTGCATCAGCATAAGACTGGACGTTAAATACAAATCAGACAGTAATCAGATTAAAGATCATCAGTCAAATCATACACTGACCTTAATCTGACTAACCAAGTGAAAGCTACTATCTCCTGATAGTTAGTTAGTACCTAATTGGTTAGACAGCTGTTTAATTTTAAATGTCAAGTTCAGGGGGAGAAATTAATCAAAATTTTATGTGTTTGACAAATGCTTTTTAAAAACTAGCTTATGTTTGAACATTAATTTACAAAAACGGTTAAATTTAACTAAGTGTTTGAAAAACTTGAAAGTTTAATCCCACCTAATTTTCAAACCTGATTTAAAATGTTGACTATTGAAAATTAAACTTTCCAAATTTAGCCTTTATCAAATTAGCCTTAAAAATTATTTTGGCAAATTTAATCTTACTCGTTTAACTTTTGCTTTGTTTTGAAAAATTGAAATAAATATTACTCAAACCTGAAAAGAAAAATTTACCTTTTGAAAAGTTGAAAAACCTAATTTAAAATTTTTTTTTCACGCTTGAGAAGTTAAAACTTTAACTTGTCTCCCCCAAGTCAACTTGATTTTTTCCTTGGATTTAAAAAAAAACATTTTTCTTAAACCAAACTCAGATTTCTTCAAGATTATCTATGATTATTTTTTCAAGAAACTCTACACTATGATAGTTTACCCTTGTTTTTTGATGAATGCCAAAGGGGGAGGGTTAGGTGGTTAAGTTAGATAAACCAAATTGAAAACACTGAAACTAACTGTAAAACCAATGTACCTGGCTTTTTTGTTCTTTCACTAACTTAACCAAGTTGTCATTCCATCAAAAAGGGGGAGATTGTTGGTGCGGGTAGCACTAACGGTCTAACCCAGGTTTTGATGAATGACAAATAGGTTAAGTTAGTTTTGTTGTTGTCTGACACTTTGATCGAGTGTACAGGAGAAGTCCAGCTAGGTCGACGGGCTGACCGGATAGCTGGCGAGAAGTCCAAGCGGGTCGACGGGCTGACCGGACGCTTAGCGAGAAGTCCAGCTAGGTCGACGGGTTGACCGGATAGCTGGCGAGAAGTCCAAGCGGGTCGACGGGCTGACCGGACTCTTGGCGAGAAGTCCAGACTGGTCGACGGGCTGACCGGACGTCTGGCAGGTAAGTAAGGTAAGTCACTGGAAGGGAGTGACTGTGAGGACGCGTTCCCGAGAAGGGAACATTAGGCGTCGATCCGGCTTAGATCCATTTCGGATATCTAAGTCGAGATCGTGACTAGATTCCGGTCTCGGAAAGACGGAATCTAAGTTATACTCTATTTTATTTTATTTTATCCGTTGAACTTTAACTGTGCTGACAATCTGTTTTACAGGATATATATTTGCCTCGGACTAACTTTGTTTTGCAGGAAAAGGGAGTTTTCTGGAACAAGGTGGTCCGGGCGCCCGGAAGGCGAATTCTATCCAGCCGAGTCGTCGCCACGTGGAGCATCATGGTTTGTGCAGCTACGTCACATTCCAGGCGCCCGGAGGGGATCCAGGCGCCTGGAACAGCATATAAAAGAAGCCCCAGACAGGAGCTTCAGATCAATCAATTAAGCTGAGAATTCTTCTACTGCTGGTCTTGCTGCTCGACGTTCAGTGCGACGCCAACAAAGCTCCGACATTACGCTCCATTCTTTTCCCTTCTTGTCGGTATTTGTTTTCAGTTTTCATTAGCATTCACTGTATGGTTCTTTTGTAATCATCATTTCGAATTACTAGTGATTGCCCAACGAAAGTGGTCAAGGACCACGGGCCTTCGAGTAGGAGTCGTCACAGCCTCCGAACGAAGTAAAACATTTGTGTCTATTTTAATTTTCCGCTGCGTTTACACTCTAAGTTTTCGAATCGATATTCACCCCCCCCCCTCTATCGAATCTAACGGTCCTACACGTAGTGTAATTAGGTATTAGTTTATCTTAACTGTATAATTACACTAGTACATTTAGAGTGTATTGAGTAGGACCATTAGAGGTCGTTTCTTTTATACTGACTTTATAAAGGAACAAAAACCTCAGTTATTATGGAAGTGTGTGCTCTTAATCCTAATATAATAACAAGCACATATATTTGATATTTATTTCTTTAATTTATCAATGGGTGAGATTTAGTTCGATAAATCAATATGCCCGATAAGTTGGGAAATGATATTACTTATAGTGTGTGTTGTTGATTATAGAAGGAATCTGTGTCCTAGTTATCTAGGTTGAGAATGTCCCCAAGAGGAGCTCATAAGGATTGCCATGTTAAACCCTGCAGGTGGACCTAGTCCGACATGACAATAAAGTTGAGTGGTACTACTCTTGGAGCTAGATATTAATTAAGTGAGTTGTCAGTAATTTACTTAATTAGTGGACATTCGTAATCTTAAACACAGGGAGACTAATACACTCATGATAAGAAGGAGCCCATAATGTAATTTGAGATTGGTGCGGTAGTGCGGTAATAACTCTTTAGTGGAATGAGTTGTTATTAATGAACTTGAGTTGTGTGTTCGGGGCGAGCAAGGGATACTCAAGCTCATCGGAAGGTCAAAACCAATTTCTCCTCTAGGTCCCTGTCGTAGCCTCATTATAGCCTCAAGTCCATCCAAATGTAAGGCTCTTCTTGGTGTCCAAGAAGTGGGCCGGACCATTGCTTGGTGACCAAGCAATGACTAGCAACATCCTCTTATAGGGGGCGACCCTATAGCTTGGTGACCAAGCTTGTAGGGGTCGGCCATAATAATTCAAAAATGGAGGGTTGTTTTGAATTTTTAAAATCTTCTCTTTGTAGAAAACTATAAGTTTTAAAAGAGAGATTTTAATTTTTAAAACTTTCCTTATTTGAATTAGGCCACATGTTTAAATAGAGAGTTTAAAAGATTTTAAAACTTTCCTTTTTTAACCATCCTCATAGTTTAAGAAAAAAAAAGGAAAAGAAGTTTTAAAATTTAAATTTTCTATCACCATGTTAAAAAAGGAAATTTTATAAGAGAGTTTTAAATTTTAAAACATGGTTTTAATTTTTAGAAACTTTCCTTTTTTAACCCCTACTTTAGGAAAGAGAGCTTGTAAAATTTTATAAGAGTTTTTTTTCTCTTGTAAAATTTTTTAAAAATTATTATTCCTTTCCTTTTAATTGTGGCCGGCCACCTTGCTTGGTGCCCAAGCAAGGGCTGGCCAATAGGATTAAACCAAATTCAATCCTAAACCAAATAGGATTGATCATAACCATTGATTGGTGATTGATTCAATCAAGAGGAAAGAAAAGGAAAAATAAAAAGGGAAAAGGTAAAACTCTTGGATGATTTTATTTTTTGTAAAAGGTTTTTCCTTATTTGCCTTGGGCAAGTAATATAAAAGAAGGGGTGAGGGGGGCTTCAGGAGACACAACTCTTATTCTTTGGCTTGGAGATCTCAAGTGGCCGGCCCTCTTTTCTCTCCCTTCTCTTTTCCCTTTTGCTCTCTCTCCTTGGTTGTGGTGGCCGGATTTTAGAAGAAGAGGAGAAGCTCTTTTGGGTGGTGTTCATCTTGGAAGATCGTCGCCCACACGACGTCCAAGGCGAGGCGAGGAATACGGCAGAAGATCTCGAGGTCATTAGCATACAAAGAGAAGGTATAATTAGCAATTGTTTTCTGCATCATGCTAGTTTTTCTCTTTGTAAGAATTCTAAATACAAGAAGCAATTAGATCTAGTTTTTTCGAAATAGTTTTTCGAGTTTGTGTTTTCTTCTTTTTCGAACTTGTGTTTCGATTGTTCCTTTTGGTTAACCGAAAGTTATTTAAGGAAATAAATATTAGCTTTCCTTAAAAGGCTTTGCCTAGGCGGTGGTGGTTGCTCCCATATCCAAGAAGGTCATGTGCCTCGTCATGCAGTCCTGGAAGCCAATTTTGGGAATTAATATTTATGGAATTAATAATCTAGGTAGATTTGAATCAATAGTGTTAAGTTCCGCTTGCGATTCAAATCTAAACCATTAAGAACAGATAAGTTAAATTTGGAATCAATGATGTTAAGTTTCGTCTGCGATTCCTAATTTAACTTCTAAAGAACACAATAGGTTATTTAAGGAAAGGTTCGACACTTGTACAAAAATTTTTGTACAGTGAACCCGGTATGTTTTCCTAGGATTAACCAACACATCCTATAGGGGTCGGCCAAGCTAGCTTGGAGACCAAGCTAGGGCCGGCCATGGCTTGGTTCATGGGTGAATTCATGTGGCCGACCCTAGCTTGAACTCAAGCTTAGGTGGCCGGCCCTATTAAAATAAAAATGAATTTTAATTTTAAAAAAATTTCTTATGTGGATAACATGATTTAAAAGAGAATTTAAAATTTTAAATCTTTCCTTTTATAAGATTCTACGAAAGATTAAGAAAAAAGCTAAATCTCTTTCCTTATTTGTAGATTAAAAGGTTGATTTTTATTTTTGGTAAAAACTTTCCTTTTAATCATGTTCATGATTTAAAGGAAAGTTTAAAAATTAAAAATTCTCTTTTATTAGTTTCTACAAAATATTAAGAAAAGATTTAATATCTTTCCTTATTTGTAGATTGAAAGGAGATTTTAATTTTTAGAGATAACTTTCCTTTTTGGAAATTATCCACATGTTTAAAAGAAAGATTTTAATTTATAAAATTTCCTTTTTATTAACCAATCATGAAGGGATAAAAATTATTGGAGAAATTTTTATAAATTTCCAGAAACAAATTAGGAAGTTCTAATTCTTGTTTTAATTAAATCTTTCCTTGTTTTGGGGAAAGAGGTGGCCGACCATTGTAATTAAAAACAGAAAATTGTTTTAATTAAAATAATTTTTCTTTTTCATGGCAAAGGAATTAAGGAAATTTTTATTTAAATTTCCTTATTTGTCAAGTCCAAGGATTATAAAAGAGGGGGTAGAGGTGCCTTCATGGTGAACGACTCTATTTTTTTTCTTCCTCTCTTTTCTTCCTAGGTGTGGCCGGCCCCTAGAGGTTCCCCTTCCCCTTCTCTCTTCTCCTTCTTGTGGCCGAGACTTCATCACCTCTTGGAGACATAGAAGTGGCCGGATATAGCTTGGAGAAAAGGAGAGAAAGGAGGCTTGTTTCTTGCATCCCTTGGAGTTTGGTTGGTGGAAAAAGTTCTTCATCCTTTGGAAGTTTTTGCTTGGCCGAAACTTGAAGGAAGGAAGAAGAAGGTGCCTTGGTGGTTCTCATCTCGGAAAATCATTGCCCACACAATGTCCGAGGTTAGAAGAGGAATACGGTAGAAGATCAAGAGGTCATTGAAAGTTCACAAAGAAAGGTATAACTAGTAATTATTTTCCGCATCATACTAGTCTTATTTCTTTGTAAAAATACCAAATACAAGAGGCATGTGATTCTAGTTTTTCGAATTAGTTTTCGAAGTTGTGTTCTTTTGTTTTTTTTTTCTTTTCCTTGTGATTTGATTATTCTTAGTGGTTAACCTAGGGTTACTATGGGAAGGTTAAATATTTAATTTCCTTAAAAGGCTTTGTCTAGTTGGTGGTGGTTGCTCCCATATCCAAGAAGGCTAAGTGCCTCGCCATGCAGTACTGGAATCCAATTTTAGAAATAGATATTTTATTGTCTTCATGACCAAGGTGATTTGGATCGAACGTGTTAAGTTCCGCAGGAGATCCAAGTCTAAACCTAAAAGAACAAATAAATTAAACTTAGGATCAAACGTGTTAAGTTCCGCAGGCGATCCAAGTTTAATTTAAAAGAACACATGGTAGCTAGGAAAAGGTTAAGACCTTTGTACAAAATTTTTGTACAGTGGAACCATTAGATTTTCCTAATAGCAACCAACACTACAGATGTGGCCGAACGGGCAGGGGGATCCGTCCGACGCCGCTTGCGTGTCACCAGCGGAGCGTCGTCGGCCGAGGGCCCAACGTCCTCCAGTGTAGGATGTCCAGCATACGAAGTAGCATCGCCGACCGCCTCAGCTGCAAGTTCCTGAACGACTGACTCTCCGACGACAGGTGGATCTTCTTCGCTTTCACCCTCGTGTGAGCCAACCGGCTCAATACCCAGGTTGACCATCTCCTTAGCTGTTGTCGCCTCTATCTCGGCGACCCTCAACTTCATCCGATCGGCGGCCTTGGCGCGCCACATGATGTCAGCTACATAAAAGAAGAATAAATCATTTAGATCAAAAGGAAAGGGGGCAAGGAAAACGCTTACCCATGCTGCTCGGAAGCTTCGTTCGGATCGGACTTAATCCGAATATGTACAACACACCCTCACAAAGCCGCTTATGGATGTTGAACTTCTGCCCGGGCAGTTGGTTGGTAGCATGGAGGTAGGCCAGCTGGCTCTTGTATTTACCTAGGTCCGGCGGGGTCAGCACGACGGTCTGCCATTTGGTTTGGAAAGCTGGCAGCTCGGGAAGACAAAGGTAAATGTAATACTCCTTCCAATGTTTATTCGAGGTCGACATTTTGTCGAAGAAAACAAGCCCGATCCGCGACTGGAAGAGGAAGGCGACCCACTCAGACTGTTTGGGATAGTAGAAATAATGGAAAATCTTGGGGACTAAGGGGATGCCGTGTAACCTAAAGAGGACAACCACTCCACACAACAACCTGAATGAGTTTGGGACGAGTTGGCCGAGCGGAAGGTGGAAGTAATTACACACTTCAAGGATAAACGGATGTAGAGG
Organism: Zingiber officinale; assembly: GCF_018446385.1. Classification (NCBI taxonomy): domain Eukaryota; kingdom Viridiplantae; phylum Streptophyta; class Magnoliopsida; order Zingiberales; family Zingiberaceae; genus Zingiber; species Zingiber officinale. The sequence goes on along the minus strand of NC_056001.1, from coordinate 109,877,234 downwards.
AAAGCGCAGACCGACCACAAACTGGTCTCGGAAGAAACAAGTAGTGTCGGGCGGCGGGTTGTGTGGCCGATCGGATGAGGTAGCTAATATTAATCTATAGGCGGATGGGAGTTCGAAGTCGCGGACGAAGTTCGTCGCGTCACCCTCATCGAACCGGCTCTCCATGGTCGTATACCAGAGGCCGGGAGAGGGATTAGATGGTTGCGAGGTGGTCGCCATCACCGGAATAGTGGAAAAAGCGAGAACCAGAGAACAGAAGGATGGGTGAAAGAGAAGGTCGGAACAGTATCGAACGAACAGAGGTTGCTAAAATACTAAAGAAAGCACAAAGAAGAAGATAAAGGGTCGGGATTCCTTACAGGAAAGGATGGCGGAGGCAAGGGATTGCTGGAGCGCTGAAAAGCGAGTTCGCCGGAGCACTGGGCAAGATGGAACAGAAGCCTTCGGATGGGCACACGTGATAACGTGAAGCGGTTGGGGGGAGAAGAGATGTCCTTATAAACGTTGGGCTCGATCGACCGGAGTCATCCGATCCAGGTCACGGGATCCGAGGCGCAGATCTAACCCTCGAATTCAAAAGGCCAAAGGTCACATCAGCCTGACAGCTCGAGCGAGCGGTGACGGCTGCGCGACCACGTGGCGCCCACTCACGGGTCGCATTTAATGAGCACCATTACGCAGGCGTGGTCGCATGCTCGGCCTTAATGGCGAGGATTTACACGAATTCCGAGGAAATTCTAGCGACATCGGCGTTGACCAATGTCGGAGCGGTGGGACAACCATTGGCAAACAAAACTTTCCAAGTGTCAGCAGGGGTCGTGCCGAGCGGCATCACCCACTTCCGCAGTTCCCGATCGGACAAACACCAACATCGATAGCCGAGCGGCAGACGTATCACCAAGCCAATAGTCCAGTCAGTCGGACTTGCGGCCTCCTTCGACTAGACACCTGATCCGGTGGTAAGGATCGGGGGCCCACATAGGAAGGGGTCAACGACACGGGAGAGTCAAAGTCCCGGCTGAGCGGGGTGGGGAAGTCGCCTGGCCGACCGGCCAGAGTATATCCCGGGCCGGCGCGTGACAGCTCGACCTGGGGTCGAGCTTCCGACGCTCACAAGCTCCCTTATTGAGGAACCGTCGTGCCGAGCAGATGATCCGCTCAGCCGAACCGCGGATCAACCAGATTGTACGCCCATCCGGCTCGGTAAGAGACAAAAGACTTAAAAGAGGACAAAAAGGGCAGCTAGTGATATCCTTCTCAAGACACCTGCCGCCGACAAATAGCATGGTCGACAGTCGTGCCGTACTGAGGATCGTACGGTGGAAGTTTCCACTGTCGTGGCAGAGATATGCTCGGATAGTTGCGGTATGACGTCAGACACGCTTTTCTGACACAACTATTCTGAGGTATGCTTTGAGGAACGAGCACGCCTCGGGAAGCGTGTATGCACCTCTCCGGGGTCCTATATAAAGACCTCCGGACTTCGACGGAGGTATGATTTTTCTCCTCTACTGTAACCACAGTCTCTTTATTTTGCCTTTGCTTCATCTTGCCGTTGCCTGACTTGAGCGTCGGAGGGTCGTCGCCGGGAACCTCTTCCCGATCCGACTTTGTTACAGGTTCTCCGGAGGTCCACGTCACTAAGGAGATCACCCGGAGGCAGCAGAGAGCGCCACGTCCTCAGTCTTCATCGACTCAGCGTTCGAACATGATCAAATATGTAAGATTAAGAAGAAACTAGATCAAATATTAAAAGAATTATTAATTTAGCAGGCTTGTTAGTATTGTTGTACATCAGTATATTATCTATTTCTAGTAATATATTATCAATTTATAATATACTAGTATATTATCTATTTCTAGTAATATATTATCAATTTATAATATACTAGTATATTATCTATTTCTAATAATACATTATCAATTTATCATATCTGTTCTTCAACATTTATTGATAACAAACTCGCAGTCTTTCTAATACAGTAATACTAATATATTATCTATTTCTAATAAGTAATAACATTATCATTCTGACAATCTTATCCACAGGCTTGCAGCCTATCTACCCCTATGTCGTCATCAACAGGTAATAGCCAACATCCTTATTCCTTAAAAAAAAGGCAAAGTTCTACCCTCTACAAATTATAAATAGAATTTAGAATCTTAGATGGATGATCGAGGAACTAGAAAGGGAATGTAGGATAAAGAAATGAATATGGAAACACCAACCAAGACAAAGGTTTTTTTTTCCTTTCTCAGTTTTAAGGGGTTCAACCTTCAAAACCCTAAGGAGTAAGGACTAAGGAGAAGAGGAAGTGCACCTTTCTCTTGAATCGGGCTTGAGAACGTTCTCGTCGTAGTTTCGCACGAGACTTGAGACCTCCACACCGGAGCTGCGGAGCGAGTAGTCCCTGTTGTCGTGCCGCTGCGCGCCTGCACCATCGACTCATTCGATGTTTCGAACTCCCAAATTGTATACAAATAGGTATTTCAGTATTTGCCTTTCTCATCAATTAGCTTATATAATAGTATATTACTAATGCCCCCCCCCCCCCCCCCCCCCCCACAAGTGTAAATCCGCCCCTGGTTATGAGCATCAACATACAGAACACTCTTCTCCCCAGATTGAAGATTTGGGAAAGTTTATTTGGATCGAGGGAGATCCTCCTTAGGAGTCTCTAGAGAAGTGGATGGTTTTTAAGTAGTGAACATCGAGAATGATGTACGCCATACCATGAACTTCTTACGGGATGAATGTGGCATTTCTGAAGAGCGAATTTCTATTGTCCTTAAAAGGAACCCAGGCTTCTTCGTGCAGAAACCAGATTCCTTCCGGGCTCTGGTAGATTGAGCTGATGGGATTGGAATTCCTCAAGAATCTAAGATGTTCATCTGGATCCTTGATGTGCTGCTGCCAAGGTTAGCAGGGAAAAATTTAAGGCCCAAATCAAGATCATGAACAATTTTGGTTGGTCGTACTGATTTCATTGCTGCAATTAAGAAACATCCAAATTTTTTATGTCATTCCACAAGGAATTGCAGAGAAAGATGGAATTTTTAGTCAAGGATGTTGGAATGGCACCTATAGACATTGCTAAGCAGTCAGTGTTTTTACAATTAAATTTGGAAAAGAGGTTAATTCCTCGATCTCATGTGATGGAGATATTAAAATCAGAAGGGTTATGAACTTCACGGCACAAGCTACATACATTTTTCGTATCACCGGGACCAAAATTTTTGCAGAAATATGTGCTCCCTTACAAAGATAAATTACCCAAACTGCTTGAAGTCTTGTGAATTGTACCTGAGTTCAAAGGGAACAATCCAGAATGCTAATGAATGCAATGATTTATTTGGGAGTAATTTTTATGACTGCTTAAGCAATGATATTGATCCAATCTTGTCCTAGTTTTCATATAGTTCACTTGCTATTTTCATATTCTATATCATGAATGTAACTCTTAGTGTAGACATGAGGATGTTAATTGTCTGAGTTTCATTTGCAACCTGATTTAGCTGAAAAGGATTTGTTTTAGGAACTTGTCTTTTGGACTTCTTCCAATTAGAAGAGATTTGTGTTTTAGAATGATCAAAGGCTATGTTTTCTCCCTTTCTACCAGCAGAATTGGATGTATGCTGGGCCACAACTGGTTAATGTTTTTGAAAGTTGAAGAAGCATAAATGTGCCTTGCAAGCACCTTCATTAAGCTGTATGGAAAATGATATTCTTATTGTGAAGAAAGAGTCATCCTATTCATGTATTTGAAGTACATTTAGCTGAGATTTTGATAGTTAAATAATTTGAATTGTTCTGTGATTATAAACAAGATTAGTTGAATCAACCAAAAATGAAGGTACTGGATCAAAGGAAACTCTATTTGTAATAATTCATAGTTACTTAAAAGGATCTGATTATTACTATCTTTATAGTCTTGCAAACTGTTCATTGTTGGAAAAGTATTCATCTAGTCAACACTGGATGGTTGGGACGCATATCTTGTTATTGTTGTTGTTGTGGTGATCTAGGGATGATAAACTTTTGGTGTGCTATCTTATTTTGTTGTGCAAAAAAATTCCTCATTCTTTTAATTATACTAATTTTTATATCGAGATGATATTGTGGATTAGTTTCAGTATTGGTGTGGGTCTATCTAAGTTAGTTCCTAGGTCTCTGATGAGATTGTGAGTCTTTAATTTCAGTGAGATGCAATATCTAGTAAATACTTTTTTTTTAAGCTGTAAATCTACTAGTTTTTTTTTAAGCTGTAAAACTACTAGCAAAATGTTCCATTACATTCAGAATAGAAGTAATAATATATTTGTAGACACACTAATTCATTGCTTCTGTAATTTGTCTTTATTTGAAGAAAACAAACCGATTTCAGTGAGATGCAATATCTAGTAAATACTTTTTTTTTAAGCTGTAAAACTACTAGCAAAATGTTCCATTACTTTCAGAATAGAAGTAATAATATATTTGTAGACACACTAATTCATTGCTTCTGTAATTTGTCTTTATTTGAAGAAAACAAACCGATTTCAAACTGTGTCAATACTTGCATTAAATCGATCACGACAGTATGAAAAGAGGGGTACTTGGTCACTAGCAAAGAAGTTATTGGTGATGACCAAGAATAGGCGAGTCAATCTATTTGATGAAGATACAATCCACATTATCAAAGCTATGCTCAATAAGCTGAAACTATTTATTTATTAACGAGCTAAGTAGATCGAACCACAACACGAGTTAAGTGGATCATTTTCTTTGAATTCAAGTACAATTCACATGATCTTTTCTTCCCCTGCTTTAGATCAAAGTCGCACCCACCGTGAGACCAGTCAAAGCCATATGAGTTATTCCTGATAATTCTGTCTTTTAATAACATAAGTATTTGTTGCATCATGCAAATACAGTACACAACTTCTATCTATATATTAGTTGGCATCATGTATTCAGATTATACCAATTAATCATATGGGTGTTCGATCTGATTTTACGAAAAATTTTCATTGACGATTGGGATAAATCAGAAAGTACTTACAGCGAACGATCTATCAATCCAGTATTTTTCGATCAACAGTTCTTTAAAAAAAATTATCAATTAATTGGATGAAACTGAAATTTAATTTTTAAATACCTAAGAAATTTAAAAGAGGACTTATCACTACACCATTATTTGGGGCAATCATATATATACATTTAAGTCTTCCACTTTGCAAACCGATTTAGGTTAAAAGAATTTGTTTTAATGAACTGTTGTTGACTTCACGTCCCTCTCACTTTGTCCTCTATAACAGTTTTAAATTTCAAATTGGAGATCACTGTCTGTTAAAAAATCGTCTACTAAAATAAATTTAAACACTCAAAGTATTCACGCTAAACAGTATGGGTTGACATACCATATGCATATTATATTAGCATATTTATTATTTTATATTCATTTAAACATTAATTCTTATTTATGAATCTTATTGCTAACTCATCCATTTTTATTTTTATTTTACATAAAATAAAATTGTATTTTATTTATTCAATTTTATCCAATTGTTAATTTTAAAACTTATAATTTTTTAATAAATAAAAAAATAAACTCACCTGGCTGGCCGACCCCACATTTCTTTGAACATGCTTAAGATCTTGAACGCATTCAAGAGAAAGGGTGTTATAACTCTAGGTCGGATCTCCTAATCCACAAAAAAGTAGACAAGGGGATAGACCACTTGCAATTGCGGCGGGATCGTGGTCGCGATCCAACCACAATTGGTTGTGATCCCTCCCCCCAGATTATAATTTGGGTCGGGACGAGTGGCCGACGACCTCCGACCACTTGTCCCGACCTCAATTATAATTTGGAGGAAGGTGAACTCATAGAGGGATCATAACCAATTACATCCAGATCGTGATCACAATTCGATCGCAATTGTAAATGGTCTATCCCCTAGTCCACTTTTTTATGGACAAGAGGATCTACTCTCATTATAACACCCCTTTATATTAGTTTAACATGAAATGCGGATGCCACAAACGATATATTTTTGAAGAGAAAAGGCTTCTCATATCTCAACTTTCGAGACACCAAACAAAGATGCTCTATAGGAATCTAGAAGGATTTTGATTTCCACCTGCATTGGCACTTCGGCATCCTTCTCAGGTGCCACCGCTTCTCCCGATCCCCACTTCATGGTCGAGTACCATGTGAATACGTGTGGGTTCTCCACTAACGATGCTTCCAAGGTCTCCAAGTTACTCCCTCGTATTCAGTCCACCGAGAAGTCGGACGTCGTTCTTCGATTCTTCAGATCTCAAGGCTTTGATGGTGCTAATATGCGAAGGATAATATCATGGAACCCAAGATTGTTCGGTTGGGACGTGGAGACGAACCTTGCATCAAAATTTAAACTTTTGAGCGAAATGGAATTATTTGAGTTCGAGATCGTCGATGTCGTTCGATTGCACCCTATCATTATGAGCAGGGGCGGATCCAGGATTTTAAATTTGAGGGGGTCTCACACTATAAGAAAAAACGCGATTAGCGATCAAAATTATCGATCACAAATTTTGAGATCACCAAGGTATTTTAGTGACGAAATTAAATTTCCATCGCTAAATTTAACGACAGATATTAATTTTCAGTCGCTAAATTTAGCGACGAAAACATTCAATAGCTTGTTTAAACCATGATAATAAAATCCTAAACATCCAATAATAGCATCAAGAAGAAAACTCTATGAGTTAACAACATCATTTAACATTCAATATTATTTAATTTCAATTCACAACTCTTCATTACTAAATTGAAAACCATACATTATTCAAAAACCAAGTGCATCCACTGCTAATAATCATTCATCATTCAAAAACCATACATAAATACAAGTAAATTAGGAAATGAATATTAAAACTTGCAAAAACCATATTACAAAATTGATATATATTGTTCACATCCTTTACTAATACAAATGCAGCCTCCTCGATGAAATGATGCTTACCAAGATCATCAAGAAAAAAACTCTATGAGTTGCAAGAAAGAATCACCAATCAGATCATAAAAATGAGAAATGAAAATAGAAAAATTAAATTTCATTTCATCATGTCAACAAATATGATGCAACCAAAAGCATTACAGTAAACATAATCAACTCAATTTTTTTCAATTAACATAAGAGATAATTCAAAGCAATCAGCCAATCAGAAACTTCCTTTGATAACAAACTATATGTTGGTAGTATTGTGAATAAACCATGATTTAGAAACATGAAGTTAATGTATATTTAATTAAGTATTAAATACAAGTCTCTAACTAAAAGGAATTAGACATTCTTTTAAACTTTCGAAGTCTTCAATGATAGCTTCTATGCTCACATTTCTAGCAATTTCTCTCTCAATATATATCATTAACTCATCTGAGAGAAAAGCATCCTCCATTTTGCTCCGAAGCTTTGTTTTCACAATATTCATCGCAGAAAATAATCGTTCTGAAGTAGCCGTAGAAATCGAAAGAGTAAGCACAAGTACAATCACTGTAAAAATGAGGTTGTATGTAACAGACTTGTTAGTCTTTACCAACCATTGACATAATTCTGAAATAGTTGAAAGATTTTTGTAGTCTGACCCTTTGACTACGTTATACTCATAATGCTTCAATTGCATCTCTAATTATTTTTTTTCATCTCTTCTAAAATCTTGGGCATAGAACTTTTCAACTAGTTTACATATATCCATAACTCTGAAGGGCTCCACTGCATTTTGAGGATTTAGGGCATTACTAAGAATGAGCAATTCCATAGCATCATCACTAAAGCAACCATTAATTTCTTGCAACTGTGAATCTATAGAAGCATAAAAGAGGTCTATCTGATAATACTGTTCAATGGTGAAATTGTCTTGATGAGCACATCCTCGACCTCGTCTATTAATATACAAAGCATTGAAATCAGGAATATCAATATTTCGAAGTTCACAAAAAGATTTCACTTTTACAAGCAGATCAACCCATTTGTTATCCCTCATCTGTTGAAGTAAATTCTTAGTGGATAATACAAGTTCCATTACATTTATAATATCCTGAGACTTACTTTGTAAAGTCTGACAAAGAATATCTGTGATCCCCATAATCTCTTTCATAAGATGCAAGATGAATACAAAATCAAAGGAAGTCATTTCATCATAAACAGATGTTGCATCTGCTAGTTGAGAAGGAAGCCCATCATCCATAACCTTATGCCATACATGATGCACTAAACATCTTAATTAGGCCTTCCAATGATCTCAAATGAGAACTCCAGCGTGTATCAACAGCTCGTTGTTTAGTACCTATCTGATTAAGTCCACGCCTTGTCTCGAGTTCATTAATAGCAATCAAATATGCGATGTCATCAGCATGAGCTTTCTTCAATTCATCATTACGTTTACATGAAGAACCAACAATATTAAGTATAAAAGTTAATCTATCAAAAAATTGATGAGCAGGTGTCATATTTTTTGATGCTGCAACTAAAGTCAATTGTAACCGATGAGCAAAGCAATAAACATAATAAGCACTCCTACAATCTTTTATAATCAAAGCTTGTAATCCATTAAACTCGCCCCTCATATTACTAGCACCATTATAGCCTTGACCTCTAATATTTTGAACATCCAAATTTAGTGAGCCAAAGCAGAATATATAGCATTCTTTAAAGTAAAAACCGCAGTATCAGATACATGAACAAGCCCAAAAAAACGTTCTTGAACGAATCCATTAATATCCACAAACCTCAATACTATAGACATTTGCTCTCTTTTTGACTCATCTCAGGCTTCATCAACAATTATGCAATACTTGACAACTCCAATTTCTTCATGAATAGCCTTTTTCACTCTCATTGAAAGCACATGAAGTATTTGTTTTTTAATATCGTGACTTGTATACTTGGCATTTTTTGGAACTTTCACAATTTCCTTTGAAAGTTCATCATTGTACATAGTTAGCACATCCAAAAATTCAAGAAAATTGTCACGATTAGATGAACTAGATTTCTCATCATGACCTCTAAACAGAATTCCTTGAAGTGCAAGCAATAACAGCACATGTATGTGAGCCTTTAATCGAAGACGATTAGTTGCAACTTGTTCATCATTAAAATTGTTGAATCTCCTTGTTAGATGTTGTGTTTGTTTCATCAAATCCTCACATGTCTTTTCAGTATTACGATGGGGTGAAGATACATTATCTTTTCCCATATGGTTTAGGGAAGCACAAGCTTTTCCATTTCGAACTTTCTTCCACTTATCAAATGCATCAACAGTAAATGTAGTTTGATTTAAGCATCCTGAAGGCTTGTTGAAGATAAAACATGTGACGCAATATGCTTTATCTTTAGTGGGTGAATGCTCCAACCAAGGAAATTGTTCATACCAAGTTGACTGAAATCTTCGAGGATGCTTAATATTTTTATTTAATGAATATTCTTCAAGAATAGGTTGATATACTTTCATATTCAAATAAACTAGACGAATCTCTTCTCGTTGATTAGGATGATATTGCCAAATTTGTCGACGCAATCCTAGATCACGCTCTAAAGAATCGAGCTCAACCTCTTCAGTTTTTGTATTTTTGAATCTTTTAGGAGGAATTTCAGATGAAAGATTATCATTACTTGATTTTGTCGATAGAGTCATCAGAGTAGCCGAATCCAGTTCATTTGCTCTCTTCCTTTGAAAAAATTTATCAATCATAACAGTTTTTTAATTTGATATATATGAAACCTTTAACAATGGAAAACTCGAATTATTTCAAATAAGTGAATAATAATTAATAACAATAATATTAAACCAAACATTAAGTCAATGATAAAAAGTAAATAATAATAAAATAAAAAAACAAAAATATCAATTTTTTTTATCATTTCATGATTATCAACTATTAAATCAATAATTCCAACTTCAACTATTTAGGTACTTTAATTTCTAAAATAACAAGATTTGATTAAAATGTCTAAATTAATCATTAGGAGAAAGCAAACAAAATCAAGGAATCTAGCAAAAAGTAGAAAAGCAAACAAAATCAAGAAGTGTAGCAAAATTGTGAACTTTAGATCATTCTATTCTTGAAAAAGAAGTTAAGAATGATAAAATGAAAGTATATATTTGTGCTAAGCTAGTAAGCTTCATAAATCATAATCATAGTGTGATAGATCCTACCTTCCCTTTAAAATGTAGTGGTATATATATGTTTCATTTTAAAATAATAATAAGATTATCAGGATACAATTCTTGTTGCTATTGTTTGTTAGCACTGATAATTAAAATCACCCACACATAGTGAAAGAAAGAAACAAGAAAACTAATGGAAAATGAATATGTAAGATTAAGAAGAAACTAGATCAAAGATTAAAAGGATTATTAATTTATCAGGCTTGTTAGTACTATTGTACATCAGTATATTATCTATTTCTACTAATATATTATCAATTTATAATATACTAGTATATTATCTATTTCTAATAATACATTATCAATTTATGAGATCTGTTCTTCAACATTTATTGATAGCAAACTCGTAGTCTTTCTAATACAGTAATACTAATATATTATCTATTTCTAATAAGTAATAACATTATCATTCTGACAATCTTATCCACAGGCTTCAACCTCTCTACCCCTATGTCATCATCAACAGGTAATAGCCAACATCCTTATTCCTTAAAAAAAAGGCAAAGTTCTACCATCTACAAATTACAAATAGAATTTAGAATCTTAGATGGATGATCGAGGAACTAGAAAGGGAATGTAGGATAAAGAAACCAATATGGAAAGACCAACCAAAACAAAGGTTTTTTTTTCCTTTATCAGTTTTAAGGGTTTCAACTTTCAAAACCCTAAGGGTGTGTTTGGTTCAAATCATCATGTATAATCTTGGTAATGTGATTACTATGGGGAATAAAATATAGTCAAATGTTGTTTGGTTCAACCTAGGTAATGCAATAAAAACTTGTTTGTTTGAAGGTTTTAATGAATACCCTAGTTTAATATTTTACTGTATTACCCTTAGTTACAAAACTAACTATACATAATAATAATAATATTATTATTATTATTATTTATTTATTTTTTTAATGTTTTTTTTACTTTTCTTTTTCCTGTATATTTTTTTACTTTTTATGTGTTTTTTTTATTTTTTTTTATGTTTTTATATTTTTATATTATTTATATATTTTTTATTTTTTTACATTTTTTTAATTTTAATTTTTATTTATTTATTTTATTTTTATTTTTAAAATTTTTATAAATTTTTTATTTTTTTAAATTTTTTTAACATTTTTAAAAATTTTATTTTTTATTTTTTAATTTTTTTTAATTTTTTAAAATTATTTATTTTAAAAAAAAAATAAATTTTTTAAAACATTTTTTTTATTTTTTATATTTTTTTACATTTTTTCTCTTTTTTTCATGTTTTTTCTTATCGGAGGGTATTTTTGGTAAAAAAAAATCGTTAACCCCGGAATCAAGAAAAACCTTAGTTTTCTGAGGTTTTCTGATTCCGGGCTGCATGACCCTTTTGCTAACGTGTCGGGCATGGAACATTACTCGGGAATCATCGAATACCTAAACTAAACAAGGTCTTTGTTGATAACCTTGGATGGATAACCAAGCTTATCAAGAATAACCCCGAACCAAACGCACACTAAGGAGTAAGGACTAAGAAGAAGAGGAATTGCACCTTTCTCTCGAATCGGGCTTGAGAACGTTCTCATTGTAGTTTCGCACGAGACCTGAGACCTCCACACCGGAGTTACGGAGCAAGTAGTCCCTACCGCCGTGTCGCTGCACGCCTGGACCACAGACTCGTTCGATGTTTCGAACTCCCAAATTGTATACAAATAGGTATTTCAGTATTTGCCTTTCTCATCAATTAGCTTATAAATAATAATAATATAATACTATATTACTAATAAATTTTACACGTGGACTGGGGTTGCCGTGCCCCCTGTTAGAGTGTATACTAAAAGCCTAACTTTTGGTATAAATATTTATCTAGAAATAAGAATCACATTGGTCAAATATCTACATTTATGATAAATATAGTTCTTCAATTAATTTATATTGTAGATAACATGGTGTGTGGTGTCACATACAGAGGATCATGTTATCAGCACCTTATAAATTATAAACAGTAGCTCACGACCAAGATGGAAAGGAACAAACCATTGGAAGGTCGTAGTGTAATTAGGTATTAGTTTATCTTAACTATATAATTACACTAGTACACTTAGAGTGTATTGAGTAGGACCATTAGAGGTCATTTTCTTTTTATACTGACTTTATAAAGGAACAAAGACCTCAGTTATTATGGAAGTGTGTGTTCTTAATCCTAATATAATAACAAGCACATATATTTGATATTTATTTCTTTAATTTATCAATGGGTGAGATTTAGTTCGATAAATCAATAAGCCCGATAAGTTGGGAAATGATATCACTTATAGTGTGTATTGTTGATTATAGAAGGAAACTGTGTCCTAGTGATCTAGGTTGATAATGTCCCCAAGAGGAGCTCATAAGGATTGTCATGTTAAACCCTGCAGGTGGACTTAGTCCGACATGATGATAAGGTTGAGTGGTACTACTCTTGGACTAAGATATTAATTAAGTCAGTTGTCAGTAACTCATTTAATTAGTGGACATTTGACATCTTAAACACAGGGAGACTAACACACTCATAATAAGAAGGAGCCCAAAATGTAATTTGGGATTAGTGCGGTAGTTCAATAATAATTCTTTAGTGGAATGAATTATTATTGATGGAATTAAGTTGTGTGTTCGGGGTGAACACGGGAAGCTTAATTTCATCGGGAGACCAAAATCAATTCTTTCTCTCGGTCCCTATCGTAGCCTCTTGTATATAGAAATTTGTACCCACCATATACCTACCTTCTTACCCAACCTATAGGGGCCGGCCAAGCCAAGCTTGAAGCTCAAGCTTAGGGTCGGCCAAGCCTAAAGGTTGAGCCTTAAGGTGGCCGACCAATTGTTTGGAGGCCAAGCTTAGGTGGTCGGCCACATCATATTAAAAAGGGTTTTTTATTAAAATTATTTCTTATGTGGATATCATGGTTTTAAAAGAGAGTTTGAAATTTAAATCTTTCCTTTTATAGCTTTCTACAAAAGATTAAGAAAAGATTTGAAATCTTTCCTAATTTGTAGAATGAAAGGTGGATTTTAATTTTGAGAAAACTTTCCTTTTTTTAACCATGTTCATGATTTAAAAGAGAGCTTAAAAATTAAATATCTCTTTTATAAGTTTCTACAAAAGATTAAGAAAAGATTTGATATCTTTCCTTATTTGTAGATTGAAAGGAGATTTTAATTTTTAGAGATAATTTTCCTTTTTGAAAATTATCCACATGTTTAAAAGAATGATTTTAATTTATAAAATTTTCCTTTTATAATCCACCATTAAGGGAAAAATTATTGGAGAAATTTCCCTTTTATAACTTTCCTTTTAAAATTTCCCTTTTTCTCCTTGGGTGTGGCCGACTCCTCCTCTTTCTCTCTTCTCCATCTTGTGGCCGAACCTCATCTCATCCATGGAGTCCTTGTGGTGGCCGGATCTTGCTTGGAGAAGAAGGAGAGAAAAGGAGGCGATATTTCTAGCATCCCTTGGAGCTTTTGGTGGCCGAAACCTAGAAGGAAGAAGAAGGTGTTTGGTGGTTCTCATCTCGGAAGATCGTTGACACACAACGTCCGAGGTTAGAAGAGGAATACGGTAGAAGATCAAGAGATTATTTGCTTACAAAGAAAGGTATAACTAGTAATTGTTTTCCGCATCATACTAGTTTTCTTTGTATAGTTATTTTTGGAAATACCAAACACAAGAGTCATATGATTCTAGAGTTTTCGGATTTGTTTCGAATTTGTGTTTTCTTTGTTTTCGAATTTGTGATTCGATTTTTCTTTTTGGTTAACCTAGAATTATTTAAGGAAGTTAAATATTAGCTTTCCTTAAAAGGCTTTGTCTAGGCGGTGGTGGTTGCTCCCATATCTAAGAAGGCCATGTGTCTTGCCATGCAATCCAGGAAGCCAATTTTAAAAATTAATATTTAATGGAATTAATAACATAGGTGGATTTGAATCAATAGTGTTAAGTTTCGCTTGCGATTCAAATCTAAACCATTAAGAACAGATAAATTAAATTTGGAATCAATGATGTTAAGTTCCGTCTGCGATTCCTAATTTAACTTCTAAAGAACACAATAGATTATTTAAGGAAAGGTTCGACACTCGTACAAAATTTTTGTACAGTGGAACCGATACGATTTTTCTAGGACTAACCAACACCCCCCAGTCCACGTGTAAACCCGCCCTTGGTTATGAGCTTCAATATACAGAACACTCTTCTCCCCAGATTGAAGATTTGGGAAAGTTTATTTGGATCGAGGGATATCCTCCTTAGGAGTCTCTAGAGAAGTGGATGGTTTTTAAGCAGTGAACATCGAGAATGTTGTGCGCCATAACATGAACTTCTTATGGGATGAATGTGGCATTTCTGAAGAGCGAATTTCTATTGTCCTTAAATGGTACCCAGGCTTCTTCGTGCAGAAACCAGATTCCTTCCGGGCTCTGGTAGATAGAGCTGATGGGATTGGAATTCCTCAAGAATCTAAGATGTTCATCTGGATCCTTGATGTGCTGCTGCCAAGGTTAGCAGGGAAAAATTTGAGGCCCAAATCAAGATCATGAACAATTTTGGTTGGTCGTACTGATTTCATTGCTGCAATTAAGAAACATCTAAATTTTTTATGTCATTCCACAAGGAATTGCAGAGAAAGATGGAATTTTTAGTCAAGGATGTTGGAATGACACCTTTAGACATTGCTAAGCAGTCAGTGTTTTTACAATTAAGTTTGGAAAAGAGGTTAATTTCTCGATCTCATGTGATGGAGATATTAAAATCTGAAGGGTTATGGACTTCACGACACAAGCTACATACATTTTTCGTATCACCGGGACCAAAATTTTTGCAGAAATATGTGCTCCCTTACAAAGATAAATTACCCAAACTGCTTGAAGTCTTGTGAATTGTACCTGAGTTTGAAGGGAATTATCCAGACATGCGAATGAATGCCAGGATTTATTTGGGAGTGATTTTTATTATTGGACCAATCTTGTCCTAGTTTTCATATAGTTTACTTGCTATTTTCATATTCTATATCATTAATGCAACTGTTAGTGTAGACATGAATATGTTAGTTGTCTGAGTTCCATTTTGCAACCTTATTTAGCTTAAAAGGATCTGTTTTGGTAACTCGTCAGTTGAATTCCTTCCAATTAGAAGAGATTTGACTGTTAGAACGATCACTGGCTATGTTTTCCCCCTTTCTACAAGCAGAGTTTGATGTATGCTGGGCCACAATTGGTTAATGTTTTTGAAAGTTGAAGGAGCATAAATTCAGATTGCAAGCGCTTTCATTAAGCTGGATGGATGATATTCTTATTGTGAGGAAAGAGTCTTCCTATTCATGTATTTCAAGTATATTTGGCTGACATTCTGATAGTTAAATCATTCGAGTTGTCCAGTGATTTATATAAACCAGATTAGTTGAATCAAAAGAAAACAAATTGTGTAATAATTCACTAAGATTAAAAATATATTTCAAGTCGAAGATCACTGCATTTTAAAAATTGTCCTCTAAAAATATATACATTTGCGAGAAACGATATATTTTTGAAGAGAAAAGGCTTATGATATCTCAATCTCCCAAGCATCAACAAAAAAAGGTGCTCTATGGGAATCCTCATGTTTTTCTTTAAAAGGAGGTGCGTAATCAAAAAGATATTATACTTCTGGATCACTCATTGTAAGTATTTTTCAAAAGAAAATTTTATAGAACTGGAATGACGACTAATCCATAAGGGTGTCTTTGGTTGGGAGTTATCCTTGATAACCTTATTTATCCATCTAAAGTTATCAACAAAAACCCTGTTTAGTTTAGGTAATCGATGATTCACGATTAATGTTTCATGTCCGACACGTCAGCAAAAGGGGCATGCAACCAGGAATCGAAAAACCTCGGAAAACTGAGGTTTTCTTGATTCCGGGGTTATCGAATTTTTTTACCCAAAATACCCTCGGATAAAAGAAAATTGTGAAAAAAGTAAAATGTAAAGAAAAAAAATGGAAAATATAAAAAATAAAATAAAAAATGTAAAAAATAGAAAAATCATTAAAAAATAATAAAAATAAAAAATGGTAAAAAAAATTAAAAAAATAGAAAAAACATTAAAAAAATTTAAAAAATAGAAAAAACATTAAAAAATTTAAAAAAATACAAAAGAAACATAAAAAAAATAAAAAAATAGGAAAAACGTAACAAATTTAAAAAAGTAAAAAATAATAAAAAATGTTAAAAAACATTAAAAAAATTTAAAAATAGAAAAATGTAAAACACCCTAAAAAATTTAAAAATAAAAATAAAAAATAGAAAAAAAATTAAAAAAACTTTAAAAATAAAAAAAACAAAAAAAAACATTAAAACAAAATAAAAAAATAAAAAAATATATAAAAATAAAAAAAAAACGTGAAAATATAGTAAAATGTAATAGAGTTTAAATAATAATAATAATAATAATAATATTATTATTATTATTATTATTATTATTATTATTATTATTATTATTATTATGTATAGTTGGTTTTATAATTAAGGGTAATCTATTAAAATACTAAACTAATTTATTCATTAAAACCTTCAAACAAACATATTTTTGTTACATTACCTAGATTGAACCAAACAATATTTGGTTATGTGATTATCTAATAATTATATAACTAAGATTATACATGATAATTTGAGCCAAACGTACCGTAAGATTAATTGGATTTATTAATTTTTTTTTCCTTGGTAATCCTCATGGATTCTGATTTCCAGTTCGTGGGTAGATTTAAGAAAATTGAAACATTTAGGGGAGCAAATGTGAAGTTGACCCGGAAGAAGTGGTTCAAGTAGGGTTTTACGGTTTCCTCTTCTCTGGGTCGGACAGGGTAGCCACGCGATGCTTCGCTTTCCCGTCCGACACCGTTTTCTTCCTCCGTCTACGCTACTCCGTCGCGTCCTCTTCTCCAACGACACTTCCGCCTCCTCAGGCGCCACCGCTTCTCCGGATCCCCACTTCATGGTCGAGTACCTCATGAATACATGCGGGTTCTCCGCCGACGTTGCTTTCAAGGTCTCTAAGTGGCTCCCTCGTAGTCAGTCCACCGAGAAGGCCGACGCCGTTCTTGGATTCTTCAGATCTCAGGGCTTTGATGATACTAATCTGAGAAGGATAATAGCTTGGAGACCAGGATTGCTCGGCTGGGATGTGGAGACGAACCTCGCCCCAAAGTTTAAACTTTTGCGCGAAATGGGATTATCTGAGTCCGACATCATCGTTATAGTTCGGCGGCACCCTACAGTTATTGGCTCCAACAGCGAGAACGCGCTTCTCCCCCGATTTAAGGTTTGGGAAAGTTTATTGGGATCGAAGGAGATCCTTCTCAAGCATCTCCGGAGGTGTGGATGGTTTTTTAGCAGCAACATTGAGAATGTAGTGCGCCCCAACATTAACTTCTTACGGGATGAATGTGGTATTCCTGAAGACCGCGTTTCTCTTGTCATTAAAAGGAATCCCAGCTTCATCACCCAGAACCCAGATGCCCTCCGGGCTCTGGTAGATAGAACTGCCGGTTTTGGAGTTCCCCGAGAATCTACTATGTTCATCTGGGTCCTGAATGCGCTGTCCAGGGTCAGCAGGGAAAAATTTGAGGCCCGTGTCAAGCTCATGAACAGATTTGGTTGGTCGAACTCGGAATTCATTGCTGCAATCCAGAAACAACCAACTTTTTTATTGCGTTCCACTGAGGCATTACAGAGAAAGATGAAATTTTTCATCAAGATTGTTGGGAGCACACCTTCAGACATTGCTAAGCGTCCAGTGGCTTTAGAATTGAGTTTGGAAAAGAGGTTAATTCCTCGATTTCATGTGATGGAGATATTAAAATCTGAAGGGTTGTGGACTTCACGACACAAACTACATACATTTTTCGTATCGCCGGGACCAAAATTTTTGCAGAAGTATGTGCTCCCTTACAAAGATAAATTACCCAAACTGCTTGAAGTCTTGTGAATTGTACCTGAGTTCAAAGGGAACAATCCAGAATGCTAATGAATGCCATGATTTATTTGGGAGTAATTTTTATGACTGCTTAAGCAATGATATTGATCCAATCTTGTCCTAGTTTTCATATAGTTCACTTGCTATTTTCATATTCTATATCATGAATGTAACTCTTTCTGTAGGCATGAGGATGTTAATTGTCTGAGTTTCATTTGCAACCTGATTTAGCTGAAAAGGATTTGTTTTAGGAACTTGTCTTTCGAACTTCTTCCAATTAGAAGAGATTTGTGTTTTAGAATGATCAAAGGCTATGTTTTCTCCCTTTCTACCAGCAGAATTGGATGTATGCTGGGCCACAATTGGTTAATGTTTTTGAAAGTTGAAGAAGCATAAATGTGCCTTGCAAGCACCTTCATTAAGCTGTATGGAAAATGATATTCTTATTGTGAGGAAAGAGTCATCCTATTCATGTATTTGAAGTATATTTAGCTGAGATTTTGATAGTTAAATAATTTGAATTGTTCTGTGATTATAAACAAGATTAGTTGAATCAACCAAAAATGAAGGTACTGGACCAAAGGAAACTCTATTTGTAATTCATAGTTACTTAAAAGGATCTGATTATTACTATCTTTATAGTCTTGCAAACTGTTCATTGTTGGAAAAGTATTCATCTAGTTAACACTGAATGGTTGGGACATATATCTTGTTATTGTTGTTGTTGTGGTGATCTAGGGATGATAAACTTTTGGTGTGCTATCTTATTTTGTTGTGCAAAAAAAATCCTCATTCTTTTAATTATACTAATTTTTATATCGAGATGATATTGTGGATTAGTTTCAGTATTGGAGTGGGTCTATCTATGTTAGTTCCTAGGTCTCTGATGAGATTGTGAGTCTTTAATTTCAGTGAGATGCAATATCTAGTAAATACTTTTTTTTAAGCTGTAAAACTACTAGCAAAATGTTCCATTACATTCAGAATAGAAGTAATAATATATTTGTAGACACACTAATTCATTGCTTCTGTAATTTGTCTTTATTTGAAGAAAACAAACCGATTTCAAACTGTGTCAATATTTGCATTAAATCGATCACAGACAGTATGTAAAGAGGGGTACTTGGTCACTAGCAAAGAAGTTATTGGTGATGACCAAGAATAGGCGAGTCAATCAATTTGATGAAGATACAATCCACATTATCAAAGCTATGCTCAATAGGCTGAAACTATTTATTTATTAACGAGCTAAGTAGATCGAACCACAGCACGAGTTAAGTGGATCATTTTCTTTGAATTCAAGTACAATTCACATGATCTTTTCTTCCCCTGCTTTAGATCAAAGTCCCACCCACCGTGAGACCAGTCAAAGCCATATGAGTTATTCCTGATAATTCTGTCTTTTAATAACATAAGTATTTGTTCCATCATCCAAATACAGTACACAACTTCTATCTATATATTAGTTGACATCATGTATTCAGATTATACCAATTAATTTTATGGGTGCTTGATCTGATCTTACGAAAATTTTTTATTGACGATTGGGATAAATCAGAAAGTACTTACAGCGAGCGATCTATCAACCCATTATTTTTAGATCAATCGTTCATTTAAAAAAAAATTATCAATTAATTGGACGAAACTGAAATTTAATTTTTAAATACCTAAGAAATTTAAAAGAGGACGTATCACTACACCATTATTTGGGGCAATCATATATATACATTTAAGCCTTCCACTTTGCAACCCCATTTGGTTAAAAGGATTTGTTTTAATGAACGGTTGTTGACTTCACGTCCCTCTCCCTTTGTCCTCTATAACAGTTTTAAATTTCAAATTGGAAATCACTGTCTGCTAAAAAATTGTCTACTAAAATAAATTTAAGCACTCAGAGTATCCACAAATTGTCTACTAAAATAAATTTAAGTACTCAGAGTATCCACGCTAAACAGTCTGGGTTGACATACCATATGCATATTATATTAGCATATTTATTATTTTATATTCATTTAAACATTAATTCTTATTTATGAATCTTAGTGCTAACTCATCCATTTTTATTTTTATTTTACATAAAATAAAATAAAATTGTATTTTATTTATCCAATTTTATTCAATTGTTAATTTTAAAATTTATTATTATAATAAATAAAAAAAACATCTGGCTGGCCCACCCCACATTTCTTTGAACATGCTTAAGATCTTGAACACGTTCAAGAGAAGGGGATAGATCACTTGCAATTGTGGCAGGATCGTGGTCGCGATCTAACCACAATTGGTTATGATTCCTCCCCCCAGTTTATAATTTGGATCGGGATGAGTGGCCAACGGCCTCCGACCACCTGCCCTCGACCTCAATTATAATTTGGAGGAAGATGAACTCAGAGAGGGATCATAACCAATTACATCTTGATCGTGATCACAATCCTATCGCAATTGTAAATGGTCTATCCCCTAGTCCACTTTTTTATGGACAAGAGGATCTACTCTCGTTATAACACCCCTTTATATTAGTTTAACATGAAATGCGGATGCCACAAATGATATATTTTTGAAGAGAAAAGGCTTCTCATATCTCAACCTTCGAGACACCAAACAAAGATGCTCTATAGGAATCCAGAAGGATTTTGATTTCCACCTGCATTGGCACTTCGGCCTCCTTCTCAGGTGCCCCCGCTTCTCCCGATTCCCACTTCATGGTCGAGTACCACGTGAATACGTGTGGGTTCTCCACTAACGATGCTTCCAAGGTCTCCAAGTTGCTCCCTCATATTCAGTACACCGAGAAGTCGGACGTCTTTCTTCGATTCTTCGTATCTCAGGGCTTTGATGGTGCTAATATGAGAAGGATAATATCATGGAAACCAAGATTGTTCGGTTGGGATGTGGAGACGGAGCTTGCTTCAAAATTTTAACTTTTGAGCGAAATGGGATTATCACCCTATCGTTATGAGCAGGGGTGGATCCAGAATTTTAAATTTGAGTGGGTCGCACACTATAAGAAAAAATCTGGTTAGTGATCAAAATTATTGATAAAAAATTTTGGGATCACCATGGCATTTTAGTGATGAAATTAAATTTCCATCGCTAAATTTAACGACAAATATTAATTTTCAGTCGCTAAATTTAGCGACAAAAACATTCAATAGCTTGTTTAAACCCTGATAATAAAATCCTAAACATCCAATAATCGCATCAAAAAGAAAACTCTATGAGTTAACAACATCATTTAGCATTCAATGTTATTTAATTTCAATTCACAACTCTTCATTACTAAATTGAAAATCATACATTATTCAAAAACCAAGTGTATCCACTTTCAAAAGTCATACATAAATACAAGTAAATCAGGAAATGAACATTAAAACTTGCAAAAATCATATTACAAAATTGATACATATTGTTCACATCCATTGCTAATACAAATGCAGCCTCCTCGATGAAATGATGCTTACCAAGATCATCAAGGAAAAAACTCTATGAGTTGGCAAGAAAGAATCACCAATCCGATCAGAAAAATGAGAAATGAAAATAGCAAAATTAAATTTCATTTCATCATGGCAACAACAAATATGATGCAACTGAAAGCATTATAGTAAACATAATCAACTCAATTTATTTCAATTAACATAAGAGATAATTCAAAGCAATCAGCCAATCAGAAACTTCCTTTGATAACAAACTACATGTTGGTAGTATTGTGAATACACCATGATTTAGAAACATGAAGTTAATGTATATTTAATTAAGTATTAAATACAATTCTCTAACTAAAAGAAATTTGATGTTCTTTTAAATTTTCGAAGTCTTCAATGATAATAGAGTTAGCTCACATTTCTAGCAATTTTTCTCTCAATATATACCATTAACTCATCTGAGAGAAAAGATCCTCCATTTTTCTCCGAAGCCTTGTTTTCACAATAATCATCGCAGAAAATAATCGTTTTGAAGTAGCCATAGAAATCGAAAGAGTAAGCACAAGTACAATCACTGTAAAAATGAGGTTGTATGTAACAGACTTGTTAGACTTTACCAACCATTGACATAATTCTGAAATAGTTGAAAGTTTTTTGTAGTCTGACCCTTTGACTACGTTATACTCATAATGCTTCAATTGCATCTCTAATTGTTCTTTGTCATCTCTTCTAAAATCTTGAGCATAGAACTTTTCAACTAGTTTACATATATCCATAACTCTGAAGGACTCCACTGCATTTTGAGGATTTAGGACATTACTAAGAATGAGCAATTCCATAGCATCATCACTAAAGCGACCATTAATTTCTTACAACTGTGAATCTATCGAAGCATAAAAGAGGTCTATCTGATAATAATGTTCCATGGTGAAATTGTCTTGATGAGCACATCCTCGACCTCGTCTATTAATATACAGAGCATTGAAATCAGGAATATCAATATTTCGAAGTTCACAAAAAGATTTCACATTTACAAGCAAATCATCCCACTTGTTATCCCTCATCTGTTGAAGTAAATTCTTAGTAGATAATACAAGTTCCATTACATTTATAATATCCTAAGACTTACTTTTTAAAGTCTGACAAAAAATATCTGTGATCCTCATAATCTCTTTCATAAGATGCAAGATGAATATAAAATCAAAGGAAGTCATTTCATCATAAACAGATGTTGCATCTGCTCGTTGAGAAGGAAGCCCATCATCCATAACCTTGAGCAATACCATACACGATGCACTAAACATCTTAATTAGGCCTTCCAATGATCTCAAATGAGAACTCCAATGTGTATCAACAGCTCGTTGTTTAGTACCTATCTGATTAAGTCACGCCCTGTCTCGAGTTCATTAATAGCAATCAAATATGCAATGTCATCAGCATGAGCTTTCTTCAATTCATCATTACGCTTACATGAAGAACCAACAATATTAAGTATAAAAGTTAATCTATCAAAAAATTGATGAACAGGTGTCATATTTTTTGATGCTGCAACTAAAGCCAATTGTAACCGATGAGCAAAGTAATGAACATAATAAGCACTCCTACAATATTTTAGAATCAAAGCTTGCAATCCATTAAACTCGCCCCTCATATTACTAGCACCATCATAGCCTTGACCTCTAATATTTTGAACATCCAAATTATAGTGAGCCAAAGCAAAATATATGACATTTTTTAAAGTTAAAATCATAGTATCAGATGTTGAAGATCAATACCAACTCGTTAACGGATAAAAATAAAAATATAGATGGAAGTATTTTTTTTTCTCATTCAATGGATAAGATTTAACAGATAGAAATTAGAATGTGTGGTTGAGAGTACTTCTCTCATTCAATAGATAGAATTTAATTGATAAGAATTAAAATGTATGGTTGAGAGTATTTCTCTCATCCAATGGATAGAGATAGAATTTCTTGGTAGATAGAATTTAGTTTTCTGATCAACTATGTATCTTGTATGGTGAGTACTATAAATACTCCCCTTGCATTCTTGTTTTATCATCCAACAAAAAATAAAAGTATAGAGTCTTCAAGTTGAAAGTTGTTCTTCATCTTCCTTTTCTTTTCCTCTCTAAAATTGTGAGTGATCCTCAAAAGTGTTGTAGTGTCTTTGTAGTGTGAATATAATACAAGTAATTTATTTACTTGTTTATGGTCCAATTTGTTTTCTCGACAATTGGTATCAGAGCTGAACGATCAGGGATTGTTCTTGGTGGAGTTATCTTGAATTGTGAGGAGGTTTATATTGTACAAGGTTGTTCATCAAACTTGTTCGGTATAATCAAAATCTTTCCGACACGATGGGAGACCTTCAAATAGTAGGAGGAGTCAAGAAACTCAACAACAAAAACTACAACACGTGGACAACATGTATGGAGTCCTACCTACAAGGTGATCTTTGGGAGGTTGTTGGTGGTAGTGAAGTCATGCAACCAGCAGAAGATGCTAATGGCATCATGCGAAAATGGAGGATCAAAGCAGGTAAAGCAATGTTTGCTTTAAAAATCACAATTGAAGAAGAAATGTTGGAGCACATCCGAGATGCCAAAACACCAAAGGAAGTATGGGATACCTTTGCTACACTCTTTTCAAAGAAGAATGATGCAAGATTGCAACTCCTGGAGAATGAGCTACTAGCAATAGGGCAACGTGACAAAATGATCGCCCAATACTTTCACAAGGTAAAGTCGATATGTCACGAAATTTCAGAATTAGATCCAGAAGCTCCTATTGGGGAAACCAGGATAAAGAGAATAATTATCCATGGTTTGAAACCAAAATATCGAGGATTTGTTGCTGCTATACAAGGATGGCCAACACAACCATCACTTCTTGAGTTTGAAAATTTACTTGCAGGCCAAGAAGCTATGGCTAAGCAAATGGGAGAAGTCTCGCTAAAGGGTGAGGAGGAAGCGCTCTGCACCAATAAAAGTAAGGGCAGCTTCAAACGACATGCTAGTGATGGATCTAAAAAGGATGGTGACAAAGTAAAGAATTATCAAGGCAATGAAGGTCATCATCCAAGAAGAGCCCCACAGAATCATGCCAATAATAGAAAGTTTATTGACAAGTGTTACAACTGTGGGAAGGTGGGCCACATGGAAAAAGATTGCTGGGCCAAGAAAAAGTTTGTTCAGAGTAATACTGCTACCTCCAATCCTAAGGAGAATAGCGAAGATGACTGGGATGCTGAAACCTTGTTCGCTGCAGAGGAAAATGAAGTAGCTTTTACAACAATGTCAGACAAGATTAATTACAAAAATGATTGGATCGTAGATTCAGGCTGCTCAAATCACATGACAAGTGATAAAGAAAATCTACAAAACTTGTCCGAATATAAGGGAGCTCGTATGGTGGTGACAGCGAACAACTCAAGGTTACCAATAGCTCACATTGGTAAGACAATAATTACGCCCTGATATAATTCTAACCAGGTGTCACTTCAAGATGTCTATTATGTCCCAGAATGAAACAAAATTTATTATCTGTGTCTCAACTAACATCATCAGGTCACTATGTTCTATTTGGTCCTGAAGATGTAAAGGTATATCAAAATCTCAAAATATCAGAAACACCGATAATGGAGGGGCAACGACTAGAGTCGGTCTACGTGATGTTAGCAGAGTCTGCATATATAGATAAGACAAGGAAAAATGAAACATCGGACATATGGCATATGAGATTAGGTCATGTTAACTATTCCAATTAAACATGATGATGAAGAAGTCAATGCTTAAGGGGCTTCCTCAACTAGACATACGAACAGACATGGTATGTGCAGGATGTCAATATGATAAAGCACACCAATTATCATATCAAGAGTCAAAGTTTAAAGCAAAAGAACCATTAGAGTTAGTCCACTCTGATGTATTCGGACCCGTTAAGCAACCATCAATTGGCGGTATGCGGTACATGGTGACATTCATTGATGACTTCTCAAGGTATGTCTGGATTTTATTTATGAAAGAAAAATTTGATACATTTTCCAAATTTAAAGAGTTCAAACAGTAAGTCGAAGGAGAATTGGGAACAAAGATCTATTGTCTATGCACAGACAACGGGGGAGAATACAGCTCAGGAGAGTTCTCCCAATACTTAAGAGAAAGTCGAATATACCATCAGTACACTTGTGCCAACACACCATAGCAGAATGGTGTAGCAAAAAGAAAGAACCGACATCTTACAGAAGTTTGTCGGAGTATGTTGCATGACAAGAATGTACCTGGACGGTTTTGGGCTGAAGCAATGAGGACTGCAGCTTTTGTCATTAACAAACTTCCTCAACCAAGGTTAGAATTCATTTCACCTTTTGAGAAATTATGGAACATAAAACCTACAGTTAGCTACCTTCGAGTATTTGGTTGCATATGTTATGTATTTGTTTCTGATCACTTACGAACCAAGTTCGACAAGAAAGCTATTAGATGTATCTTTGTGGGATATGATAGCCAAAGAAAGGGGTGGAAATGTTACGATCCAACAAGTGGAAGATGTTACACTTCACGAAATGTAGTGTTTGATGAAGCATCTTCTTGGTGGAATCCCGTTAAGGAGGTGTTGTCAGATTCTAAAGACCTCGAAGACAAATTGCAACAAAAGATGGGAGAGCATATTGTTCAACTTTAACCAAGTTCAGATGAATCAGGAGATCCAAATGACAATGATATTGAACAAGGAGTGGCTCAAAGTCCTTGGCAAACTGGCATATATCAACAACCAAATGAAGAAGAAAGACCTAGTGAAATGGAAGAATCAACTCCACAATCTCAACTTCGAAGGTCAAACAGAACACGAAGGCCAAATCCAAAATATGCCAATGCAGCCATAGTTGAAGAAGCAACATAACCTGAGACATTTGAAGAAGCGTCGCAAAGTCCTGAGTGGGTGATAGCTATGAAAGAAGAGATTGATGCACTACAGCAAAATCAAACTTGGGATCTCATACCAAAACCAAGAGATGTGAAACCCATTTCTTGCAAGTGAGTTTTCAAAATAAAGCGTCGTCCAGATGGGTCAATCGAGAGATACAAGGCACGATTGGTAGCTCGTGGTTTCTCTCAACAGTATGGACTAGACTATGATGAAACATTTAGTCCAGTGGCAAAACTTACAACTGTACGAATCCTTCTTGCACTTGCAGCCAACAAAGACTGGAATCTATGGCAGATGGATGTGAAGAATGCTTTTCTTCATGGAGAATTGGATCAGAAAATTTATATGATCCAACCAATAGGTTTTCAGAACCAACATCATCCTGAATATGTGTGTAGGCTACGGAAAGCACTCTACGGATTGAAACAAGCACCTAGGGCGTGGTATGGTAAAATTACTGAATTTCTAACTCAAAGTGGTTATTTAGGAACATCTGCATATTCCAGCTTATTTATCAAGACAAATAAAGGAAAATTAGCTATCGTGTTAGTATATGTGGATGACCTAGTCATAACAGGCGATGACAAAGAAGAAATTCTTCAAACAAAGGAGAATTTATCAGTTCGCTTTCAAATGAAGGAACTTGGGCAACTTAAGCACTTTCTTGGTTTAGAGATTGATCGCACACAAAATGGAATATTTCTTTGTGAACAAAAATATTCCAAAGACTTGTTGAAAAAGTTTGGAATGCTCGAATGCAAGCCGATTTCGACACCCATGGAGCCAAATATCAGAATATGTGCACATGAAGGGAAAAGTTTAGAAGATGCAACTATGTATCAACAATTGGTAGGCAGTCTCATCTACCTAACCTTAACTCGACCTGATATTTCTGATGCAGTCAGTGTGATAAGTCGGTATATGCAAAATCCAAAGAAGCCTCATTTGGAAGCAGCTTGACGAATATTAAGATATGTAAAGAGCACAACTGATTATGACCTTTTGTACAAAAGAAATGAAGACTGCAAGTTAGTTGGCTACTGCGATGCTGACTATGCAGGAGATTGTGACACAAGAAGATCAACAACTGGTTATGTATTCAAGCTTGGTTCTGGAATAATCTCGTGGTGCAGCAAGAGACAATCAACTGTATCATTGTCAACTACTGAAGCTGAGTATCAAGCAGCAGCAATGGCAGTTCAAGAGAGCACATGGATAATACAACTAATGAATAATCTACATCAACCAGTATATTATGCAGTTCCAGTAGCAAGCGCTTTCATTAAGCTGGATGGATGATATTCTTATTGTGAGGAAAGAGTCTTCCTATTCATGTATTTCAAGTATATTTGGCTGATATTCTGATAGTTAAATCATTCGAGTTGTCCAGTGATTATAAACCAGATTAGTTGAATCAAAAGAAAACAAACTGTGTGTAATTCACTAAGATTAAAAATATATTTCAAGTCGAAGATCACTGCATTTTAAAAATTGACTGCTAAAAATATATACATTTGCGAGAAACCAATATTTTTGAAGAGAAAAGGCTTATGATATCTCAATCTCTCAAGCATCAACCAAAGGTGCTCTATGGGAATCATCATGTTTTTCTTTCAAAGGAGGTGCTTAATCAAAAAGATGTTGTACTTCAAACAATTTTCAAAGAAAAATTTTATAGGATGATGACTAATCCATAAGATTAATTGGATTTACTAATTTTTTTTCCTTGGTAATCCTCATGGATTCTGATTTCCAGTTCGTGGGTACATTTAAGAAAATTGAAACATTTAGGGGAGCAAATGTGAAGTCGACCCAGAAGAAGTGGTTCAACTTTCAATTAGGGTTTTACGGTTTCGTCTTATCTGGGTCGAACAGCGCGGCGACGCGATGCTTCGCTTCCTAGTCCGCCACCACTTTCTCCCTCCGTCGACGCTACTCCGTCGCGTCCTCTTCTCCAACGGCACTTCCGCCTCCTCAGGCGCCACTGCTTCTCTGGATCCCCACTTCCTGGTCGAGTACCTCATGAATACATGCGGGTTCTCCGCCGACGTTGCTTCCAAGGTCTCTAAGTTGCTCCCTCGTAGTCAGTCCACCGAGAAGGCCGACGCCGTTCTTGGATTCTTCAGATCTCAGGGCCTTGATGGTGCTAATCTGAGAAGGATAATAGCTTGGAAACCAGGATTGCTCAGCTGGGATGTGGAGACGAACCTCGCCCCAAAGTTTAAACTTTTGCGCGAAATGGGATTATCTGAGTCCGACATCATCGTTATCGTTTGGCGGCACCCTATAGTTATTGGCTACAACAGCGAGAATGTGCTTCTCCCCCGATTTAAGGTTTGGGAAAGTTTATTGGGATCGAAGGAGATCCTTCTCAAGCATCTCCGGAGGAGTGGATGGTTTTTTAGCAGCAACATTGAGAATGTAGTGCGCCCCAACATTAACTTCTTACGGGATGAATGTGGTATTCCTGAAGACCGCGTTTCTCTTGTCATTAAAAAGCAACCCAGCTTCATCATCCAGAAACCAGATGCCCTCCGGGCTCTGGTAGATAGAACTGACGGGCTTGGAGTTCCCCGAGAATCTACTATGTTCATCTGGGTCCTGAAAGCGCTGTGCGGTGTCAGCAGGGAAAAATTTGAGGCCCATGTCAAGCTCATGAACAGATTTGGTTGGTCGAACTCGGAATTCATTGTTGCAATCCAGAAACAACCAACTTTTTTATTGCGTTCCACTGAGGCATTACAGAGAAAGATGGAATTTTTCATCAAGATTGTTGGAAGCACACCTTCAGACATTGCTAAGCATCCAGTGGCTTTAGAATTGAGTTTGGAAAAGAGGTTAATTCCTCGATTTCATGTGATGGAGATATTAAAATCTGAAGGGTTGTGGACTTCACGGTACAAACTACATACATTTTTCATATCACCGGGACCAAAATTTTTGCAGAAGTATGTGCTCCCTTACAAAGATAAATTACCCAAACTGCTTGAAGTCTTGTCAATTGTACCTGAGTTCAAAGGGAACAATCCAGAATGCTAATGAATGCCATGATTTATTTGGGTGTGATTTTTATGACTGGTTAAGCAATGATATTGATCCAATCTTGTCCTAGTTTTCATATAGTTCACTTGCTATTTTCATATTCTATATCATGAAACTGTTGCTGTAGACATGAGGATGTTAATTGTCTGAGTTTCATTTTGCAACCTGATTTAGCTGAAAAGGATTTGTTTTAGGAACTTGTCTTTCAAACTTCTTCCAATTAGAAGAGATTTGTGTTTTAGAATGATCAAAGGCTATGTTTTCCCCCTTTCTACCAGCAGAATTGGATGTATGCTGGGCCACAATTGGTTAATGTTTTTGAAAGTTGAAGAAGCATAAATGTGCCTTGCAAGCGCCTTCATTAAGCTGTATGGAAAATGATATTCTTATTGTGAGGAAACAGTCATCCTATTCATGTATTTGAAGTATATTTAGCTGAGATTTTGATAGTTAAATAATTTGAATTGTTCTGTGATTATAAACAAGATTAGTTGAATCAACCAAAAATGAAGGTACTGGATGAAAGGAAACTCTATTTGTAATAATTCATAGTTACTTAAAAGGATCTGATTATTACTATCTTTATAGTCTTGCAAACTGTTCATTGTTGGAAAAGTATTCATCTAGTTAACACTGAATGGTTGGGACACATATCTTGTTATTGCTGTTGTTGTGGTGATCTAGGGATGATAAACTTTTGGTGTGCTATCTTATTTTGTTGTGCAAAAAAATTCCTCATTCTTTTAATTATACTAATTTTTATATCGAGATGATATTGTGGATTAGTTTCAGTATTGGTGTGGGTCTATCTAAGTTAGTTCCTAGGTCTCTGATGAGATTGTGAGTATTTAATTTCAGTGAGATGCAATATCTAGTAAATACTTTTTTTTTAAGCTGTAAAATTAGTAGCAAAATGTTCCATTACATTAATAATAGAAGTAATGATATCTGTGTAGACCCACTAATTCATTGCTTCTGTAATTTCTTTATCTAAAGAAATTAAACCGATTTGAAACTGTGTCAATACTTGCATTAAATCGATGACGACAGTATGAAAAGAGGGGTACTTGGTCACTAGCAAAGAAGTTAGTGGTGATGACCAAGAATAGGCGAGTCAATCTATTTGATGAAGATACAATCCACATTATCAAAGCTATGCCCAATAGGCTGAAACTATTTATTTATTAACGAGCTAAGTAGATCGAACCACAACACGAGTTAAGTGGATCATTTCCTTTGAATTCAAGTACAATTCACATGATCTTTTCTTCCCCTGCTTTAGATCAAAGTTGCACCCACCGGGAGATCAGTCAAAGCCATATGAGTTATTCCTGATAATTCTATCTTTTAATAACATAAGTCTTTGTTGCATCACTCATACATAACTTCTATCTAATATATTAGTTGGCATCATGTTTTTAAAGTATACCAATTAATTTTATGATGATCGATCTGATTTTATAAAAGTTTTTCATTGACGAGTAGAATAAATCGAAAAACACTTACAGTGAACGATCTATCATTTTAATATTTTTAGATCAACTGTTCATTAAAAATAAATTATCAATTAATTAGCCGAAACCGAAATTCAATTTTTAGACACTTGACAAATTTAAAAAACACCCTGCACCATAATTTGGGGGCAATTATACATGTACATTTAATCCTTCCACTTTGCAATCCGATTTAGGTGAAAAGGATTTGTTTTAGGAAGTGTTGTTGACTTCACCTCCCTCTCCCTTTGGCCTTATAGTAGTTTTAAAATTTCAAATTGAAGATTCTTTTAAAATAAATTCATTTTTATTTTTGTTTTACATAAAATAAAATAAAATTTTATTTTATTTACCTAATTTAAATAATTATTTTTTATAGACAAAAATTTAAATTTTTTATTAAAATAATCATTAAAAATTAGCCGCTAAAAGTGAATCCTTTTATTCAATTGGTAATTTTAAAATTTATAATTTTTTTAATAAATAAAATAAAATAAATACACTCACCTAGCTGGCCCACCCCCATGCTACTTTGAACATGCTTAAGATTTTGAATGCGTTTAAAAGAAAGGGTGTTATAACTCGAGGTCGGATCCCCTGGTCCAAAAAAAATAGATTAGGGGATAGATCACTTGTAATTACGGTCAGATCGTGGCCGCGATCTAACCACAATTGGTTATGATCCCTCCCCCTAGATTATAGTTTGCGTCGGGGCGGGTGGTCGATGGCCTCTGACCACCTGTCTCGACCTCAATTATAATTTGGGGGACGGTGAACTCAGGGAAAGATCATAACTAATTACATCTGGATCGTGATCACAATCCAACCGTAATTATAAATGATTTATCCTTTAGTCTACTTTTTTATGGACAAGAGGATCTAGTCTCTCATAACACCCCTTTATATTAGTTTAACATGAAATGCAGATGCCACAAACGCTATATTTTTGAAGAGAAAAGGCTTCTCATATCTCAACCTTCGAGACACCAAACAAAGATGCTCTATAGGAATCCAGAAGGATTTTGATTTCCACCTGCATTGGCACTTCGGCCTCCTTCTCAGGCGCCACCGTTCTCCCGATCCCCACTTCATGGTCGAGTACCCCATGAATACGTGTGGGTTCTCCACTAACGATGCTTCTAAGGTCTCCAAGTGTTGATAATTCTAAATGAATGAATTAAAACGAATTAATACGGTAAAAACTTACAGCGATCTCCCGTAGATCTGCAATCGACGACGGCAATACTCGTTGTTGGAAGAACGATCACAAGATCGGAAAGCTCTCCGTAATTCCATGAACCAAATCTCATTGCCTCAGATGTTCTCCTTCTCTCTTTCTTATCTCTCCTCAAGCTGCCGAATGATCCTTGGACGCATTCCTTATAAATGAAAATAATCCAGGGGTATAATGGACTTTCCCATTAAGAGTAGTGGGGAACGTGGGCATGCTCCCATGTTCCCCATTTCCTACATCTCCCACTCGTCCAAGGTAAGTCACTAAGACTAGTTCATTCATGTAAGTCACCAAGACCTAATAAGTCATATAGACTATTTGAGAGTTTGGTCACAAAGACCATATTAGTACATCCAATCAATATTTAGAGAAAATGGTTCGTGCGACAGTAAGCACACTGAGCGATAGTTGCTAAGAAAATTGTTACACCTTTACTTAGCCGCTCTTTGAGCGATTAATGCTAACAAAGTTGTTACACTTTACTTAGCCGCTCAAATAAATTAGAGACTGACTCTTCATGGCACATAGCCACTTTCCTGGTGGCACATGACCTTTATTCAGGAACCATCCAATCTTCAAGTGGCACACAGTCATTATCTTGGAGATATCAATGTCTTGCTATTTACCCAGATTAAATTATTTTCATTCGCATCAATATGAACATCTCTAATCCCTTATAATGACCATTATGCAAGAGCATGTTCCATATCCAATATTCACATTCATTTCTATACATAACAGAAATGGGTCGACCAGTGAATAACATTAAAAGATGTAAATATATTTAATCTTTCTTTTTAGTTAGAATCTATTCATTTTAATCAGTTGCTTTCCTAGTTATGCTCCATAGACCGAATCATACATAGTCATAGGATACATGCTAAAGTAGCAGACACTGATTAAAACTTCAAGTAAGCAGCTAAATAGTCACTAAGGCAAAAAATGATATTAACTTATAATCTCAAAGGTCTCACATAGTAGAGAAACAGGGATTCATTCTTCTACTACCTTTATTGTCGCAATAGCACATGTGGTACGAATCACATGTTACGATGTTATTTTCTTTACTAAAAAGAGTGCATGTTATCTTCAAATTTAACATCGTACAAATTTTGATTTAGACATACCTAATGTCTAATCCTGAATTCAACAAATGAATTCTAATATGGTCTTCAACATGTTCAGTAAATGGTGGGTTCATTTATTTCGATCATTATTAACATAAATGATCTCATCTTGACACAATTATCAAAACAACCTCAACTTATGAATCTATCTCTAATTTTAGCTACATAAGCTATTCCATAAGTAACAATCTTACCCCTATTTGTACTTAACAAACAGAGATGGTTTGTCCATGTAAGTGGACCAATCTTCACATGCCAACATGCTCACCGAGATCTTATATGAATGTAACAAATATAACATATACATTAAATAAATTATAGCAAATGATATAATCAAATCACAAAGTCTGATTGTTATTTCAATATTGTTACATTTTACGAAGTCCCAAAGACTTTACTTGTTCTTTAAATGACTCTTTAGTCATTGACTTAGTAAAAGGATCTGCAAGCATAACACGTGTAGGGGCATATTCAAGAATTACTTTTCTTTTAGCCATAATATCCCTCACAAAATTATATTTAATTTCTATATGCTTGCCTTTGCTGTGATATTTGGGATCCTTGAAAAAAGCTATTGCAGCTTGACTGTCACAGTAGACAGTTACTGGACACCCACTATCTTCAATAATTTTCAGATGCTTTAGGAACCTTCTTAACCAGACTGCTTCTTGCACAACCGCTGAACATGCCACATATTCAGCTTCCATAGTCGACAAAGTTACACAAGCTTGTTTCTTGCTGTTCCAAGAAATGGTGCCACCATTCAACTAGAATGCATAGTCTGATGTGGATCCTCTATCATTCTGGTCCCCAACCCAATCTGCATCTGAACCTTTCAGACTCATATCTGATCCTT
The DNA here is from genome assembly GCF_018446385.1 of Zingiber officinale. NCBI lineage: Eukaryota > Viridiplantae > Streptophyta > Magnoliopsida > Zingiberales > Zingiberaceae > Zingiber > Zingiber officinale. Next base: position 109,842,996 of record NC_056001.1, on the reverse strand, counting down.
GAAAATAGAGATAATGATCTATTGTCGCCTTCAGATATCTGAATATCCTTTTTACCGTCTTCCAGTGTCTTGGTCCTGGGTTTGACTAGAAGCGACTGACCAAGTCTACAACATAGTTGATATCGGGATGTGTACACAACATAGTGTACATCAAACTACCAATAGCACTGACATATGATTTTTTATTCATCTCAGCTATTTCCTCTGGAGTTTTAGAACACATACTCTTGCTCAAAATAGTACCTTTCACAATAGGTGTATGTTCTACGTTGCAATTTGACATGCTGAAATGATGTAACATCTTATTTATATATGACTCTTGCGACATACCCAAAAGTCTTTTAGGACGATCTCTTATGATTTTCACTCCTAACATGTATTCAGCTTCTCCCATATCTGTTGTATCAAATTTGATGACAGCCACTTCTTGACTTCATTCACATATCCTATGTCATTTCTAGCAATCAGCATATCATCAACATATAATGATAAAATGACATACTTTCTTTTTTTTTTCTTTTCAGGAAAATACAATGATCCTCATTGATCATCTCGAAACCATAAGATAAAATGATTTTGTTAAATCTTATGTTCCATTGTCTTGATGCTTGCTTTAGCCCATATATACACTTTCTAAGTCTACATACTTTTTGCTCTTGGCCTTCAGCAATGAAACCTTCTAGCTGAACCATATAGATTTCTTCATCAAGATCACCGTTAAGGAAAGTGGTTTTTACATCCATTTGATGTAATTCCAAGTCATAATGTGCCACAAAGGACAAAATAACTCGTATTGACACAAATTTTACTACGAGAAAAAATGTCTCTTCAAAGTCAATACCCTCCATTTGGGTATATCCTTTTACAACTAAACAAGCTTTGTATCTGTTAATCGATCCATCAGCTTCCTCTTTATTTTAAGAATCCACTTATTCCCAATAGCCCTTTGGCCCGGAGGAAGATCGACTAAATCCCAAACATGATTCTGAATAATGGACTCCATCTCTTCAACCATTGTAGCTTTCCATTTTTCTCTAACTCTACATCCCAATGCTTCCTCAATGGATTGACATTCATCGTCGTCAATTAGAAGTGTAATCAATGCCTCATTCTCAATATCAAACCTCTTCTTAGGTTTGATCTTACGAACACTTCTCCGTAAGTTGGGCTATTGAGAAGTCAACTCATGACTCGGTATATCACTCTCACTCGGTTAACTAGACTCAGGTATCCCTTTTGACACCTCTCTTGTTGATAATATCTCATCCTCTTCAAATAGAGGAACATTTTTATCAATATCACCTCTGATTGGGAACTCTGTTTCGAGAAAAGTTTCATCTCTCGAATCTATTTCGGAGATGGTTCCATCTAGTTGCTCACCTATGAAAACAAAGAGGTCTCATGATATCTTATAAAGATACATTTCTTACCTCTATGTCCCAGTTTTTCATACTTGTGAGAACTATCATGAACATAAGCAGCTGACCCCGAGAGTCTCAGATTACTTAAATATGATTTTTTTCCTGTCCAACGTGTTGGTGCAATTGACCTCCTAGGTTTTAATGTCAGACAAATATGTTTAAGTAAGAATGTTTTAGTATGGAGATTGATCTAGGGAAGTCCTAGTTGTAGGCTAGGCAAGGGAAGTCCTAGTTAGAGGCTAGGCAGGGAGAGAAATCTCGGTGTATCGTGGAAGCCAGGTGGATAGGTCTGGAGGACTTGATCCCTGGGTAGCCGAATACTGAGTCCTAGTTGTAGGCTAGGTAAGGGAAATCTCGGTATGTCGTGGAAGCCAGGTGGATAGGTCTGGAGGACTTGATCCCTGGGTAGCCGAATACTGAGTCTTGGTGAGTGAAGCCAAGTGGAGAAAATCCTAAGGGGTGGTAACCTTAGGTAAAGAGAAGTCTTGGAGGAGTGAACTCCAAGCAAGGTTGATCGGATGGTTTCTGGTTCACCGCGCGCGGTCGACCGGACCAGCGGATCTCGGTAAATCTAGGTTTAGGTTTACTATTGTTTTTCTGTATTACTATTATTCCTGTTGGCTAATATGGTATTGCAGGAAAAGTCTTAGTGGATCAGGCGATCAGACACTGAGTAGGCAAAAGTCCAAACATGTCTGGAGGAGCATGTTTGGCAGGTAAGTTGAGGTAAACAACTGGAGGAGCGACAGTGAGGTCGGGTTCCCAAAGGGAACAACCTAAGGTCACTGATCCAACTGAAGAAACCGGGAAGGTTTCCAAGTTGAGATCAAGACAGTCCTACTGTCTTTATACTACTTATGTATTATATATTACTGTTCTAACCTTTGTGTTGCAGGGATACTTTGCTTAACTCTGTGTTGCAGGTATAGCTGGATCGGTCGACCGAACAGAGGGATCGGTCGACCGAACCAAGTTAACTCAGCATAGATCAGTTATGTCAGCACCGATCAACAGCAAAGGAAATAGAAGCTGATCGGTCTACCGAACCTGGGGATCGGTCGACCGATCCAATCAACATTAATTGCCCATTAATTCATGATTCTGGCAGACTTCGACGAACAAGGTAAAAGCTTGTTCGGTCGACCGATAAAAGGGTTCGGTCGACCGAACCATTGAAGGCCAGTTAATGCAGAATTTACGAGCCAGCGTCAGATTCCAGCTGTGGGTGATCGGAGCTGGTTCGGTCGACCGAACAGAGGGATCGGTCGACCGAACAGAGGGATCGGTCGACCGAACCTCAGTCCACCTATAAAACCAGGCTCGAAGACAGAAGCAAAAACAATTTTTTCTGAAAAACCAAAACTCTGTTCTGCAAGCAATTTGAGCTACACGTCTTCGTTAATTCAGCAAGCCACATTGCCCGGAAGTGCCGACCACAAGCTTTGTCTTTCAATCTTCTTGTCGGTATAACTTTACTTTTTGCTTGCATTGTATTTAACTTAAGCAAGATAGTAGGGTGTTACTATCTTGCTCATACTTGTACGATTTGCTTCTTTTCGAAGGATTTCGGAAAGAAGAAATATAGTGATTGCCCATCGGTGCGGTCAGGGACCGCGGGCCTTCGAGTAGGAGTCGAGCTAGGCTCCGAACGAAGTAAAACATTTGTGTCTCTATTTACTTTCCGCTGTGCACGACTTTGATTTAAATACGAAAAGAATAGTTTTTAAAAAGAAGCGATATTCCCCCCCCCCCCCCCCCCTCTATCGCGCTACTCGATCCTATCACAACGTTCATATAGGATAGATGGAACTGACTTTGAAGGCACTTTGTTAAGTATATAGGCTGCAGTTAATAATGTATCTCCCTAATAGGAGATTGGCAAATTAGCCTGCGGCATCATAGACCTAACCATTTCAAGAAGAGTCATATTTTTTCTTTCAGTTACCTCATGTTACTGTGGAGTTCCAAGGATTGTCAGTTGTCTTATAATCCCTTTATCATTATATATTGTCTTGAACATATCAGACAAATATAACCCTCCACGGTCAGTACGTAAAGTTTTAACTTTACATTCTGTTTGATTCTCAACTTCATTCATATAACGAATGAAGCAATTCAATGCTTCAGATTTGTGAGAAATCAAATACACATGACCGAACTGAGAGAAATCATCAATAAATGTAATGAAATAGGAAGCTCCATGTTTAGCCTTCACATTCATCAGACCACCAATATCCGAATGAATTAACTGCAATGTTGATTCAGATCTAATAGATTTACCAAATGGTTTCCTAGTTGCTTTTCCAACAAGAAAATGCTCACATATAGACAATTGAATCTTAGCCCAAGTGCCCAATAGACCCTCTCTAGCCAATCGATTCATACGTTCTTATCCTATGTGTCCTAATCTAGCATGTCAAACCTCATCAGTTATATCTGTATCACTAGTTAGAGCAATGTTTGAAAAATAACCATCAATAGCATAATTGATATCTGGTTCTACATCAAGAACCATAAAACCATTTGTTAAAAAATCATGCCCGATTGACACTGAGTCAATCTTAAGTTCAATACATTGATTGTAAAAATTAATACAATATCCTAAATCAAGAAGACACATAACGGAAATAAGATTTCGTCGAATTTCAAGAGCATACAGGACATCATGTAGAAACAAAACTCTACCACCACGGAGGTTGAGTTTGCAAGTGTCGACTCCTTTGACTTCAACTCATGCATTGTTTCCCACATAAATCCACTTGTTGTCAGCTGGTACTCGACGATACTCTACAAATGTAACTCACTCTTGAGCTACATGGTTGGTTGCTCCCGAATCTATAATCCATAAAGGATAAGAATCAACTAACAACACTGAGCTAGCAACAAAATGCTCAGAAAAAGAAGACACGCTGGAATTTACCTTTTTCGGCTCAGTGCACTCTCGAGCGAAGTGACCCTTCTTGCCACAATTAAAACAAGTCAACTTGTTTTTAGGTTTCTTTTCAGGCTTCTTTACTATCTTCTTGATTGGCCCTTGTCCCACAGCAGCAGCTTCCCTCTTCTTTCCCTTCCCTTTCTTGAACCATTTCTTTTTCATGAATCTAGATGATCCAGCAGAACCTACAGCCACGTAGGCTTGTCCAGAAATCCTTGCGAATTCAACTCTCTCTGCCTCCAATTCTATATGGCCTGAGACGTTAGTGAAAGTATTGATACTCCCACTGTGAGTTAGGGTCTACTTCATGGTATCCCAAGAATCTAGAAGTGAACGAATAACTGCTTGAACCTGTTGTTCATCGATCAACTCATGACCAGTAGTTTTAAGCTCCCGAATCATGTTCGACATCTCTCTGAGGTGTTGAACGATTGATATATTCGGACACTTCTTGTAGCTGTCAAACTTGATTGTCAGCTGTCGAAGCTTGCTCAGACTTACTCCACTGTATTTTTCTTTAAAGGCTACCCAAACTGCATGAGCCGAAAGATACGACTCATACTCAAAAGCTAAGTCATCTACCATTGAACTAATCAATATGCCCTTCGCAGTGGAGTCCTTTTTCTTCCATGTCTTATAGGCATCAAGATCTTGTTTATGTTGTGCAGTGGGACCATCTACAGGTTCTATAATAACCTGATTTATAGCCTCCAGAACTTCTTATTCCTCAAGTACATATTGTATCCTGAGGTGTCAGATCTCATAGTTATCCCCATTAAATTTTTCACCCTTGTTGAGTTCAGCTATAATGTTTTTGGTTGCCATAATCTATCATAAATAAACACATTATTTAGTATTCAGTGTAAATCATATACATGCAATTTATGATTGACTCAATATTAATTTGAGTTGGTTTACAAAATCAAGTGACAACAATGTTTTCACTCATTATTAGTATGACCAATCAAATCAATATTTATCAACTCTATTACATACATCCCAACAAATGAACTAATCATTTACAATATCATAATTTCTTTAATTAAATGAACTGATCATTTAATAAATCATGATTACTTAATTAAATGAATTGATTATTTAATAAAAATGAACTAATCATCCATCATGTCAAGCAAACAATATAAATAAATGAACATATCATTAATATAAAATTATGCTACATATTGTTAACATATAACTGACTGACATGAATGAAATGGACTAATATTGTTCACACATAATGAAAATAACAATAACAAAACTCTAGTAAACTAGATAGGCTACTACCACTCCCACTAGGATAGACACTAGTGCAGTGACCAACATTATCCCTTTCAGCCTGGACTCATTTAGGGTAATCTCAGCCAGGACAGCTTCAGGATTCTCTTTTGGATCCATAATTGGATCCTCTCTGGATCCTCCTCAATCATTTCCGGGTCCTCTTCGAACTCTTCAGGATCCTCTTCAGTCATATGGTGAAGCAGTACCTCACATAATACTGAATATGTGACGTGTCCTTGATGACGCCCCTAAATATAGTCTGCTATTATCTTAGAATTTTCTGGCAATGAACGCATCAAAGCCCAGATCATATAACTGTCCAGGACTGGAAACTCTTCTCGCTCAATTTTTCAAAATAGATCATCAAGTCGTCCAATGTGTCCGTCAACTCCATAAGTAGAGTTATACTCTATCTCCTGAATTTCCTCCCTGGGCTGATTTCGTCGCACATTGGGACGAGTCAATGTGGTAATCGTCTGTGCCATCTGAAAAAATTGAAATTAAATAAGTCAGTATAAAACCAACTAACCAGTACAAAATCGACTTAATTCAATTTATACAGGCATAGTACCAACATAATAAATCAAGAAAAACAAATATTCTCGATTTTCAGGAGTCTAAGTTGACTGACCCATTGGATCAGTTGATTAGGGATCTAGATCCTAAACTTGGTCCATTATCCACAATTAGAACTGATTTAATTGGATAAGGATTTTCTGTACCTATGTTCTGTTATTTTACAATCTAAGTCCATTTCGGTCAATTTCAGACTTATTAACTAATGCCCATTGATTTAAGTCTGACCAATTAGAACAAATCTAATCAATTGATCAAATCTGACCCAATAGAAAAAATCTGATCATTTGATCATATTTGATTCAGACCCAATTAATCAATCCAAATTAATTCCGATTTAAATCAACCTGATTCGATTAAACCAATTAATGATTTAATTTAAATCGGATCTAATTGAACTAAAATTGATCTGGTTCATTTATCATGAATAGTAAATTAATTGAACTCAATTTTTAATTAATTACCATGTGAAAACAAAATTAATGCTATGGTAAGCATGCACAAAATTAATACTACAGTGAGCATGTATTGGCAAAATTCAACAGTGCATGAATTTTTTTCATATACAGTCATTCTTCTAAACAGCAAAACTTATCTATGCTAAGAAAAGGAAACAAATGTTATCCTTGTTTTTTTATTAATTTTATTTGATTTATAAATATCAAACTTTTCCAAAGGATACTGTACTTCTTCGTGTTCACATTTTCTCCATCTGTTTTCTTCGCCGCATGCCGCACGCCGCACGCCGCAATGAACTCGGTCGCTGGCCATGCTAGCCTTTTGCCAACCTTCTGAGGTGGTAGCCGATCCTTTCTGGCACCGGAATCTAGCCATCTTTAGGCCCGACGAGATCGTCGACACCTGCTCTGCCTGCACCAGCCACCAGCACATCGTCAGCCAGCCGAGACACCATTGTCGGCCATGGAATGCCATCACCAACATATCCTCGTGGCCCGAGCCCTGCTCCGATGTAGCACTGCCTGTACCAGCCACCAGCACATCGCCGGCCAGCCGAGACACCATCGCCGGCCACGGAATGCCATCACCAGTGTATCCTCGTGGCCCGAGCCCTGCTCCGATGGAAATCGCTACACTGTCGCGATTTTTCAAATTTGGCATAGTGAGCAGCGACACTAACGCTGGCAGTGACTCTGACCAGCGACAAGGTCGCCGGTGAGCGATGGCTACCAGAGACCCTGTCGCCGGTCTCCCTGCCGTACTGTAGTCGTCGGTGCTTGTATGCTATGACACATTAGTCGTGCAAAACAGCAACGAGAAATGACAAAGTGAGAAAACATCTGAATAACGATTTCATAATTCGTCTTAAGCATTTAGAAATAACATGCTCTGATACCAATGTTGATAATTCTAAATGTCAAGACAACGGCAAGACTCGCTGTCGGAAAAAAGATCACATGATCGGAAAGCTCTGCGTAATTCCATGAACTAAATCCTACCGCCTCAAATGTTCTCCTTCTCTCTTTCTTATCTCTCCTCAAGCTTCCGAATGATCCTTGGACGAACCCCTTATAAAGGGAAATAACCCAGGGGTATAATGGACTTTTCCATTAAGAGTAGTGGGAAACATGGGCATGTTCCCAGTTACCACTTTCCCCATTTCCTACTCTCCAAGTTGCTCCCTCGTATTCAGTCCATCGAGAAGTCGGACGTCGTTCTTCGATTCTTCAGATCTCAGGGCTTTGATGGTGCTAATATGAAAAGGATAATATCATGGAAACCAAGATTGTTCAGTTGGGATGTGGAGACGAACCTCGCTCCAAAATTTAAACTTTTGAGCGAAATGGGATTATCTGAGTCTGAGATCGTCGATGTCGTTCGGCTGCACCCTATCGTTATGAGCTTCAACATCCAGAACACTCTTCTCCCCATATTGAAGATTTGGGAAAGTTTATTTGGATCGAGGGAGATCCTCCTTAGGAGTCTCTAGAGGAGTGGATGGTTTTTAAGCAGCGAACATCGAGATGATGTGTGCCATAACATGAACTTCTTACGAGATGAATGTGGCATTTCTGAAGAGCGAATTTCTATTGTCCTTAAAAGTCACCCAGGCTTCTTCGTGCAGAAACCAGATTCCTTCCGGCCTCTGGTAGATAGAGCTGACGGGATTGGAATTCCTCAAGAATCTAAGATGTTCATCTGGATCCTTGATGTGCTGCCAAGGTCAGCAGGGAAAATTTTGAGGCCCAAATTTCAGCATCCTTGATTTCATGTGATGGAGATATTAAAATCTAAAGGGTTATCGACTTCACGACACAAGCTACATACATTTTTCGTATCACCGGGACCAAAATTTTTGCAGAAGTATGTGCTCCCTTACAAAAATAAATTACCCAAACTGCTTGAAGTCTTGTGAATTGTACCTGAGTTTGAAGGGAATTATCCAGACATGCGAATGAATGCCAGGATTTATTTGGGAATGATTTTTATTATTGGACCAATCTTGTCCTAGTTTTCATATAGTTTACTTGCTATTTTCATATTCTATATCATTAATGTAACTGTTATTGTAGACATGAATTTGTTAGTTGTCTGAGTTCCATTTTACAACCTTATTTAGCTTAAAAGGATCTGTTTTGGGAACTTGTCAGTTGAATTCCTTCCGATTAGAAGAGATTTGTCTTTTAGAACGATCAAAGGCGATGTTTTCCTCCTTTCTACAAACAGAATTGGATGTATGCTGGGCCACAATTGGTTAATGTTTTTGAAAGTTGAAGGAGCATAAATTCACATTGTATGGAAAATAATATTCTTATTGTTGTGAGGAAAGAGTCTTCCTATTCATGTATTTGAAGTATATATTTGGCTGAGATTCTGATAGTTAAATAATTTGAGTTGTACGGTGATTATAAACAAGATTAGTTGAATCAAAAGAAAAGAAACTCTATTTGCAATAATTCATAGTAACTCAAAGGATCTGATTATTACTACCTATGCAGTCTTGCAGACTGTTCACTGTTCTTGTTATTTTTGTCTCCCTTTGTGCTCTATAACAATTTTAAAATTTCAAATTCTCTAGGATTAAAAATATATTTCAAGTCGAAGATCACTGCACTTTAAAAATCGTATGCTAAAAAAATGTAAACAATTAGGAGAAGCGATATATTTTTGAAGAGAAAAGGCTTATGATATCTCAATCTTCCACCCATCAAACAAAGATGCTTTATGGGAATCCTTCTCGATTTTGATTTCCAGTTCGTAGGCAGATTTTTTGAAAAATGATTGGTGGGCGGAATGTGTGGCTAGACGGTCAAGAGATGCCATGCTTCTTGGATTTACTTGGTGATGAGTTTGGAGTCGGATTGTAAGATTTGAATATCTATATAAAAAAATTATTGAAAAAAATAGTGAACTCTAAATAGCTAGGACATATATTTTGTTATTATTATTATTATTATTATTATTATTATTATTGTGAGCATTTCACCTCCCTCTCTCTTTGTTCTCTATAACAATTTTCAACCAGATAGATTGTTGCACAATTGATGCGCAAGCCTCACAACTTTCATTGTCGACAAGGCTACACAAGCCTAGCCATATAGCTTCAATTGTCGACAAGGCTACAGAAGTTAAACCACACAACTTCCATTATCGACAAGGCTACATAAGCCTAGCCACACAACTTTCATCGTTGGCAATGCTACATAAGTCTGTTTTTTGCTATTTCATGAGATGGTGCCACCATTTAGCAAGAAGGTATAATCAGATATAGATTTTTGTCATCAAGGTCTCCTACCCAATCTACATCTGTACAGCCCTTCAAACTCATTATAAATCCTCGGAAATAGATACAATAATCTATTGTCCTTTATGAGGTATTTTAATATTCCTCTTCACCACTTTCCAGTATCTCGATCCTAGGTTTAACTGGAAACGACTAGCTAAGCCAACAACATAACTTATAACAGGATGAGTACACAACATAGTACACAACAAACTACCAATAGCACAGGCATATATATATATTTTTCATTTTGGCTATTTCTTCAGAAGTCTCGGGATACAATGTTGCAATTCGACATATTGAAGTATTGTAGCATCTTAGTGATATAAGTCTCTTAAGACAAATCCAAAAGCCTTTTTGATCGATCTTTCATGATCTTCACTCCTAAGATGTACTCAGTTTCTTTTCAAAAATAATACCCTCTATTTGGGTATATCCTTTTGTAACTAGTCTATCTTTGTATCGATTAATCAACCCATCCGCTTTCCTCTTGATTTTGAGAATCAACTTATTCCCAATAGCCCTTTGGCCCAGAAGAAGATCGACTAAATCCTAAACATGATTCTTTCTCATTGACTCCATTTTCTCATCCATTGCATGTTAGTGAGAGCCCTAGAGCCGATCATGTGATGATTGTTGTATGGACTCGATCATGTGATGATTATTGTATGGACTCGATGTATCATATGTAGGACCGTTGGGCCGGCTAGGAGGGGGTTGTTGGATATCCTGCTAACACAAAGAGAAAAACAAACCCTCCTCGAACTCTTTAAGCTAACACTTGCATAAATAAACTAAGCAGTAAATTAAAAGCATAAAGAAAAAGAGAGGCAAAAGTATTTACTTGGTTACAACCGATGTGGTTGTTAATCCAAGGAAGATTAAGCTCAATAAAACTCCTTCAGGCGGAGAAGCCTCTTACAATGTTGAAGTGCAGAAAATAGAAGCTTAGACTAAAAGAGATCGTGCAAGCTTTGGAATGAACTTTTACAATCAGTGAGTTCATTCCAAAGCTTCTGGACCAAGGCTATATTTATAGCCTTGGTCGGGGCGCCTGGAAGGATTCCGAGCTCCCTGGGGGGATAAAACTTATCCCCCAACGTTAAGATCGAGTCAAAATTCGATCTGGTCAATTTTATTGCTCAGGGCGCCCCGGAGGGCTCCGGGCGCCTCGGACTGCTCCGGTCGCCTCGGACTGCTCCGGGCGCCCCAGAGCCCAAAGTCAACAGTTGTTGACGTTTTCGTCCGGGACTTCTTCTCTGGTTCAGTCCCACCTCGGTCTGGTTCTTCTCCTCCGAATCCGCTCACTTGGGTGATCTCTGCCATCCGGAAAAGGGCTCACCCGAACTCAACTTCCGATCTTCTCGAGCAGCCTTCCGCTCCGGCTTCTCATCCCTCGGAATCGCAACGTGTTTCCTTCTCGTCCACCAGCATACTCATCCGTAGTCTTCGTCCCTCGGTCGCACCGCGTGCTGACCTTCTCGCTAGCTGCGTCTCTTGCTCCCTGAGCAATCTTCCGCTCCGGCTTTCGTCCCTCGGAACCACCGCACGCTTCCTTCTCGTCCACCGGGATACTCTTCCGCAGCGCCTCGTCCCTCAGACGCACCGCGTGCTGTCCTTCTCGCTAGCTGTGTCTTCCGCTCGAGTACCTGTGCTCCTAAGCTTCTGCACACTTAGACATAAGGTTAAAACAACGCAGGACCTAACTTAACTTGTTGATCACACCAAAACAACCTTGGGGTTCCAACAATCTCCCCCTTTTTGGTGTGATCAACCCAAGTTAAGCTAGGGTTACAAATACACATAGAATAAAAATAATTTATTGCAATAACATGCAACATGATAGAAAAAATTGAATTTCAAAAATTTCAAATTTTAATTTTCAATTTTCTACCTCCCCCTAGACTTATACTTTCCCTTCTCCCCCTTTGATCGCAATAAAAATGGGGTTTCAAGAAAAATAATCTAAGGGTTTGACACAAAAAAAATTATAAAATCTATTTCAATATTTTTCGGAGAAAAAATATTTCCAAGCTAAAAAAAAAATCTAAGTCAAAGAATGACTTTTGAAAAATTTCTAAGTTTTCACCAAAAATAAATATTTCTAAGCCCAAAAATTTATGCAAGAAAATTTAAGAAAATTGATAGCATTAAAAAAAATTTCTATGCATTTATTTATTTATTTTATACTGATACTTATATCAGCAAGTTTTAAATTTCCATTTCAATTTTTCATAACTTCTCAAATTACACTTTTTCAAATTTAAAGTCACAGATATTAAACATGCAATAATTTGTATCATGTTAATTTCTATTATTTTTTGAATTTCAACTTCACAAAAATATTCAAATAGCATAGATTCTAACTTGATAAAATTTTTCGACAATATAAAAAATTCTTTCGGCAATGTGCAAAATTCGTTCGAAAGAATATTTTGTAATTTGCAAGAATTTTTTAACAACAAAAATTCTAATTTACAGGAATCTATTAACAATAGATTTCTTAATCCGAAACACCTTTTTGGTGACTCAATTTCTAAATCGCAAAATTCTTTCAAGAGAGTGATTTGTAATTCGAAAAATTCTTCTAATTTGCATAATTCTTTTGTCAAAATATTTTTAAATTTAAAAATTTCTTTTGATAATATTTCTAATTTGCAAGACAAATTTGACAATTGATTTTCTAATTCAAAAAACTTTTTCGGTAATTCAATTTTTAAATCACAAAAATCGTCAGGCAATTTTTCTATTGAATTAACCGGTTGTTCAGAAGGTAGAGACCATACCTTACTTACCTCGTTGGCCGTTGGTTCTCCCCCTGTTGAATTAATTTCTTCCGAAGATTCTCCCCCTTCATTGATCTCGTGATGTACTTCGGTGTTGGGGTTGTCTCGGTAATTTCTTCCGTCTCGGATTCTTCTGATGACGGCTCGATGTCTATTGAGGGGACGGCTTCAATCGGTTCTTCGTAGAGTTTTAAGAACTTTTCCCAAAGTTCTTTTGCGCTGTTGTATTCGCCAACTCTATCAAAGTCTTCGTTTGGTATTGCGGTTAAAATGTGAAACTCTGCCCGACCATTTGCCATTGACTCGTCACGTTGCTTCTTGTTCCATAGGCGTAGATCGAGTTCTTCTCCATTCGTTGTCTTTGGTGCTTCATAACCTGTTTTCATTATTAGAGAAATACCAATATCAGAGTTAAGAAATACCGTCATTTGTTGCTTCTAAGAAGCAAGCTCCCCCTAGAATGCTAGTGGGTAGTCGCTAGCTCTGGCCATTGTTTTGTTGCTTCAGACGGCGGTTAGTCCTTCTGAGGCGTACTCGGCTCTGATACCACTTGTAGGACCATTGGGCCGGCTAGGAGGGGGTTGTTGGATATCCTGCTAACACAAAGAGAAAAACAAACCCTCCTCGAACTCTTTAAGCTAACACTTGCATAAATAAACTAAGCAATAAATTAAAAGCATAAAGAAAAAGTGAGGCAAAAGTATTTACTTGGTTACAACCGATGTGGTTGTTAATCCAAGAAAGATTAAGGTCAATAAAACTCCTTCAGACGGAGAAGCCTCTTACAATGTTGAAGTGCAGAAAATATAAGCTTAGACTAAAAGAGAGCGTACAAGCACTGGATTTACAATCAGTGAGTTCATTCCAAAACTTCTGGACCAAGGCTATATTTATAGCCTTGGTTGGGGCGCCTGGAAGGGTTCCGGGCGCCCTGGGGGGATAAAACTTATCCCCCAACGTTCAGATCGAGTCAAAATTCGATCTGGTCAATTTTACTGCACCGGGCGCCCCGGAGGGCTCCGAGTGCCCCGGATTGCTCCGGGCGCCTCGGAGCCCAAAGTCAACAGTTGTTGACTTTTTCGTCCAGGACTTCTTCTCTGGTTCAGTCCCGCCTCGGTCCGGTTCTTCTCCTCCGGATCCGCTCGCTTGGGTGATCTCTGCCATCCGGAAAAGGGCTCACCCGAACCCAACTTCCGGTCTTCTCGAGCAGCCTTCCGCTCCGGCTTCTTGTCCCTCGGAATCGCTGCGTGTTTCCTTCTCGTCCACCAGCGTACTCATCCGTAGTCTTCGTCCCTCGGTCGCACCGCATGCTGACCTTCTCGCTAGCTGCGTCTCTTGCTCCCCGAGCAATCTTCCGCTCCGGCTTTCGTCCCTCGGAACCACCGCACGCTTCCTTCTCATCCACCGGGGTACTCTTCCGCAGCGCCTCGTCCCTCAGACGCACCGCGTGCTGTCCTTCTCGCTAGCTGCGTCTTCCGCTCGAGTACCTGTGCTCCTAAGCTCCTGCACACTTAGACACAAGGTTAAAATAACGCAGGACCTAACTTAACTTATTGATCACACCAAAACAACCTTGGGGTTCCAACATCATATTCCTATGCATATATTTATAAAGGTATTTCTTTATGGTTATTATACTTACTTGTATTGGTGCCAAATAACTGAGTATAATAGCATCCTTGAGTAGAAGGTTCTTATCTATATCAATCGATTGGTTGAATTGATAATGAGATGATATAGAGAACACTACTCTTAATCATTCCTAGTCAAGTATTAACATTCAGGGACAATGTTAATGTTATGAGACTAGCATGTAGGTCAACTCGATGACTTGATCTCACAAGTCATGGATATTAGATATCAAGTTGACACATGGGTATGCATTGGAGAATGTATACTGAATGACCCGCCATGAGAAAGTATCATGGATCGTTATATGAGTGTCATATACTTTCTCATGTGACTATTAGTATGACTATCAGTCCTTGGACCTGAAGTCACCATAGTTCCCTACATAAGGAGTTGCATACTTTGGATTCGTCAAACGTCACTCGTAAATGGGTGGACTATAAAGGTGACTACTGGGTATGTAACAAATTATACGGAGGGATGTGAGTGATGTAGAAGGGATCTATCCCTCCTATATGGCGGGAGTGATATCATGATTCTTGATAGAGTGAGACCACTAAGTTCATGGTCATGCCCAAATAAGTCAATATGAGATATTGAGCTCACTTGATTAGAGTGAGTCTACTTGGAGTTCAAGACATAGATTGATTAGAGGATGACACGGTCTATACCTCAATTGATCAATTTAGATGTCAAGGATAAAAGGACATTGTCACATATTGTGAGAGTCACAATTAGTAGTCACAATGATGATGTTGGATCTCAACATTCTTGTAACTTGGGTAGTAATGATGTGTTGCTAGATACCGCTCATTGCTTATGTTTCTAAATGGGTTTAGGAGCATTGCCAACGTTACAAGAACCTATAGGGTCACACACAAAGGGCAGTTAGATGGAGATCAGGTTCATATGATAGACTAAGAGGATTAGGTTCATGTGATGAACCAAATTGGATTAAGAGTAATCCAAATTAGACAAATTGAGTTGGACTCAATTTGATTCATGTGTCGAATGAGTCTAATTTAGACTATGATTCATTGAGTCAATTTAAACCAATGAATAGAGATTCATTAAATTAAATTGATTTAAGTCAAAGGGTAGATTTGATCAACCATGGGAGATAAGAGGTCAAGTTTGACTTGACTTGAGAGGGAAGATGAAGGGTCAAGTTTGACTTGACCAAATGTCACTTCATTGTGACTTGACATGGATTGGCCAATGATGATGTTCCACATCATCAAGGCTACATCATTGTGTGCCACCTCATGAGGAAGACCAAGAGCCATGACTCTTGGTATTACATGGAAGTATAAAACACTCTAATAAGGGGGCCGACCACATATGGGTGAAGCAAGTGTGTGATTATTCAAGGTCTCTTCTTCTTCCTCTCTTCTTTTCTCTCCTTCTCCTCCATTGCCGAGACCTCTCAAGAGTGCTAGCACACTCTAAGTGGTTCTCTCCACCATTTGTCCGTGTGGATACGTGTAGAGGAGTGTACACTTGACACTCTATGAGATCCGACAACCATTTGGACGAGCGGGTTAAGCGAAGGGCATCGCTACAAGGGTAATAATTCCTTTTCATATAGATCTAAGGTAGATCTAGTGTAGACAAACATGTACATGAATATTTTATTTATCTATCTTCGCACGAATCCGTGGCTAGCTTCGAGGTTTCCGCAACGTAAAAAGCAATTTTTGCGGCTTGAAAGTTCTAACAGTGGTATCAGAGCCACGTGTGAAGCTTGTACATGTTTATATTTGTTATTACGAAAAGATTTTAGATCTTTAAGTTTCTATAATTTTTCTACTTTTATAGATTTTGTGAGTATTTTTCTTATAGAGGCGAAGCAACAAGTGCTTGGACACATGTAGGCTTCAAATACCGAGAAAAACCTTCCAAAACAGCAAGGTCTCGCCCAAACAAAATTATTTTTTTTTGGGGACAGTGACTTAAGGTGCTATTAGATCAGTTTAGAACACTCATGATATTCATTTCGTAAGAAGGGGCGCTGCCCCTAACCCCGCAAGGGGCATTGTCTCAGGATCACGCCCGAAATTCGTTAAACGGGACCACCAAGGAGTTGTGACTCATAAAATCGATAAAACAGTAGTAAAATTATAGAAATTTATGTAAAATACATAATTTAGAATTATGTATGATATTGTGATGGTCATGGCCCAAAAACCCAATGTGATTGGTTAAAATTATGTTGTAATTCATAATATGGTCTGCGCGCCATTTTAGTATTGTGCGTGTTGTATATGATATGCAACCTGCACGTCGTGCCTCCCTTATTATGTTCCTATTGTAAATAGATTTTAGACTCAAATGTAACTCGAGTTTCATATTTGTAATGTAAAAAATGAAGCGGTGGAAGGTACACTCAAGAAGGAGTTACGAAGAGGGTGCTATCAACACATGCCAGTCAAAAGGAGGTGCTTGAAGAAGTCGTTAACCCTAGGTTGACCGTCCAATCTTTTCATTGGCTTGAGAAGATCATAGTAGGGTCATGACCTCATCACAAATTAATTAATCAGTATATATATATATCATTGCTTATGTGTATGTGATGCATGCTAATGTAGGGTAATTAGTGTCTTAATGCGTATATGATACACATGTTGGAGTGTATACTGAAAGCCTAAGCTTTTGTAAACATTTATTTTGAATAAAGAATCACATTTGGTCAAATTATCTACATTTGTTTGTAGTTGTTCATATAATTTATATTGTAGATAACATAGTATGTGGTGTCACATGCAGAAGATGATGTTATCAGTACCTTATAAATTATAAACAGTTGCTCACGACTAAAATGGAAAGGAACAAACCATTAGAAGGTCGTAGTGTAATTAGGTATTAGTTTATCTTGACTATATAATTACACTAGTACACTCAGAGTATATTGAGTAGGACCATTTGAGGTCGTTTCTTTTATACTGACTTTATAAAGGAACAAAGACCTCAATTATTATGGAAGTGTGTGCTCTTAATCCTAATATAGTAACAAGCACATATATTTGATATTTATTTCTTTAATTTATCAATGGGTGAGATTTAGTTCGATGAATCAATAAACCCGATAAGTTGGGAAATGGTATCACTTATAGTGTGTGTTGTTGATTATAGAAGGAAACTGTGTCCTAGAGATACTAGGTTGATAATGTCCCCAAGAGGAGCTCATAAGGATTGTCATGTTAAACCCTGCAGGTGGACTTAGTCCGACATGACGATAAGGTTGAGTGGTACTACTCTTGGACTTAGATATTAATTAAATAAGTTGTCAGTAACTCACCTAATTAATGGACATTCGATATCTTAAACACAGGGAGACTAACACACTCATATTAAGAAGGAGCCCAAAAATGTAATTTGGGATTGGTGCGGTAGTTCAATGATAGTTCTCTAGTGGAATGAATTATCATTGATAAAATTAAGTTGTGTGTTCGGGGCGAACACGGGATGCTTAATTTTATCGGAAGACCAAAACCAATTCCTCCTCTCGGTCCCTATCGTAGCCTCTTATTTGTAGAGTTCTATACCCACCTATACCCACCTTCTATACCCACCCAATAGGGGCCGGCCAAGCTAGCTTGGGAAACAAGCTAGGGCCGGCCTAGGTATAAGATTGGGTGGCCGACCCTAGCTTGAACCCAAGCTAGTGGGGCCGGCCAAAATAAATTAAAAAGAATTTTAATTTTAATTTTTATTATGTGGAAGAAATAATTTATTAAATAGAATTAAAATTAAATTATCTCTCTTGTAAAATTTACAAAAGATTAAAGGAAGAGATTAGATCTCTTTCCTTATTTGTAGATTGGTGAGATATTTTATTTTCTCTTTAAAAATTATTCACATGTTGATAAAATTAAAATTATAGAAATTTCTTTTATTAACCATGTAGAGATTTTTAAAGAGAAATTTTATTTTTTAAAATTTCCAGAAATAAATTAGGAAGTTTTAATTGTTGATTAAAACTTGTCCAATTTGTTCTCCAATGATGTGGCCGGCCAATGTAGATTTAATTGGGAAATTTTATTTTATTTTATTTTTCTCAATTAAATCATGTCAAGGAAATTGAGGAAATTTTATTGTAATTAAATTTCCTAAGTTGCCTAGGCCAAGGAATATAAAAGAAGGGGTGAGGGTGCCTTCATGAGATACAACATCTATTATTTCTCTCCCTCTTTTGTTCCTTGGTGTGGCCGGCCATCCTCTCCCTCTCTTCCTCTTGTGGTGGCCGAATCTCCCTCTTCTATTGGAGCTCTTGTGGTGGCCGGATACTACTCGGAGAAGAAGAAGAAGAAGGAGAGAAAGCTAGCATCTCTTGGAGCTTGGTTAGTGTTTTAATTTTCTTCCTTGGTGAAGCTTTTCCTTTGTGGCCGAACCTAGCTAGGAGGAGAAGGTGGTTGGTGGTTTCTCATCTCGGAAGATCGTTGCTCACACAACGTCCGAGGTTAGAAGAGGAATACGGTAGAAGATCAAGAGGTTTTTCTACAAGGTATAACTAGTAATTTTTCTTTCCGCATTATACTAGTTATTTATGGAAATAATACCGAATACAAGAGGCTTACGTTCTAGAATTTCGAATATGTTTTTCGATGTTGTGTTCTTTTGTTTTTTCTTTCCTTGTGATTTGATTGTTCTTTTTGGTTAACCTAAAGTTATTTTAGGAAATTAAATATTAGCTTTCTATAAAAGGTTTTGTCTAGTCGGTGGTGGTTGCTCCCATATCCAAGAAGGTCATGTGCCTCATCACGTTAGTACTGGGAACCAATTATGGAAATTAATATTTAATGGAATTAATAACTTAAGGAGACTTGGGTCGAACGTGTTAAGTTCCGCAGGAGATCCAAGTCAAAACCTAAAAAAACAAATAGATTAAGTTTTGGATCAAACGTGTTAAGTTCCGCAGGCGATCAAAAATTTAATTTAAAAGAACACATGGTAGCTAGGAAAAGGTTCAGACCTTTGTACAAATTTTTGTACAGTGGAACCTATAGGCTTTCCGAGTAGCAACCAACAATTGGTATCAGAGCTAGGGTTTTGCCTCTGTGTATTTGGTATTAAGTTAATTATGCACATGTCATACATAATTTAGGCAGGTTAATAGTAGGATGTGCTAACTTTGTGGATGCAGGATCCAACTATTATGGCTTTTAGTTATTATGTGTGTGATTGGACCCTTGGACATGTCAATGGCATTTATATGTGTGTGCATGATTGTATTAAAATACAGCAGGAGCTGTATTTAGTTTTATTAGGATTTTATTTTTGATCTAGATACATGTACATTCCTTTTATGGAATATAGGATCAAAAATGTAAAATTCTATTTATGTCGCGGATCGAATCTTGCAAAGCGTTGAACCTTCTAAGGACCAGAGGCGAGCGGAACTAGGAGCAAGATGGATGCGAAAGCTAAATCCGGTGGCGGTGGCCAAATATGGCAATAGCTTGGGATGACAACACACGGAGAACAACTAGAGATAAAAGCCATAATAGTTGAAAATTAAATTTTGTATTTATTGCTTTTATATTGTGCTGTGTGTGCATGTTAGTTTACAAGTTTAGTAGGCTAGCATAGTTAAAATTCCTCATTTATAAATAACTAAGTGGGAGAGGGATTTTTAAATAAATCACATGGTCTCCATTACTGGTTTGTAAGTGATGCAAACAAGCTTGCGCGTTGGCTCTGAGTGCCTTCCTCCATAACGGATGAGCTTGTTTGTGGATCACTAGAACAGACTTCCATTTTTGGATGACTATAGGAAGTTAATTAAGAGCGTGTGATCTTCCCCAACGGAAGGGGCATAATCTTATTAATGGACTTAGTGTCAAGTAATGGTATACACTTAGACACATCTAATAGTATCCTCCCCAATGGAGTCACTACTATTATTTGTGTGATCAAATAATACCAACTATTAATTTTATTTGTCAAAAATTTAGGTTGACAAGATAATAAAATTAATGGGTTAAAACCCTCCTTTTTACAAATGTTGAATTTGTATACGTCCACACTAACGTGGCATACAAAATTCACGGTGTTATGAGGTGTTGGTTAATTTAAAATAGTATTGTTTGAGGAATCAATGTTATTCTAAATTTAGAGTTCTGACCAAAAGTTATTTGTTATTCTTAGGATGACTTTCAACCCACTGTCCATCATACTTCAACAAAATAGACTTACTGGACCTAATTACATAGATTGGAAAAGAAACCTGGACATTGTTCTAACTGCTGAAAGCTATAAATTTGTACTGACTGAGCAGTGTCCTGAAGCACCTACTGGTGAATCTACCCAAGAGGAGATTGAATTTCATAGGAAATGGGTAAAAGCAGATGAGATGGCGCGGTGTTACATTTTGGCTTCAATGTCAAATGTATTGCAACATCAGCATCAAGATTTACCAACAGCCTATGATATTATGAACAATCTCAAGGAACTCTTTGGTCATCAGGATAGGGCTTCTAGGCAAGAAGCCATGAGAAAGATAATGACAGCCACCATGCAAGAGGGTACTCCTGTGAGGGATCATATCCTAAAGATGATGGCTTATCTGAACGAGATACAGATCCTTGGAGGAGAAATTGATGGGGAAACCCAGATCGATATGATCCTCCAAACGCTACCTAGAAGTTTTGAGCAGTTCCGCCTGAACTATAATATGAATAAAAGGATTTATTCATTAGGGGAACTACTGACAGAACTTCAAGCAGCAGAAGGATTATTTCGTCACAATTCTCAAATTCACTATGCTGAAAATGGTTCTACTTCTAAACCGAGAGGAAAGAAGAAGAAGAAACAAGCTGGCTCAGCAAAGAAAGTGAATAAATCTCAGAGTACGGGATTTAAAGCTGGAGTGAAGAAGCCGAAGGGCAAGTGCTTCATCTGCAAGCAGGCAGGACATTGGAAGGCGGACTGTCCTCGTAGGAACCAAAACAAAGGTATATCTCATGCTCTAGTTGTTGAAACATGTTTAGCGGTGTTATCTACCAGCACCTGGTGTGTAGATACGGGAGCCACTGATCATGTCTGCAATTCCTTGCAGGGGTTCCAGGAAACCCGACGACTATCTGAAGGGGAGATTACCGTCTACATGGGCAATGCTACTAAGGTGGCAGCTGTTGCAGTGGGAGACGTCTACTTATCTTTTAGTAGAAATAGAAATTTGGTTTTAAGAAATTGTCTTTATGTACCCAGTTTTAGAAAGAATTTAATTTCAGTTTCTAAACTGTTTTTAGATGGATATTCAGTTTCTTTCAGTAACGATGTAGTTATTAAAAGAAATAAAGTGATTATCTGTTCTGGTGCATTAGTTGGCAATTTGTATACTTTAAATCCAATTTCTTCCACAAAGCAAAACATGGAAATTTATAACTCATCTTCTAATTCTAATAAGAGAAAAGAACCTTCGGAAATGAACCAAGCATATCTTTGGCATCTAAGGCTTGGTCATATTAACTTAAGTAGGATTCAGAGGCTTATAGCCGATGGACTTTTGAGTTCATTAGAGTTGGAAAATTTTCCAACTTGTGAATCCTGCTTAGAAGGAAAAATGACCAAGAGGTCGTTCAAGGCCAAGGGGTATAGAGCCAAAGAAGTGTTAGAATTGGTTCACTCTGATTTGTGTGGTCCTATGTCTGTCCAAGCAAGAGGAGGTTTTGAATATTTTGTCTCTTTCATAGACGATTATTCAAGATACGGATACATTTACCTAATGCGCCGCAAGTCCGAGTGCTTTGATAAGTTCAAAGAATACAAGGCTGATGTGGAGAAACAATTAGGTAAAAGTTTCAAGACACTACGATATGATCGTGGTGACGAATACCTCTTAGGAAAGTTTAGGAATTACTTATCAGAGGCTGGGATTCAATCCCAATTGTCTGCACCTGGAACACCCCAACAGAATGGTGTAGCAGAACGAAGGAATAGGACTCTTATGGAGATGGTCAGATCGATGATGAGTTATTCAGAATTACCAAATTCATTTTGGAGATATGCTCTTGAAACAACAGTATACGTTCTGAACTTAGTACCTTCTAAATCAGTTTCTTCTACTCCCATAGAATTGTGGAATGGGCGAAAACCCAGTCTAAGACATATTCAGATTTGGGGTAGTCCAGCACATGTGCTAAAACCAGATGCTGATAAGTTAGAATCTCGTACAGAAGTTCGTGTGTTTGTAGGATATCCCAAAGGAACGAAAGGAGGTTTATTTTATAGTCCTAAAGACCAGAAGGTCATTGTTAGCACCAATGCCCAGTTTTTAGAAGAAGACTATATAATGGATCACAAGCCCAGTAGCAAAGTTGTTTTAGAAGAACTTAAAGAGGACACGTCTACTTCAGTACCAACAGTACAAGATGAAGTACCACAAGAGACTGCAACACGTGTCACACATGATACACAACCACAGACAGTGCCTCGTCGTAGTGGGAGGGTTGTAAGGCAACCTGAAAGATTCATATTTTTGGGAGAGTCTTCGGACTTGATCCCGGGTAAACATGAACCTGATCCCCGAACATATGACGAAGCACTCCAAGATATAGATGCAGCATCTTGGCAAAAGGCAATGAATTCTGAAATAGAGTCTATGTACTCTAATAAGGTCTGGGAGCTTGTAGAACCACCTGATGGTGTAAAAGCCGTTGGATGCAAGTGGATCTACAAAAGGAAAAGAGGGACTGACGGGAAGGTAGAAACCTTCAAAGCTAGGCTTGTTGCGAAAGGGTACACTCAGAAAGAGGGAATCGATTATGAGGAGACCTTTTCACAGGTGGTCATGCTTAAGTTTATCCGGATACTCTTATCCATTGCTGCTCATATGGATTATGAGATTTGGCAAATGGATGTCAAGACAGCTTTCCTTAATGGAAGTCTTGAAGAGAACATCCATATGAAGCAACCAGAAGGGTTCATTGAAAAAGGCAAAGAGCATCTAGTGTGCAAGCTCAATCGGTCCATTTATGGACTAAAGCAAGCTTCAAGATCTTGGAACATCCGGTTTAATGAAGTAATCCAGTCATATGGATTTATTCAAAGTTCGGATGAATCTTGTGTATATAAGAAGTGTAACGGAAACGTGGTGATATTTCTTGTACTATACGTAGATGATATTTTGTTAATTGGCAACAATGTCAAGGTATTATCAGACGTAAGGGTATGGCTGTCCAAACAATTTGATATGAAGGACTTAGGAGATTGTGCACACATTCTTGGGATCAAAGTTATAAGGGATCGTAAGAAAAGAATGTTGTGTCTGTCCCAAGTTTCATATATAGATACAATCCTTGCTCGTTTTAGCATGCAGGATTCCAAGAAAGGTTTCTTACCTTTTAGACATGGAGTAGCTCTATCTAAAGAGATGTCTCCAAAGACATCGAAAGAGATAGAGGACATGAAAGCAGTTCCTTATGCTTCGGCTGTAGGAAGCCTAATGTATGCAATGCTATGTACGAGACCTGATATCTGTTTTGCCGTGTGCATGGTCAGCAGATATCAGAGTAACTCTGGACAAGGACATTGGACTACGGTAAAACATATATTAAAGTACCTAAGAAGGACTAGAGATTATATGCTAGTTTACCAAGCAGACGATCTGCTCCCTGTGGGTTACACGGATTCAGATTTCCAATCAGATAGGGATAACAGTAAGTCTACATCAGGCTATGTGTTTACTTTAGGAGGTGGAGCCATTTCATGGAGGAGTGTTAAGCAAAAATGTGTTTCGGACTCAACCATGGAAGCTGAGTATGTAGCAGCCTCTGAGGCAGCTAAAGAAGCAGTATGGCTCAGGAACTTTCTAATAGACTTAGATGTGATTCCTGGTTTGCCCAAAATCATCACAATTTATTGTGATAATAGCGGTACAGTTGCAAACTCGAAGGAACCACGAGCTCATAAGGCAAGTAAACATATAGAGCGCAAGTACCACCTGATACGAGATATCGTGAAGCGAGGAGAAGTTGTCATCGCCAAGATTGCATCAGCGGATAACCTGGCAGATCCTTTCACTAAGGCCCTTCCGGCGAAAGCTTTCGATCGGCATGTGGAAGGAATGGGAATCAGATGTATGGTAGAAGATATGGCAGCTTAGTCATTAGTATAAGTGGGAGATTGTTGGAGTGTATACTGAAAGCCTAAGCTTTTGTAAACATTTGTTTTGAATAAAGAATCACATTTGGTCAAATTATCTACATTTGTTTGTAGTTGTTCATATAATTTATATTGTAGATAACATAGTATGTGGTGTCACATGCAGAAGATGATGTTATCAGTACCTTATAAATTATAAACAGTTGCTCACGACTAAAATGGAAAGGAACAAACCATTAGAAGGTCGTAGTGTAATTAGGTATTAGTTTATCTTGACTATATAATTACACTAGTACACTCAGAGTGTATTGAGTAGGACCATTTGAGGTCGTTTCTTTTATACTGACTTTATAAAGGAACAAAGACCTCAGTTATTATGGAAGTGTGTGCTCTTAATCCTAATATAGTAACAAGCACATATATTTGATATTTATTTCTTTAATTTATCAATGGGTGAGATTTAGTTCGATGAATCAATAAACCCGATAAGTTGGGAAATGATATCACTTATAGTGTGTGTTGTTGATTATAGAAGGAAACTGTGTCCTAGATATACTAGGTTGATAATGTCCCCAAGAGGAGCTCATAAGGATTGTCATGTTAAACCCTGCAGGTGGATTTAGTCCGACATGACGATAAGGTTGAGTGGTACTACTCTTGGACTTAGATATTAATTAAATGAGTTGTCAGTAACTCACCTAATTAATGGACATTCGATATCTTAAACACAGGGAGACTAACACACTCATATTAAGAAGGAGCCCAAAAATGTAATTTGGGATTGGGGCGGTAGTTCAATGATAGTTCTCTAGTGGAATGAATTATCATTGATAAAATTAAGTTGTGTGTTCGGGGCGAACACGGGATGCTTAATTTTATCGGGAGACCAAAACCAATTCCTCCTCTCGGTCCCTATCGGTGGTGGTTGCTCCCATATCCAAGAAGGTCATGTGCCTCGCCACGTCAGTTCTGTGAACCAATTATGGAAATTAATATTTAATGGAATTAATAACTTAAGGAGACTTGGGTCGAACGTGTTAAGTTCCGCAGGAGATCCAAGTCAAAACCTAAAAAAACAAATAGATTAAGTTTTGGATCAAACGTGTTAAGTTCCGCAGGCGATCAAAAATTTAATTTAAAAGAACACATGGTAGCTAGGAAAAGGTTCAGACCTTTGTACAAAATTTTTGTACAGTGGAACCTATAGGCTTTCCGAGTAGCAACCAACAACACATTCATGATTAGATTAGATCTTAATCAAGTTAACTCGAAATGCCTACCCAGTTTTGATACCCATCACTACCTCGATCATTTGTTGTTGTTGAATCTGCCAAAGCAGAGTAACGCATATTATCTTGGTAGGGTGCGGAGGGACAATCTTGGTCCCGCCTATCAAAGCTTGGGTGAGAACAAACTCAATTAGATTGAGTATTATTAGTTAACTCAATTGGATCGGGTAAAACTATAGGCATTTTCCAATGGTTGGGAAGATAGTATAAACAACAGTTGCATAAAGATGTAATTGGTAATTAGTTATCTATCGATCATACTAAGTCTTGGGTGATTTAGCCAAAGCTAACTCAAGGCGTAGTATGATGTAGATCTTGTCCCACGAGAATTATTGCTAATTGGTATGAATCTAGTAGTGTGGTTTGACCACATCCATGACTTGATTCTATAAAAGCCCTATAATTCAGTGGGAGCATCATTTAGTTAAAGGTCTAATTAAATGATAAGTGGAATATGATATTTACTTTTTGCTTTATTTACGTTGTAGATTGCCATGTCGACGAACACCAACATTTTCTCCCTGCATTCTGTCCTTGACAAGGACAAGCTCAATGGAGCTAATTTCCTGGACTGGTTTAGGAATCTAAGAATCGTTCTCACACAAGAAAGAAAATTGTACGTCCTGGAGCAGCCCATTCCGGAGGCACCTCCTGTCACTGCCACGCGAGCCGACCGAGATGCTTATAAGAAGCATCAAGATGATGCATTAGATGTGTCATGCCTCATGCTCGCAACCATGAACTCTGAGCTTCAGAAGCAACACGAGTTGATGACTTCTTATGATATGGTTGAACATCTTCGTCAACTATATCAAGGACAAGCAAGGCACGAGAGATTCGAGATCTCTAAGGCACTGTTTCAGTGCAAGATGCAAGATGGGACTTCCGTAGGTCCATATGTACTCAAGATGATTGGGTACATAGAGAACTTACAGAGGTTGGGATTCTCACTTGGCCAAGAACTGGCCACTGACTTGATCTTGCAATCCTTGCCAGAAAGTTACAATTAATTTGTCATAAATTACAACATGAACAAAATTGATAAGTCACTGCCTGAGCTGCTAAGCATGTTGCGAACTGCTGAGCTCAACCTTAAGAAGGTAAAGCCCAACTCCATTTTGATGGTGCAAAAGCATAAAGGCAAGGGCAAGCCTAAAAGTAAGGGAAAGTCCCAAGCCAAAGGCAAAGGCAAGGTAATGAAACCTAAAGGAGGAGTTGCCAAGGATGCTACCTGCTTCCACTGCGATCAGACCGGGCACTGGAAGAGGAACTACATGAGTGTCTAAAAGGCCCTCCTTAGTTAATTTATTCATTAGTTTTTATCCTATATATCCTAGTCTAGCATGCCAAATTTCATCATTAACATTAGCATTTAAGTAAGAGCAATGTTTGAAAAACAACCATCTTTATTATTTGGTTCTACATCAAGAACCATAAAACTATTTGTTACAATAACCATGCACAATTAACACAGAGTTCATTCGAAGTTCCATATAACGACTATAAAAATTTACATGATAACCTAAATCAAGAAGACAAGTGACGAAAACCAGATTTCATCAAATCTCAAGAGCATATAGGACATCATGTAGAAACAAAACACTACCACCACAGAGGTTGAGTTTGCAAGTGTCGACTCCTTTGACTTTAACTCTTGCATTGTTTCCTACATAGATTTATTTGTTGTCAGCGGGTACCCATTGATACTCTACAAATGTAACTTACTCCCAAGCTATACGGTTGGCTGTTTTTGAATCTATAATTGACAAAGGATAAGAATCAGCTAACAACATTGAATTAGTAACAAAATGCTTAGGAAAAGAAAACACACTTGCATTTTCCTTTCTACTTGATTGGGCCTTGTCCAATAGCAGCAATTTCTTTCTTCTTTCCCTTCCCCTTCTTGAACCATTGCCTTTTCTTGGATCCAGATGATCCAACAAAATCAATAGCCACATAGGCTAGCCCAGAAATCCTTGTGGATTCAACTCTCTCTGCCTCCAATGGCGTAAGATGTCAATGAAAGTCTTATTACTCTCACTGTGATTTAGGATCTGCTTCATGGTCTCCCAAGAATCTCGAAGGGAACAAATAACTACTTGAACCTATTGTTCATCGGTCAATTCATTACCAACAGTTTTAAGCTTCTGAATTATGTCCGACATCTCCCTGAGGTGTTGAACCATTGAAAGATTCGGATACTTCTTGTAACTGTCAAACTTAATCATCAGCTGTTGAAGCTAGCTCAGACTTACTCCACTGTATTTCTCCTTAAGGGTTACCCAGACTACATGAGCCATAAGATACAACTCATATTCAAAAACTAGGTAATCCATTATTGAACTGATCAATATTCTCTTAGTAGTGAAGTCATTCTTCTTCCATGCCTTATAGGCATCAAGATTTCGTCTGTTCTGTGCAGTGGGACCATCTATAGCTTCTTTTATTACCTATTTTATAGCCTCAAGAACTTCTTTTTCCTCAAAAACATATTGTATCTTAAGCTGCCAGATTTTATAGTTATTTTCATATAATTTCTTTCTATTATTGAATTTAGCTATGATGTCCTTATTTGTCATGATCTAACGTAAATAAACATATTATTTAATATTTAGTGTAATTCATATGCATGCAATTTATGATTGACTTAATGTTAATTTGAGTTGGTTTACAAAATCAAGTGATAACTATATTTTCACTCATTATTTGTATAACCAATCAAATCAACACTGATCAATACTATTACATACATCCCAACAAATGAACTAATCATTACTCTATCATAATTTCTTTAATTAAATGAACTAATCATTTATCATGTACCATATAGAGTAATCAACATATGAATGAATATATCATTCACATAAACATGCTGCATACTATTAACATATAACAAACTGACATGAACTAAATAGACTAATATTGTTCATATATAATGATAGTAATAATAATAAAACTCTAACAAACTAGATAGGCTAACACCACTCCCACTAGGACAGACATTAGTGCAGTGGCCAACATAATCCCCTTCAACCTGGACTCATTTGAGGCAATCTCAGATAAACTAACTTTAAGATTTTCAATTTGATCTATCATTGAAACTTCTTTAGAATCCTCCTCAGATTCTTTAGGATTCTTTTCAAATTCTTCAGGATCTTCCTCTAGGAACTCATGGTGAAGTAGTTCCACACACAACTATGTATATAAGATTCTCCCTTCGGAGAGCCTCTATATCTGGTGTGCTACCACCTTTAGATTCTCCAACAATGAACGAATCAACCCCCAGATCCTGTAATTATCCAGGATTAGAAACTCTTCTTGTTCGAGTTTCCATGACTGGTAATCATCCATGTCATCTATAAATTGAAATTAAATAAGTCAGTACAAAACTGACTTAATTCAATTTATATAGATATAGAAACAATATTATTAAGAAAAATAAATCTTCTTGATTTTCAAGAATCTAAATCGACTGACCCATTTGATCAGTCGATTAGGAATCCAGATCCTAAGTTCTGTCTAATGTCCTCGTTAGAACTAATTTAATTGGACAGGGATTTTCTATACCTATCTTCTGTTATTATTTAAGCTAAGTCCATTTCGACCAATCTCAGATTTATTGATCAAACTTTGATCCGTTTGATGAAACCAATGGTCATTGGTTCAAGTCTGACCCATTTGAATAAATCTAATCTATTTGATCAAATCTAACCCACTAGAACAAATCTGGTCATTTGATCATATTTGGTCCAAGCCCAATTCATTCTGATTGAGATCAAACCGATTTGGTTAAACCAACTAATGATTTGTTCCAGACTGATGTCTAATTGAACCAAAATGGCTTGATCAAATCAACTGATGATTTAAACCAGAACTAGGTCTTATTGAACCAAAACGGGTCTGGTTATATAAACGAATGGTTTAAACTAGACTTGAGTCCAAAATCCAATCCAACAGTCTGATTTGGATAGCCCAACTCATGTAATTAAATCATCCCAATTAATTCATAATAAATTGATCTAGTGAAACCAACCAATAGTCTGAACCATACCTTGGTATTATTAAATCAAACTACTCTGATTAAATCAACTAATGATTTAAATCAAATCTTGGTTTAATTGGACTAAGTTGGTCTAGTTTAATTTTCAATTAATTAAACCAAAATCTAATTAACTTCAATTAATTAAAAAATGAACAGATTTTCGGATCAAGTTAGGCAATTATTTTAAACCATTCATGCATAATCTTCTATTCATGTTTTTTTTTTAATTTTCAAACACTGTTTTTGACATATGAACAGTAATTGATAATGTTCATCTTTGTCAGTTTAATCAATTCCCTGATCTTTGAATCGATTAAAATTTCAATTTCTTCAATTGATTGTTTAATCGATTTAAAAACATGACCCCGTCAAAAATACTATAGTGTTTTCTTCTCCGCATGATGAACATTCTGGTCACCAATTGCCAACCTTTCAACTCGATAGCAAACCCTCACTAGCCATGGACATCGGTCACCAGAACCTCATCGACGCTTGCGTCAGTTTCGGTGACAAAGAGAAAATAATGCAGTAGCTCTTTTTTCTCAAAAAAAAATTAACTTGAATCGATTACTCAAATCAATTACACAGATTTACTGTGCTTCGTAATCGATTACATGGATTTTTGAATCAATCAAAAACAATTTTAATCGATTAGTTTAATCGATTAAATTTCTTCTTCTCTTCTCTGCCATGCCCATGATTCTCTGCCATGACCACGACGCTCACTTCTTCTGCCGCGACGAATGAGGTTGTTGTGATTATTGATTGTTGGCCTCTCGACGTGGTTGTCGGCACTCAATGGCCTTGAAAGTTGATAGCTAGCGATCTCTCGGGCTCGACAACGGGGGCAAATCGAAACTGATCTCGCCTGGTGAAGGTGGAAAAGACATTTCTTTTTTACGATAGTCATGTTTCATGCTTAGGCATAGCTCTGATATCATTGTTGCCTCTATTATGCATGAAACATAAGATGAAATTGTGAACAACTTACAGTGATCTCCTGAGAAGAAATCAAAGAAACTGCCACCGAAGATGCTGCTTGATGTCGAAAGTGCGATCACGGATGAAACTGAAAAGCTCTTCAAGATTCAACGAGCCAAATCTCTTTCTAATAGATGTTCTCCTCTTATAATCTTATGCACACGGACGAACCTTGCACAGAGGCCTTTCACGTATGAGGTGAACCCTTTCTCTTAGAATTTGTACAAACCTCGCACACAGCAAGCACCCACAAGCCCCCCTTTTCTTCTTTGGCTTGGACACATATATATTAGAGGAAGATGACTCTTCCTCTCCCTCTATTAATAGAGGAATTAAATGGGCTAGAAGATGAAGGGGAAGGGGTGCCCTTTCTGTTAGTACCCTATGATAGTTTTGATGTGATCAACTAAGTTAAGTTAGGTCTTATGTATTTGATCCTTGTGTCTAAGTGTGTAGGAGCTTAGGAACACAAGAAGTCGAGCAGAAGATGCAGCTAGCGAGAAGGATGACACGGGAAGAGAGTCGACGGACTCTATGCATCCGAGGGATGAGATGCTGCGGAATAGTACACAGGTGGATGAGAAGGGCGTGCACGACGTTTAAGGGATGAGAACCCGGGGAGGAAACCTGCTTGAGGAGAAAATCGGAAGATGGGTCCGAGTGAGCCCAATTCCGGATGGACGAAATCACCCAGGTGAACGAGGCAGCGAAAGAGCAAAACAGAGCTGTCGGAGCTGTTGGAGGCGCCTCCAACACTGCTAGAGGAACCCTCACTCCTTTCTGGTGGAAGACGTCTTCAAACTATTGAAGGCACCTTCAAGCCTTCATGGAAAGCGCCTTCAATCACTTGAAGGCGCCTTAGACTTGGCAAAAAGTGGTCGTAAGTGAGAACAAAGTCTTATCCTCGCTTGTCTCGCTAAAGGCGCTTTCCAACCTATTGGAGGCACCTTCCAGCCTCGGACAAAATTTTCCAGGGCCTATTAAAAGACCCTGGAGCTAGGAAATGAACAACAACTCCAGTACTCATTTCCTAGCACATTTCTAAGCATTCAACGAGTGTAATAGGCTCCTCCTCCTACAAGAAGAAGATCTTTTTAGTGCTCTTTCATGTCTTGGATTAACATTCATCTAAGTTGTAACCAAGTAACTCCTTAGTGTCTTTAATTTATTAGTTGTTTAATTTCTTTTTTTATAAAGTGTGCTATTCATCTGAGTTGGAAGATCAAGAAAGATTCATGTTATTTTTAATAGATAATTCATCCCTCTCTTATTGACCGCACAGGTCCTAATACTTTCATCTTCTTAACTCCAACAGAAGCTTTGTGAGTTATAGCTAAGTTTGAGAGGAATAGCCAACAGGGTTTTTTTTTGGGGGGATAAGCAACGATATTGAACATTTGAACTAATCCTGTTCTAGTTTCTGATATGATTTACTTGTTACTTTCCTGGTCGGCCAATTATTAATGTGATTGCTAATATAGACACGAGGATGCTAGTTTTTTCCATATTCCTTTTTTACTACCTGATTGACTTGCAAAACACTTATTTTAGAAAGTTGTCAGTTGCGCTCCTTGCAAATAGAAGAAATTGTGTTTTAAATTGTAAAAAAAGTGATTTTTTCCTGTTTTCTTTCACCAAAGTTTTGGCTCATGTCATGGTACCCAGTACAGTGTCATCTACCAAGGTTAGTGAGAATCACTTTTCTATCTAATCATCTCATCTCTTAATATTGTTGAAATTTGAAGGAGCATAGAATTCTAGTTAGAAGCTTGTTGTGCTTCATTGAAAGTATGACTCATTATGGGGATAGAGTCTGTCACCTACTTAAATTTCCTTGTTTGTTAACACAAAAATTACAGAGTATTTCTGAATGTTGTCAATTACAAATTGTTACATATATGTGAAGTATTGTTTGCTTGAGATTCTTCTTGTATAGTTATTTGAATTGTAAAGTGATCATAAAGATCTTATACTACATGTATGATTGTTCTCAAAAGTAGCCGGAGCAATCACCAAGGCAGCTTTGTTAGTTGACTACATCTCATACTTAGCAGCCGCCATGACATGTTTTACCAAGCAATCTTGGTGGGCCACTCTATCTATTCAACTTCTTAATTATTTTTTACTAGAGTACTCTTTCACATCTCTTTATACCTTGGAAACACCAAGCCTATCGGCTGTCATTCTTATCGTTCGCTTGCATCTTCTATCAAGGTTTACCATCTCCAATATTTCTTACCCATCGGATACATGTGTGTTCTCTTAAGTCCTGTAGACTTAAACACACATATTAAAATACCATAAGAATCTAACTTAAATGTATTTGATAACACATTAAAATACTATTAGGGTTTCTAATAATCTCAAGCGACTTTGTATAAATATTCCCAAATAGATGCCTTCATAGATTTATCCTCTTCTGCTGCTACAAACCACTACAAAAAAAAATATTATTAACGACTGAATATTCTGTCGGTATTCCATCGGTATATGCCATTACCGACGGCTTACCGACGGAATATATGCTATTGGGAGTAATTTGGTCGACAATTCAATTTACCGATGGAAATACTATTCCGTAGGTATATCCCGACGGAATTACATTTTCCGTCAGTAAGCTACCGACTGAATATTTTTCCCGTCGGTAAAAAAAAGTAAACGGCAGGTAACGGCAATGCTCGACTGAATGTGTTCCGTTGGCAATATACCGACGGAACTCTGTATTCCGTCGGTAATTCCCAACGGGACCTTACTTCCGTCGGTATATTCCCGACAAAACCCTTAATTCCGTCGGTAATATCTCGCAAATTTTACTGTGCTTGCAATATTTTACCGACGGAAATCACAATTTCGTTGATATAAACTGAAAAAAAATTTGAAAACCTGCTCCTGTTTTGCTCATTTCCCATATATAATTTTAATATGAATACAAGTCATCACAAGCGATGGCATCGCAAATACAATTCATACATATAACAATCCACAAAATATAAATCACAACATACAACAACAAGATCATAATATAAATCAATCCACAATCTCCAAAATACAGCATACAATAAATACATAAACATAAGTGAATGACAAATATAAAATCTCCAAAATATAATAAATTCCAAATATCAAGTGCTCACAATCATAAGTATCTAAAAGTATATAAGTGAACGACAAATACAAAATATCCAAAATACATACCATGATACATCACCTATAAATATATCCAAATATAATCCTGTAAAAGTCAAATACAAGAGATTATGATTAGAATGAATCGATGCAAATGTAATATAACTCAAACATTGTAATATATACTAATTTTACTTGTAAAAAAAATACCTGTATTATATTTTGGATAACCAATAATAGTGGTGATGGTGAATGTATCAGTATGAACTCCTGAAAAATGTAAAACACTTTAAGATAAGCATCTTATAATATCTCAATAGAATAAATATATTTGACTTAATTAAATTCTAAGAAATTCTAAAAAAATAATCAAGTTATAGTTAAACATACCTCAAAAAAATCTAATCATCAGCGGGGTCTGATGGGTCTGGGGTCTCCTCTGACTAGGGTTGTTGTGACTGGGGCTGCTGAGATGGGTCCCATCTAGCAATGATTGCTTGCATCTGGGCCAATGTCTGCTCCTAAGCAGCCCACTTCTTCTCCCACCTCTGATCCATGGTAGTCATCTGAGTCTTCAATTCTTGGTTTTCTTTTCTTAATAACTCCACCTCAGAAGAAGAAGAAGAGGAACTCGCATGACCTCTAGGAGTCCTCAAGCGATCAAATACCACCTTGGCCTGGGAGCCAAGGCAGTAGAGGGAAGAGTTCTTTGTCCTTCTACCCCAACATCATAATAAATTTCGTTTATTTCCTGGGTGGATAAATCTTGTGACTCCCCTCCCTCTACTGGTGGCTGAGATGCCTGAGCAACCCTGCTTGTCATTTCCTCCTGTGTAGAAAAAATATACAATTTATATCTTATACAAAATTATTAAAGCTAATTTATTATTATTAAAGATTAAATATAAATTGCAAGTTAATAATTCAAACCCCAATGTTCTATGATCGAGCATCAACATATGTATCATCCTTTCTCTGGTGAGTCTTGAGAAAGATCTCCAGGCAAGTGGGTTGTCTTTCTAAAGAACGCTCCTGCATGCACAAATAAGTTTGGCTAAAATTATATAAATTTATTAATAAATAAAAATTTAAATTATATAACTTTAAATTAAAATCACCAGATCCATAGCATGCTCAATAATGGATCGAGATCCTGATGTATGCCGAGCAGATCAGGTACTCGGGCCACCTGACTCTGTATTCCTATTTGCTCGAGCTTTTAGAGCCTTTGTCTGCCATCTGTCTGCAGACCAAGTGGTCGTCCATGCACTCCAGATCTTATCGGATACATAAGCTGGTCGTGTGTCATCCTTTCTCACATAGTATAATAGGTCTTTGTACAACTTGGCACAATAAATATTCCAAGTTGCTGCAAATTCTACCTCGTGCCCATCCTCCCACGTATATTTTTTCTGCAATTAAAAATTAAAATTTTAGTATATTAAAGGATAAATATAATGTATATATATTAAATTTACTTACCACAAATTCTTGATAATAAAAATCCTTAATTGCAGCATCTACATGTCTCCATGTAGTCCCAGATATGCAGACTCTTTCCTTAATTTTCCGTGTGATATATGTCGATACTCGATGGCCGTCGGGAGTAAATCTGCATATAAACAATATTAAGACATAAGATATATGTTATAAATAAAGAACTTGAATTACTAATAATAAAAAAATACTTACGACTCTCCAACAGCCCTAAGTACGGTGGATCCACGGAGTGGTGCTGGAAGATCTGCCATGATACCAGATATCTACAAAAAAATATTACAGCACATCATAATAAGTATTTAATAACATGATAAATAAGCAACAAAACATGATTGAAGCATAACTTACTAGATGAATAATAATGCTAAAATTTAATCAATGTTAGACTCTGGACGCATTTCTACTCAACATTAACAGTTTGTAAGTCGTCATCGCTAGACTCTATTAGTTCAGCAAAATCCTCAGTGCTGGATTTCTCTCCATCATCTATCTCCTCGTCAGTGGCATTTCCATCTACAAGTAATTGTGATGTAGATTGGAGTTGTAAATTAACTGAATGTCTCTCTACTTCGTCATTCTGAAATGCATCATGGTTTTGAGCAGTAATGGTGTTCGGCATTTCTATGGTCGAACGAGGCTTCAATCGACAAACAGACAACCATTCGCTGGCTCTTCTTCTCTTCGTAGGATATTCAAGATAAAAAACTTGACCCGCTTGTATTGCAAAAATGAAAGGTTCAAACTTATTGAACCTTCTATTTGCATTAACCTCAACTAAATTATAATTTGAATGTATTCTGATACCTGTTCTTGGGGTCGGATTATACCATGAACATTTGAATAACACACACCTTTTAATCGGTAATGCAGAATATTCAACCTCTATAATTTCCTCAAGTCTACCATAGTAATCAAACTCAGTGTTATTGGTGTCGATAGATCCTTTAACGCAAACACCAAAATTAAAAGTTAATCTCTGCGAATCTCGTTGTGTCACATGGAATTTGAAGCCATTAACATAGTAACCCGAGTAGACCATTATTTGGCGAAGGGGTCCAAATGCAAGATTCAATATTCTATCATCTTGTACATTAGATATTCTGGGGTCTTTCACCTATCAAAATAGTTATGAGAAAAATTAGGACCGAACTTAATTTAATAAAGAATTATGAAATTTTCTCTAACTCACATATATTTGAAACCATAATGCAAATTCGATCTCTAACTTTTTAACAACCTCACTTGCAGTCATTGATGGATTTTGAAGATATAATTGTTGTTCATACAAGCTTTGAAAGAAGGTAATTATTAGAAAATTAGGATATCAAGCAAATAAGTACAACGAAATAAAAGCTTGATTAGAGAAGTTAACTTACTTTATGTATGGTTTGACCTCATCACAGTTTAAGAGCATGTATATTCTTGCAGCATGATATTTTTGTTGAGTTAGCCATCTAGAAACAAATGCACCCATTGGTTTACCAGAAAATTTGAAAATAGAAAGCATTGATGGGTCTATATTCTAAGTATCATCGGAATTTCTAGGACATTTGCGATGTCTGGTTTTAACATTATCAGCAAAATAATAAGTACAGAAAGAAGATGCTTCCTCAACCAGATAAGTATTACATATTGACCCTTCAACTCTTGCTTTATTACGAACATTATTTTTTAATTTTCTCTAAAATCTTTCAAATGGATACATCCATCTGTACTTCACAGGACCAGCTATTCGTGCCTCATATGGTAAATGTACCGGTAGATGTTCCATTGAATAAAAAAACTAGGTGGAAATATGCGCTCCAACTTACAAAGTATGAGAGGAATGTAAGTCTCTAGTTGAATCATATCGACAGTCATAATACACCTCGCTGTCAAATTTCTGAAAAAAAGACTCAACTCTGTAAGTGCTTGCCAAACATTATTGGGAAGTAAATCATGAAAAGCTATTGGAATAAGTCTTTGCATGAACACATGGCAGTCATGACTCTTCATTCCAAACATTCTTAATTTGTTCATGTCAACGCATCGAACCATATTCGAAGCATATCCATCTGGAAATTTGATGTCTTTTAACCAACTACATAAAGCTTATTTACCATCTTTGTCCAATGTATAACAAGCTTTTGGAAATTTATTGGTTGTTTCATTCTGATGCAACTCTGGTCTGTTGACTAGTTCTTTTAATTCCTCACGTGATTTTGTAGTGTCCTTAGTTCTTTCAGGTACATTCATCACAGTGTTGAAGATATTATCAAAGAAATTTTTCTCAACATGCATCACATCTATATTGTGTCGAATGCGTAGATACTTCCAATAAGGCAGCTCCCAGAATATGCTCCTTTTCTTCCACCCACACTTGCACGTCCTAAGAAGATATTTATTTATCTCATCATAATTAGGCTGAGATACTGGGAGAAATCCATAACTATCTATTTGTTCAATGATTTCTTCACCAGAAGCATGGACTGCTGGGGGAGGTTTTCTGACTACTACATTCTTTAGAAAATTTTTCTTATTTCGCCTAAAAGGGTGATCCAGTGGTAGAAATTTAAGATGATTATCAAACGAAGATACCTTCCCACTGCAAGGTAATGAAAATGCATCGGACTCTGTCATGCAATGTGGGCATGCTAATTCACCAGCCGTGCTCCATCCCAACAACATTGAGTATGCTGGAAAATCACTGATCGTCCATAATAAGGTAGCATGCAATGTAAAATTAGTTTTACTTGCAATATCATAAGTCACCGACCCTACATTCCATAATTCATTCAGCTCGGCAATTAGAGGTTGCAAGAAAACATCTATCTTATCTTTTGGATTGGCTGGACCAGGAATAAGTACGGTAAGGAACATAAATTCATCTTTCATGCACATCCATGGCGGTAAGTTGTACGGTGTTAATATAACTGGCCAAGATGAATATTATTGTCCCGACTAGCCAAATGGTTGAAATCCATTTGCAGAAAGTCCCAATCTCACATTACGTGGTTCCATTGCAAAAGAGAGAAACACATTATCAAGATGTTTCCATGCAGGAGAATCACAAGGATGATACATTATACCTCCTTCGTGCTCATGCTCATGCTCATGCTCATGCTCATGATGCCACAACATGTGGCTAGCTGTAGCTGTAGATGCATACAAGCATTGAAGTTTAGCAGTTAACGGAAAATAATACATCACTTTCCAAGTAATATTTTTCCTTTTCTTCCCTGGTATGCGAGTACGATGTTTAAAACGAGGGTGAGTACAGATTTTACATTCATTCAAATCACTGTCTTCATTCCAAAATATCATGCAGTTGTTTATACAACAATCAATCTTCTCTGCAGGCAAACCTAAACCTCTGATCAATTTCTTTGTTTCATAGAAGCTATCAGTCATTATGTTATCAGCAGGGAGCAACTCTGACATCAATTGACAAATGTCGTCGTAACATCTTTTTGAGAAATGATGTTCTGCTGTCATATTCAATAACCTTGCAGTAGCTGATAGTTGAGAATGACCAGAAGGAATGTCTTCCCACACTTCTCTTTCACTAGGCTTTAACATTTCATATAGTTGCTGATATTCAGGGGTTGGTATTTCATCTATATTCGAATAATCAACTGCATTATATTCATCGCATCTTGAATCATTGATTGCATTGAAATATTAATATTATTTAATGCTTCAGGAGCGGTAACAGTAGTCCCAGAAGACAAACCACCAGAAGGCCCAATTGATTCATATAAATAAGGCTCTACGTGACAGTACCAATTGCAGTAATTTGGCACAAAATCATTTCTACATATGTGCATTTTTACAGTATCCTCATCACGAAATGCTCTATTTTAACATTTTTTATGATTGCAGGGACACGGTAACTCAGCATCATTCATACATTCTGGATGACTTTTAGCAAAGTTCACACACTGTTCAACATCAGCAATAAAATCATCTCTGATAAAACCATTGTCTAATCGATTGTACATCCAAGCTTTATTCATATACATTATTATAACCTAAAAAGAATATAATTTGAAACATTATTAAATTTGTATCACTTGAAATAAGCTTAAATAAGGAATTATGTGCACAATTTCATCTCACGATCATCGTACCATATTACCATAAATCTCCTCTACACTAAGACAAATAAATGAAACTAATATACACATGTTGTTCCTTAGAGCATCATCAAATGAAATAATCATACATATATGAAAGTAAAACAAATCTAATATGAAACTATGATTTTTTTTTCAAGTGCCATAAAATAATAAAACTAATTTCAATCAAAAGGACATTTGAATAGTACAAAGTGCCAAAATAAGGATGCATATCATGCATATATAAGTAGTATTAGCAACTCCAATGGTGCAATGGTCTAATTTTAAAAAAACAAAAACAAAAAATATGAAAGGTAATTAATTAATTAACCATTATATATACTTGACTGTTAAATTAACCATTATATATATGGCTAATTAATTAATTAATTGGGAAAACTATATATAAACAATTGATGAGTATAAGATAGGTAAACATCTAAGGAAGTACCTAAAGAGAGATCAAGGGGCAGCAAAGAAAAGAAAAGAGAGAATTGCAAAATGTCTCTACTTCAACATTAACAATATTAATTGATTCATGCATTATGCAGTTTGTAATTTAACACACACACATAGATGTATATCACAATGAAAGAAGTGATTAAAATCTCATAGTTTGATCGAAGAAGGCATTTCTATGAGCAAATCGAAGAGACAGTGAGCATGCATGCACCATCCACACATCAAGCAAAAGCAATGAAACCAAAAGGAAAAGAGCAAACAGGAAAAGAAGAAAAGGATCGTTAGCAATTGATCATTTCAACACAGCAGTTGAATCAAACCGTAATTAATTAACATGATGATCACGCAAAATTTAAGATACTGTACAAACCCTAATTAATTAACAGAATTAGCAGTGTCTGTTAAATTTAAAACTAATTAAGTAGAGACACATGCAGTTGTCCACAGAAGCTAATTAACAAGCATATTTAGAAAACTGAACTAATGATTCATAATATACATAGAATTGACCTCGATGCATATCTCGATCATTAAGTAGAAGTAGTTTATTATTGGCTAATCAGTTGAGGACTGAGAGAGATCGATGCAGAGCTTTCACCGCGGCTGCGAGCAGGCAACGGTGGTAGCAGGCCGCGAGATGGCCGTGGCGGCCGCTGGCCGCGAGCAGGCCGCGGCGGCAGGGGCCGCGAGTAGCCCGCGGCGGCCGCTGGCCGCGAGTAGGCCGCGGCCTACTCACGGCCGCCGGCCGTGTGAAAACGAAAAGAGAAAGAGAGAGGAGCATACCTGAGTCGCTGGTTACGAATGGCGGTGAACGGGAGGAGAGGGCACGAGTTTGTCGGAGTTTGCCGGAGAGATCGCCGCTGGAAAATCACCAAGAGAAAGAGGAAAAAAGGGGATCGCACGAAGAGAAAGGTTCGATCGGTAGCCTAATTCTAAAGTGGCTTACCGACGGAATTAGGTTTCCGTCGGTAACTACCAACGGATACCTAAATCCGTCGGTATGCACCGACGGAATAAGGGTTCCGTCGGTAGTTACCGACGGAAACACCGACGGAATTATTAATTCCGTCGGTGAGCATCGACGGAATTATTAATTCCGTCGGTGATTGATTTAATTATTCCGTCGGTGATTACCTCCGGTTAACGGGAGCAAATTTTAACGGGTTTAAAATCTAACGGGTGGGAGAATCCAACCGACAGAAACCTACTTCCGTCGGTGTTGACCGACGGGAACTTAATTCCGTCGGTAATGTATGGCGCCCGCTAACCCATGATCTTCGCGGATTTCCGACTGAATGCATTTCTGTCGGAAATCGCCGACCAATTATTTAAATCCATCGGCAATTACCGACGGAATACTAGGTCCGTCGGTAATTACCGACGGAATTAGCGTTCTGTCGGCAATGGCCGACTGAATTGAAATCAGTCGGCATTCGCCGACGGAATTAAAATTCAGTCGGTATTTCCATCATTAATTACAAGCATTTTTGTAGTGCATTGTAGTGTTTGTCATTTTAATCTATCCTCTTCTACTGCTGCAAACTGTAGTGTTTGTCATTTTTACAACGAGGTATTTATTTTTCTATCTTCTTTTACCATCTTATTGCTTAAATTCATTAATTTTATGTTCTTATTTATAATTTGTTTGGTTGAATGTTATTGTATTATGTTTTTTTATGGCAATATAAAATTATAAATTAAATAGTTTGTTGAATTTGCTAATCACTTATTTACTTGAGATTTAAAACTTTTTTTGAATGGTTAACATTCTTTGATGTGTGTGTATTTATATATACACTATATCCAATGTCAAAGTAACGAAAAGATGTATAAATTGTGCTCACAATTTATTCAATAGTTGAATAAGAGGAAGTTCGTCTGTCTTTAAAATTAATCTATTTTTAAAATTAGTTACGCAAAATTTGTACAATTGAATTATTTAAAAAATAATAATGATCAATCAGCTAATTAGATCGAACCAAAACACTTTAGATTGACCTGATTTACACGAAATATAAAGGTGATGGGTAATTTATCAATGGCATCACATCACAGTTTGTTATTTCTCAAAGTGGCACTTATTTTTAAAAATACTTCTAAATTACTGATTTTTTTTTTAATTTAAATCGAATCAAATTGAAACCAAATCAAACTAAATTGAACTAAACCCTCAAGTCCTCCCAAGTTTCAACTTCCCTTCAACCTTCTTTCAACACTACACTGTGGATTTAGTCAGAAAGGGAACTTCCATGCGCTTATGGAGCGAGCAGATGGCCACTTAAAAAGTTGGTGGGGAGGTAACTATAAGGCAACAATTAGACCTTAACCAGCACTGTATTATACTTCATTTTGATTGAATTGTCTGTCTGGCCTTTTTCTTGACAATATGAAATCATCTAGAAAAAAAATGATTTTCTAATATATATTGTAAATAGATCATCATAAAGAAATCTCCAAATGAATAGTATAGTAAATCAATTTTTATTTTTTATTTTTTATTTATAACGCAAGTGCCTAGTTTTTACAATCCCTCTTATCCTAAGATAATTGATCCGGTTCTATAGAAATTTCCACCGGTCTCAAAGTAACTCATGGAAGTGTTGCAATAAGTCATCGGTAATGGACCCTAACGATTTTTGTCGTCCCTGTAAGATCATTCAACATTGAATTGACTCTTTGCTTGTGAAGATAAATTCGTGGATTTTTTTTTCACCCATGAGTACTTCAACCACGGTCGCCCAATCCAAAATTTTTTACTGAATTCAACGTCAACATAAGTCAGAATTTTATCATGATATTCTCTTTAGTTTCACTAAGCTTTAACCACTCTGCCATCTTCGTGGAACACTAAATCATTTTCATTGTGGGTAGAAAAAAAAATCATCATCCAACAGTTTCACACTGTTGATCTCATTGTGACAAAAGGCGAATACGTTCTCCCCTAGCGCCCCCGTCAATCCGTCCCAAGGCCAATACGGAGGAGGTAAATCACGGACGGCTACTAACCTTTGGAATAATGACTAATACATAAAAGAGATATTTAGAATAATGACTAATATATTGTTGATCTTATGATTAAAGGAGATATTTAGAATAGTGATTAATATATTGCTGATCTCATGATTATATGTTGCAAAAGGCGGGTCCCGCCGCCCAGCGGCCCCTTCACCCCTGCCCCATGAGTATGAGAGGGAGTAAATCACGGTGAATACGGGCCCGGCGATGACATGGCGGTCGAAGGTGTTTAGCACGGACAGATATTGATGTTATCGCAATTGCTGCCGCAGACCTTCGACCTCCCGACCTTGCAAGAATACCATGTCATAACCGGTTGATCTCGCCCGTGGGGGCTGATCTCATGATTATATGTTGCAAAGGCGGGTCCCGCCGCCCAGCGGCCCCCTCACCCCTGCCCCACGAGTATGAGAGGGAGTAAATCACGGTGAATACGGGCCCGGCGATGACATGGCGGTCGAAGGGAGAACGTATTCGCCTTTTGTCACAATGAGATCTCATGATTATATGATTATATATGAGGAGGTAAATGGAAAAGTTGAAATTATTCTTAACTTTATTGAGATTCCGAACGCTTATCGGCCAGTAAATCATTTCCATGCTCATTCGTTGGGAGTCCTTTTGTTTTTTTTATTCTCGTGGTAGTTTTAAGAAAAAATGAAACATACGGGGGGTCAAATGTGAAGTTAACCCGGATGAGGTGCTTCAAGTAGGGTTTTACAATTTGGTCGTTGGGTTGTATTTGTGACGAAGTTACTAGGTCGGACGCCACGACGACGTGATGCTTCGCTCCCTAGTCCGCCGCGATGCGCTCCCTCCGTCGACGCAACTCAGTCGCGTCCTCTTCTTCTCCACCGGCGCCACCGCTTCTCCCGATCCCCACTTCATGGTCGAGTACCTCGTGAATAAAATGGGGTTCTCCGCCGACGATGCTTCCAAGGTCTCCAAGTTGCTCCCTCGTATTAAGTCCACCGAGAAGCCGGACTCCGTTCTTCGATTCTTCAGATCTCAGGGCCTTGATGGTGCTACTCTGAGAAGGATAATAGTTTGGAAACCAGGATTGTTGAGCTGGGATGTGGAGACTAACCTCGCTCCAAAGTTTAAACTTTTGGGGGAAATGGGATTATCTGAGTCCGACATCGTCGATATCGTTCGGCGGCACCCTATCGTTATTGGCTTCAACATCCAGAAGACGCTTCTCCCCAGATTGAAGATTTGGGAAAGTTTATTTGGATCGAGGGAGATCCTCCTCAAGAATCTGCGGAGTAGTAGATGGTTTTTTGGCAGCAACATTGAGAATGTAGTGCGCCCTAACATGAACTTCTTACGGGATGAATGTGGCATTCCTGAAGAGCGAATTTCTTTTGTCCTTAAAAGGATCCCCAGCTTCATCACACAAAAACCAGATTCCATCCGGGCTTTGGTAGATCGAGTTGAGGGGATCGGAATTCCCCGGGGATCTCGGATGTTCTTCTCGATCCTTGTTGTGCTGCACAGGGTCAGCAGGGAAAAATTTGAGGCCCACGTCAAGATCATGAACAGCTTTGGTTGGTCCAACTCGGATTTCTTTGCTGCAATGAAGAAACATCCTAAGTTTGTATGGTTTTCTACGGAGATGTTGCAGAGAAAGATGGAATTTTTAGTCAAGGATGTTGGAATTGCACCTTCAGACATTACTAAGTGGCCAATGTTTCTAACACTCAGTTTGGAAAAG
Organism: Zingiber officinale; assembly: GCF_018446385.1. Taxonomy (NCBI): domain Eukaryota; kingdom Viridiplantae; phylum Streptophyta; class Magnoliopsida; order Zingiberales; family Zingiberaceae; genus Zingiber; species Zingiber officinale. Next base: position 109,798,296 of record NC_056001.1, on the reverse strand, counting down.
AGGTTAATTCCTCGATTTCATGTAATGGAGATGTTAAAATCTGAAGGGTTATGGACTTCACAAGACACGCTACATACAATTTTTATATCACCACCACCAAATTTTTTGCAAAAGTATGTGTTCCCTTACAAAGATAAATTACCCAAACTGCTTGAAGTCCTGTGAGTTGTAGCTGAGTTCAAAGGAAATGATCCAGACTGCGAATGAATGCCAGGATTTATTTGGGTATGATTTTTATGACTGCATAAGCAACAATTTGATCCAATCTTATCCTAGTTTTCATATAGTTTACTTACTATTTTCATATTTTATATCATGAATGTAACTGTGTACTGTAGACTTGAAGATGTTAGTTGTCTGAGTTCCATTTTGCGACCTGATTTAGTTGAAAAAGATTTGTTCTAGGAACTTGTCAGTTGTGAGATTTGTCTTTTAGAATGATCAATGGTGATTTTGTTCCCCTTTTACATGCAGAGTTGGGTGTATGCCAGGCTACAATGCCTGTATGCCAAGGTTATAGAGCAACCGTCTTCTTTCAAACTGATTTTATCATCATTTGGTTAATGTTTTTGAAAGTTGAAGTAGCATAAATTCACATTGCAAGCGCCTTCATTAAGCTGTATGGAAAATGATATTCTTATTCATGTATTTGAAGTATATTTAGCTGAGACTCTGATAGTTAAATAATTTGAATTGTACAGTGATTATAAACAAGATTAGTTGAATCAACCAAAACTAAAGGTACTAGATCAAAGGAAACTCTATTTGTAATAATTCATAGTTACTTAAAAGGATCTGATTATTACTATCTTTATAATATTCACTGTTCATTTTTGGAAAAGTATTCATCCAGTTAACTCTGAATGGATGGGATACATATCTTGTTATTGTTGTTGTGGTGGTGGTCTAGGGATGATAATAAACCTTTGGTGTTCTTTCTTATTTTGTTGTGCAAATAAATACCTCATTTTGTTTATTATAGATGATATTGTGGATTAGTTTCAGTATTGGTGTGGGGTCTATCTAAATTATTTCCTAAGTTTCTGATGAGATTGTGAGAATTTAATTTCAGTAAGATGCAATATCTAGAAAATACATTTCTTTAAGCTGTAAATTTACTAGCAAAATGTTCCATTACAGTAATAATAGAAGTAATAATATATTTGTAGAAACACTAATTCATTGCTTCTGAAATTTGTCTTTATCTGAAAATTTTCATCAAATAAGTACATTTCGGTGATGATGAATAACTCATATCTGGGCCAGTAACAGTGCTCATTCATCAAATTGAACTTTTTAGCACTTTCAAGGATTATCTGGTCAAGTAACATGTTTATTTAGTTTAAATTTTATTTTTTGTAATCTCACTTATTTATTTTCGATTGTTCAAATAAAAGAGTTTGAAGTTTTGAGTTATATAAAATGAAATTTAATGACAAATATACAATTTATAAAATAAATTCGTTTGTCCATTTTACACTGAATGCTTTCCTTGATGTTTTTATATCTCCATGGTTAAATAAATGGAATGTTTATGAATAAATTTAATGACATTTTATTGAATCGCAAATGTAAGTTTGGGGATTTTTTATTTGGCTTACTTAACTTTCATAATGTTAAAATCACATAATACGTTCTCATTATATTACTCATTCTTTCATAAAATAATTATATAGGTTTGCATATGTGTCTTTAAATTTTTATTCTACCCATTCAAAAATGCATTAATCTCAATTTATGATGTCGAATTCAGAAATGAATATATTAAATAGTTTTTTAGGAATATATGATTCAAAGTTATCTAATTTTAAGTTTATCAGAGTTCAAATTGAATAATAGGCTTACAGCATTAAAAATTTTAAAAATTTAATAGTTTTTTTGAATCAAGAAAGTTTTAGAAACTCATGGAGCGTGTTAATAGTGAATATCATTGTCTCATGTTTTATAATAGGTTTATGATAAATTTATCAAACTTTTATAAGTTTAAAAAATTTATATAAAGGCAAATACATTAAGGAGGCTTTTAAAGAATACATTGGTTTTAGTTTGAAATAATTCAAACTTCTTTATGTCTTTTAGCCAGTTTGAGAAGAAAATGGCTATGGGCTTGCCATCATTCAAAAATTTAAAATTTCATATTTTGTAAATCAGGAGAGTCCTAGGAATTTATTGGTGATGTTGATTAGTGAATATCATTGTCTTAAACTTTATAATGAACTCGTGATAAAAGATATTAAACTACAGTGCATTTAAAAAAATATTGTTCTAAATTTTCGTTGTTGAATTTAAATCTAAGGACATAAATATATTAAGGAGGCTTTCGAAAATACATTGTCATCGACTTTACAATGAGTTTGTGACAATTTTTATCAAATCTTGCAAGTTTGAAAATTCATTGCCCTTTACAATGGGGTTGTGACCATTTTTATCAAACCTTTGCAAGTTTAAAAATTCATTACCTTTGATTTACCTTGCAAAATTTAGATATAAAGTCATAGATACATTAGACTTTTAGGAGAACATTAGTTTTAGTTTAGAATGATTCAAAGTTTTTTAAGTCCTTCAGTAAGTTTCAGATGAAATTGCTTATGGACCTATTATTGGTAGATTGTTGGTGTAATTATCTCTGGATAAAGGTTGATCAGTTTGACTAAGCTCAAGTGGATTCTAGCTTAAATTTTGATATTTGGACAATATATTTAAAAAATATCTGAAAGGGTCAAGTAAGTCAAGGTTGATCGGATATTTGATGATATGTGAGAGGAAAGTCAAGTAGGTTGTGGAGTACGAGATAGTTGACTGTAAAGTCCTAAGTGGAGGCTAAACAAATACAAAGTCTTAATTGCGGTTAGACAAAGGAAAGTCTAAGTGGATCAAAGAGAATCGCACGTTGGCAAAGGGAAATCCTAACTATGGTTAGGCAAGGAAAAGTTCAAGTGGGTCAAGGAGGATCGCACGTGGGCAAAGGAAAGTCCTAACTACAGTTAGGCTAAGGAAAGTCCAAGTAGGTCAAAGAAGATCACACGTTCACAAAGGAAAGTCCATAACTCGAGGGTTAGTCCAAATGTGTTAAGGAAGATCGCACGTTAGTAAGAGGAAAGTCTTACCTGCGGTTAGGCAGAGTAAAATCCAAGTGGGTCAAGAACGACTGCACTTGGTGATCGAAAGTCCAACGGAAGTTGACAAAGTCCAAGTGAATTAAAGGTTAATCGGACACTCGGTGGGGAAGTCCCAATAGGTCATGATTGACCAAAGGTTGAGCAAGGGAACCTTAGATTTAGGTTAAGCAAGTTAGGATTGGACAATTGATTAGGTAATTGATTGTGCCAATTCCAATCGATTAGTTGATCGATTGAGAGCTATGTGTCGCAAGAGAGGAGAAGGTTGAATCGATTAGCCAATTGATTAAGCTTTCACCAATCGATTGGCTAATCAATTAGGGGCCTAAATTGTGAGCATAAAGAGGTGTTGAATCGATTATCCAACCGATTCAACCCTCCAATCAATTGGGGAGTTATTTTTGTCACAAGGAGTTTAATTGATTAGGTAATCAATTGAGAGAAATACACAAGCAAATAGTGGGCATCGTAATCGATCAGGTGATCGATTGAAGCCACGTAATCGATTGAGAGAAGAAGACAAGAGTCATTGCGAGATTTGGACGGTTGTATTTGCTTGGATCTGACATGACAATCGATTGGGTGTAAGGTCAATCGATTGTGAACCCTAATATACGGGTTACAAAGACATTCGAAGATTCAAATTAAAAAGATCTTCTCCAACCCTCTCTATCAATTTTTGAAATTTCTTGAAGACAAGTGTTGCTACACGCTCCAAGTATCTAGAGGCAATCAATAACAACAAGAGATCAAGAGCAAAGGTCATTCATTGTTGCATTCATTTCTTTGTTCTTGTTGCATTTCTTGTTGTATTTCTCATATTTTCTTTTGTATTTGTTGGTACGAGGCTTCTTCGCCTCATAGAAGGAGGTTTTCATAGTGTATTGTGAGTGAGGAAAGTGAACCCTTGGACCAAGTAAAATCAAGGGTGTTAGCATTACTTCAAGTTCTCGCTGCAACAAAGAAACTCAACGAAGTGATTGGAACTAATCACTCCCCCTCTAGCTCTCAAAGGGTCATAACACCTACATTATATAAAAAAAAATTAAAATTTGATATTTTTTGAATCAAGAGAGTCTTAGGAACTCATTAGTATTGTTGGTTAGTGAGTATCATTGTCCTAAGTCTTATAATGAGCTCGTGATAAATGTTATCAAACTACAATGCATTTAAAAATTCATTGTTCTAAATTTTCACTGTTGAATTTAGATATGTCAAATTCAAATCTAAGAATATAGATATACTAAAGAGGCTTATAGTACTATATTGTCAAAAGCTTTTTAATGAGTTTGCGATAATTTTTATCATACCTTTGCAAATTTAAAAAGGCATTACTTTGATTTACATTGTCAAATTCATATTTAAAGGCATTGATAGATTAAGGACGCTTTTAGTAGTACATTAGTTTTGGTTTGAAATGATTTAGATCCTTCATTCAGTTTCAGATGAAATTGGCTATGGCCCTATGTCATTCAAAAATTTAAAATTTGATATTTTTTTAATTAAGAGAGTCCTAGGAACCCGTTGGTATTGTTAGTTAGTGGGTATCATTGTTCAAAGCCTTATAATGAGCTCATGATAAATGTTATCAAAATATAGTATAAGTACCTTGAGTTAGATTTGATCTAATCAACAAAATTAAGCTAGGTCTTATGATGTTTTGATGTCTTGTGTCTAATTGTACAGGAACTTAAGAGCACAAGAAGTCTAGCGGAAGATTCAAGATGACACGGGGAGGGAATCGACGGGTTCGGTACATCTGAGGGATGATAAGCTGCAGAAGAGTACACTGGTGGATAATGAGGATGTGTGCGATGTTCGAGGGATGAGAAGGTAGGGAGAAAGTCTGCTCAAGAAGAAGGTTGGAATTGAATTTTGATGAGCTCAACTCTAGATGACCGATGTATCACCCAAACAAGCGAGATCGAAGAAGATCAACTTAGAGGTTGATCTTGAAGACCTAAGACGCCTCACTTGTGATTGAGGACTCCTCGGGTGCCAGAATTACATCTGCCAGCCGCTAGAGTGAAGGCGCCTCCAAGGAGCATGGAGGCACCCTTTCATCTCAAAAAGGAGCCATGCTGGTGACTGGAGGCACCCTTCCACCTCTATTGGAGGCACCCTAGAGCTTCTATAGAAGCGCCTCCAATGAACAGTAGTCATTAGAATAACGTTGAGAGATGGTAAACTTTTATCCTCTTAGAGGTGCCTTGGATCTTGTTGGAGGTGCCTCTAAGCAACGGTAACTTTTTTCTAGAGACTATAAAAACCCCCCTAGAGCTAAGAATTATAAATCAATCATTATACTAATCTTTCTAGTAATTCCTTCGCTTTAAAGACGGTAAGAGGCTACTCCATCTTCACGAATGAGAATTTTAGTAGAGCTTTCAACTGCCTTGGATTAACAATCACGTAGGTTGTAATCAAGTAAAATCTTTTGTCCTCTTACTTTATTCTGTTATTTTATGTTAATTATTTTTGCTTAATTAATTGTGCATTCTTACTAAATCCAAAGCAAGAGATATTATTCTAACTTAATTTTCAAGGTTATTCATCCCCCTCTAGTTGGCCTAACATAGGACCTACAATTGATATCAGAGCCCAACCACTTTAGAAGGATTAATTGCCAACTGAAGCAACAAAGATATGGCCGGACCAAGCATCTATCTGCTAAGTTTGAGGACGAGATCACAACATGGAAAAAGAAAATAGAGGTATTTTTAAAATAGATTTTGATTTATTATTAATAATCAAATGTGATTTTGCAGTATCCAAAGATCAACATGGAGAAGAAAAGGATGAGCATCTGTGGACTAAGAAAGAGCATAATGACTTCGTAGCAAACGAAAGAGCTGAATTCTATCTACTAAATGCACTTCTATTCCAAGAAGTCAATTGGATCGGCAACTACGACTTGGCAAAAGCACTCTGGGAGAAATTCCTATAAACGCATGAAGGGACCTTAGAAGCGAAGCTCGCAAGACGAGATCTTCTTCATAATCAACTCAGTAACCTTCGACTTGAAGAAGTAGAAATAGTTGCTCAACTATATGCCAAACTTAAGGAGTTGATCACTGGACTCACCAACTTCGGAGAAATGGTAACCAATAAAAACACCTTGAGAAACACACTTAATGCCTTCTCGAGGACCCCAGACTAGACATCGATAATCAATTTCTACTATATTTCTAAGGATCTTGAGGTAAGTAGCTTAAAAAGTTTATTTTCTATCTTGGAATTACATGAAACTTGATGTGTAAGATTGAGAAATAAAAAGGGGTCATGTCAGAACTTAGCACTGCAAGCTAAGCAAATCAGACTAGATTCAAGTTCATCAGAGGACAAAGATGAGTAAGCATACGGGGTAAGAAAGCTAAATAAGTTCTTTAAGACTAATAAATTTAATAGGATATAGGCCAAGAAGTTCCTCCCTGGAAGAAGAAAAATTTAATACTACAACTACACTGAAGAGGGATACATCAAAGATAACTGCCCAACGCTGAAGAGCAAAGAAAAAGACAAAGACAAAGACAAAGGGACAAGAAAGTTCAAATAACGAAACCTCAAAGCAACTTGGGACGAGTCATCAACAGAAGAATCCGAGAATGAAAAATACGCTGGAATCACACTTACAACCAACTACCAAGAGGAAAGTATCAATGAAGGGGGAACTGCTTCAGAGGAAAGCAGCGGTGAAGGGAGAGCTTCCAGCTTTAAATCTGATACAGTAAGTGTGGTATGTCTTCTACCTCCTCACCAATTATACAAAGGTATTAAACTCATGTCTAGATCTTTATGTAAACTTAGATCAAAGAATATTAAATTGAAAAAAGACAATATGGATTTGAAAACGATCTTAGCTTAAGCATGTTGACTAGAAGAATTTGACAAAATTCAAATGCAAAATTCTAAATTAAAAGAGCAAGTTGAAAGATTGAAAAAGAATGATGCATTCTTAAAGTTTCAAATTTTAGAAATAATAGAGAACTAAATTGGTATTTTAGATTTTATAAAGATCAAATTAGCAAAGTAACACGAAAATATATTCAAAAAAATTATCTCGTTAATCCAATAGGAAAAACTTATTTTGGATATCAAAATCTATACTAGATTGTTAAAATTAATTTCTTGTGTATGCTAGAAAATTAATTTATTTTAATTTATTAACATTTTTAGCAAAATTCAAATGGTAGACTTTCTGTTCATATTTTCTATTTAAATTTTTTTCTATGAAAAATAAAAATATTATCTATTAACATAAAAATCATATTTTTAAAATTAAATTATTTTAAACATTGATTTATGAAAGATTTAGATTTTCCATGATAAAACCTTTTGTTTTATGTTGATAGAAATTATTTCAATTTTTTTTACTATTATATAAAGTTTTATGAATTTTTTTACTGAAAATACTATTTAATTAATTATCTAAAATTTTTTATAGATAAATATCATATCTTATATGCTCAGGAAAATTAGTAAAAATTTTTGAAGTATAAAAATATTTTTAAACATTAAATTCTCAAAATATATATATTTCTGTCCCAAAATATTTTTTTTATACTATAAAAACACATTTGTTCATGAAAATTTGTATGCTGATCTGAAAACTTTTCTTTGACATCAGCAAAAAAAATTTCAATATTTTCCAAAATTTAAATAAATTTTAAATTATTTTTAAGAAATCTAAAAGTTAATTCTTAAAAATCAATTCATTTGTGAATTTATTTCGATAAAAAATCCACAGCTTTGAGATGCTTATGTATGACTTCTTGAAAAAAAGTTGAGATTTTTTTTTAACTTTGCCTATTTTTCTCTTAGTTTTTTTTTTGTGATCGAATAGGGAGAATAATTAGATGATTAAGTTTAGAGAGATGTTTTATTTATTCATTTCTTTAATTATTATTTTATTCCATCCATCTTATTACACTTAAATGTCATATTTATGTTTTAATTGTATTTTATTTGTTTGTTTTATCCTAATCTTAACTCGGATTAATGCACATTAAAAAGAGATATTATAATTATCCCAGATTAGTTTTAATATGATCAACCGAGTTATGTTACATCATGTGATATTTTAATGTCTTTTGTCAAAGTGTGCTGAAACTTAGTAGCACAAGAAGTTGAGCAAAAGACCCAGCAAGCAAGAATGATGATACGGGAAGAGAGCAGACAAACTCGATACATCAGAGAGGCAAGAAGCTGCAAAAGAGTATACTGGTAGATAAGAACGATATGCGCGATGTTCGAGGGACGAGGAGCAAGAGAGGAAGCCTGCTCGAGAAGAAGATCAGATTTGAATTCGGATGAGCTCAACTCTAAACGATCGGAGTATCACTCAAACGAGCAAGATTGAAGAAGATCAACTTGGAGGTTGATTTTGAAGACCCGAGATGTAGGACCCTTGGTGGCCCGGCTAGAGGGGATGAATAGTCCTGCAAAGAAAAATGAATCTTTCTCGAACTTTATAGCTTTATTAAACTAACACTTGTATAAAATAAGTTTAATAAGTAAACTAAGAGGAGAGGCATGAAGGGGTTACTTGGTCACAACCGGGGAGGTTGTTAATCCAAGGAAATTGAAAGCTCAGTAAATTGTCTCCTTCAGACGGAGAAGCATCTTACAGCGTTGATGGCTCATAAACAAGTAATAGAACAAGCTAAAAGTGTTTACAAGTGTTGTATTTGAACCATTTGCAAAAGGATTGTATTTATAGCCTTGATCGAGGTGTTTGGAAGGGTTTCAGGCACCTCCATGGGATAAAACTTTATCCCCATCGTAATGCAACACGTCATGTCACATTTCGGATAAATTTCAGTTTCGGGTGCCCGGAGTCATGGTGCCCAAATTAAGTCTAAGCGCCACGGACTAGCTCGAGGCACCTCGGATCGAAAAGTCAGCATTTTGTTGACTTTCAGTCTCGGTCTTCCGCTCCAGTTCTGCTCGCATTGGTCTGGGTCTTTCGCTCCGGCTCGCCTCACTTGGGTGATCTCGGCTATCCAGAATAGGGCTCACCCAAACCCAACTTCTGGCCTTCGAACAGTCTTCCTCTCTGGCTTCTTGTCCGTCGGAAATGTCACGCACCTCTTTCTCGTCTGCCCGCATACTCTTCCGTAGCACCTTGTACCTCGGACGTACCGAGCCCGTCGGCTCTCTCCTGTGTCGTCCTTCTCGCTAGCTAAATCTTTCTCTCGACTTCCTGTACTCCTAAGTTCCTGCACACTTAGACACAGGGGTTAAAAACCAATATGACCTAACCTGACTTGGTTGATTACATCAAAACTATCTTGGGGTACTAACAATTTCTCCCTTTTTGATGTGATCAACCCAAGTTAAGTTTGGGTAAACAAACATAAAAAATAATAATAAGGTAATAAATTTGCAACTTAATAATAATGTGCAAAAAAAATAAATTATTCTCCCCCTAGACTTAATATTCACTTCTACCCCTTTGATCACATTAAATAAGGTACTTTGAATTGACTTTGGAAAATCTAAATTTAAAGTCTAAGGGAAAACAAAAAAAAATATGATAAGTTAAGCTTCAAAATCTCTGGTTTTATAAACAAAAATTGAAAAACTCCTATAGTTGTTGATAAATTTAACAGAGGTTGAACAGGAAAAAATATTTTCACAAAAAGTTGAACTTAAATTTTCTAACAAAAAATATTTTAAAAATTATTTAGATAAAATTTTAGAGAAAAATAAATTTGCTAAAATAACTCTAACAAATATGATTTTTATTACATAAATTTTAACGATCAGAATTTTTCTAACAAAAAATTTTAAAAACAATTTAAAGTATAAGTTCAGTGCTTCACAGTAAGTCAATTAAATATTTATTTCAATAATTGACTTCCAGGCCGTGGCGAGGTACTATACCTTCTTAGTTATTGAAACAACAACCACTTTCTAGACAAAGTCTTTTGAAGAAATTAAATATTTAACTTTCTTTCTGAAAGCTCTAAGTCAAAAAAAATAGTCAATCTAAATATGATTTTGGAACTCAATATAGGTTCCTTCCTATTAGGTTAATTAAATATTTCTGAGGAATATATTTTCTAGATAATTTTCTAATTTCCCCCTTATAATATCTAAATTACTAATTTAATCCTTTATAGTTCATGGAAGTTGAAGCAGACAAATTTAAACATGCAGAATTTTTTAAGTTTTCTATTTTATCTTTTAAATTTGCATTTTCAAGTTTTAATTTTTCATTTTCAGTTTTAATCTTGTCAAAATCTTCTAATCGACAAGATATAGCTAAGGTTGATTTTAACTTTTTATTTTCTTTTTATAATTTACAGTAATTTTTCGATAGGTGTTTTATAAATTGAAATGACTTATCAAGAGAAAGAGACTGTACCTGACTTACCTTGTCGATCTCGCAATCTGAAACTCCCCCTGAAGTGCTGCTTTCTCCCGATGTCGCTTCCCCTTCATCGATGTTCATTTCGAACGAGCTTGTTTCGTCTTTGTCTTTTTGGTGACTTGCCACTAGTACAAGTCCGACAAGGGCTTCGATCTCTGACTCGGACGACGTTTTGTCTCACGTCACCTTTAGATTATGTTTGGTCTGGGCTGACTTCTTATTCTTGTTCTTACTTTTTAGTTTTGGGCAGTTGTCTTTTACGTGTCCTTCTTTATTACAATGATAACATTTTACCTTTCTTTTTCTTCTCTTACCCTGCACTTGATTAAACTTATTGGATTTAAATAATTTTTTAAATCTCCTTACCATTAACGTCATTTCATCATCATCAAATGATGTCTCAGAATATGGCTCATCTATTTTAGCTTTTAAGGCAATGGTTTGCCTTGATTCCTTCCTTAGACCTGCACATCTTGACTCATGAATTTCAAAAGTTGAAAAATCTTCTAAAGTGCTTACCTCTAAATCCTTAGAGATGAAATACACATCTACTAAGGTCGACCATTCTAGAGTCCTAGGAAATACATTAAGTGTGTACCTTAGCGAATCTCAGTTGGTTAACTTTTCTCTGAGATTCGTAAGTCCCGTGATGAGTTCCTTGATTCTTGAGTGGAGGTGTGTGACGGTTTAGCCTTCTTCTAATCAGAGGTTGCTGATCTGGTTCTGGATCAAGTCTCGTCTCGCTAGTTTTGCCTCCGAGGTTCCTTCGTGTAGTTCTAAGAATTTCTCCCAAAGCTCCTTGGTTGACTCGTAGGCTCCGATACGATTGACTTCTTGAGGTGGTAAAACACTAAGCAGAAGAAACTCTGCTTTACCGTTTGCCATGAAGTCGGCTTGTTCCTTCTTCGTCCACTGATATTCTTCTTTATCTTTCAGGACTACAAAATCATATTTCATAATTATTAATAATTCAAAATTTATTTTGAAAAATACCTCTATCTTTTTTTTCCAGCTCACGAATTCCCCCTCGAACTTCAGTGGGTTGAGACTCGGTCTGACCATCTCGTGTGCTTCGTTCGACTATTAGTCCTCTTGAAGCGAACCCGCTTTGATACCAATTGTAGGACCCTTGGCAGCCGGCTAGAGGGGTGAATAGTCATACAAAGAAAAATGAACCTTCCTCGAACTTTATAGCTTTCTTAAATTAACACTTGCATAAAATAAGTTTAAGAAGTAAACTAAGAGTAGAGGCACGAAGGGGTTACTTGGTTATAACCGGGGAGGTTGTTAATCCAAGAAAGTTGAAAGCTTAGTAAACAGTCTCCTTCAGGCGAAGAAGCCTCTTACAGCGTTGATGGCTCACAAACAAGTAGTAGAACAAACTAGAAGCATTACAAGTGTTGTATTTGAACCATTTGGACCAGGGCTATATTTATAGCCCTGGTCGGGATGCTTGGAAGAGTTTCAGGTGCCTCCAGGAGGATAAAGACTTATCCCTATCGCAACGCAATGCGCCACATCACGTTTTAGATAAATTTCAGTTCTTGACTCTCGGAAGGGTTCTGGGAACCCGGAATCTGGGTACCCAGACCAAGTCCAGACGGCCCAGATAGGTCCAGGCGCCTCGGACTAGCTTATGGCACCCCAACCAAAAAGTCCGCATTTTGTTGACTTTTGGTCCCGATCTTCCGCTCCGGTTCCGCTCGCAATGGTCCGGGTCTTCCGCTCCAGCTCGGCTCACTTGGGTGATCTCGGCCATCCGGAATAGGCTAACTCGAACCCAACTTTCGACCTTCGAGCAGTCTTCCGCACCGGCTTCTCATCCCTCGGAAACATCGGGCGCCTCCTTCTCGTTCGCCCGCATACTTTTTTTCAGCACCTCATATCTTGGGTGCACCTAGCCCGTCGGCTCTCTCCCGTGTCGTCCTTCTCGCTAGATGCATCTTTCGATCGACTTTCTGTGCTCCTACCTGTTGGATGGTGAAATTCGATAGAGGGGGGTGAATATCGAAAAAAACATTCACAGAGAGAGTAAGCAGCGGAAGAGAAAAAGAACGACGCTAACACAAACCAATTTACTTGGTTTGGAGCCTTGGTCGACTCCTACTCCAAGGCCCACACTCGTCGAGTGCTTTCGTTGGGCAATCACTAATAGTTCATAAAATCGGATTACAATTTTGAGTACAGGAACTATTAAGAACAATATCGACAACAAAATAAAGGAAAGAAAAACTCTTTAGCAGTACGTTGTTGGAGTAGCGTTGCAGCATCATAGGAGCATAGCGCAGTAGAGCAGATATCATTGTTGTGTTCTGAAGCTCTGGAGAAGACCTCCTTATATAGGAAGCTCTGAGTGTCCGGATCTCTTCCGGGTGCCTGGACTGTGACATAGCCCAGCCAACCAAAGCGCTCCACTTTACGACGTCGCTTGGGGATAACTTTTGCATTCCGAGCGCCCAGATCCCTTTCGAGCGCCCATACCCCATTTTCCAGCAAGCTTCTCTCCCTGCAAGACAATGTTAGTCCGAAGCATAATGCAACTTATATTACCCTGCAAGACAAAGTGTTAGCGCAATTATAATAAACAAACAGAGTATTAATTAGATTCCGTCTCATCGAGACCAAAATCTAGTCAAGATCTCAACTTAGAGTTCTGAAATGACTCTAAGTTGGATCGGCGCCTAAGTTCCCTTCCCGGGAATGCATCCTCACTGTCACTCCCCTCCAGTGATTTATCTTAACTTACCTGCCAGGCGTTTGGTCAGCCCTTCGACCCGTCTGAACTTCGTGCCAGAAGTCTAATCAGTCCTTCGACCCGTCTGGACTTCGTGCCAACTATCCGGTCAGCCCATCGACCTAGCTGGACTTCGTGTCAGCTATCCGGTCGACCCATCGACCTAGCTGGGCTTCGTGCCAGACATCTGATCGGCCCTTCGACCTGTCTGGGCTTCTCCTGCACACTTGGTAAAAAATGTTAGATCACAATGAAACTAACTTAATCCACTTTGTCATTCATCAAAACCTGAGTTAGATCGTTAGTGCTAACTGCACCAACAATCTCCCCATTTTTGATGCAATGACAACCTGGTTAAGTTAGTGAAAATATGCAATAAATAAACACTTACAAGCACTGATGTTAAGTTAATCTTGTTTTATTTTTGGTAAGATAATTTCGTGGCTAAATAACTTTAACTAACTTAAACCACCTAACTCTCCCTTTTTGACATTCATAAAAAAAAAGCATAGGATAAAAATAATCAGTTAAGGGAAATAATGCAATAGAGAATCCGAACTAAAATCAGATTGACTTGGGGGAACTTTAAAGTAGAAAGTTTTGAAAATTTTACTTTAAATTTTTTTTCTTTTAAGTTTTTCAAAATAACTAAGTTTTGAAGAATCAATTTAACTTTTCAAAATAAGCTTACAAATGGAAGACAATATTCAAACATAAGTTGTATAGAGGATAATTTTCAAAAAGTAAAATAAACAAAGCCAATTTTAAAGCTAAGTTTGTAACATCCAAAAAGCTAATTTTTAAATTTATAGTAATTTTCAAGTATTAAGTTATGAAAGAGTTAGTTTTTCTAAAAGAAATCTATATAAATTTTCAAAAATTAATTTGTATAAAATTCATCTTTAGATTATAAAAGGTAAGTTTACAAACACTAATTTTCAAAGTCAACAAAATCTAATTTTCAAAACTGAGTTTGTAAAATTTATTTTTCAAAAACTTAGTTTATAAAAGTTAGTTTTCAAGAGTGGGTAAAAAAATATTTTTCAAAACTAATTTTACAAAATATTTTCAATAAAGAAAAACTAAAGAAAAGAAATTTGAATTAATTCTCCCCCTAAACCTGACATAAAAATCTGTCTAACCAGTGAGTTATTTACTGACTATCAGAGGATAGCAGCTTTCACTTGATTAGTCAGGTTAAGTCAATTGTAATCAGTTAGGATTTGACTAAGCTGAATAACTTAACCTGATTGATATGTGTTTTATATTTAACGCCCAGACTTGTGTTGATGTACTGAAATAAACATCTTAAGTCTAGGAAATCTGCCTATGCATCTCACCCCTTTCTAAGTTCAGAAATACACAAACAAGTTAGCCCTAATATATTGGTGAGATGCTCAAACCTTAGATCTATAGGAGCATGCTTTCTAAAGGATTGATATATTCTAAGGTTAAATCTTATTTTCAAAAATTCTAAAAATTGGAAATTTTGAAAGCATAAACGTTTTTATCCTAGAATTTAAGAAAAATATTTTTTTGAAAACAATTTTGAAATTAAAGAATCCTAGTCTATTAAACACATTCCTAACTTCCGACGTAGATTGCTAAACTCACTTTCAGAGAGGGGTTTAGTAAATATGTAAGTTAAATTAGACTCGGTCTCAATGTATTTGAGTTCAATATCTCCTTTAGTGACATGATCCCTGATAAAGTGGTGCCTAATTTCAATGTATTTTGTTCTTGAATGATGCACATGACTTTTTGTTAAATTAATTGAGCTAATATTATCAATTAATACTTTTACATTTATTAGGTTTAAATTAAAATCTTTTAAGGTGTACATCATGTTGGATCGAGACGCGCTAGAGGGGGGGGTGAATAGCGCTCGTGGCTATTTTCAACGATTATCGGAATCGTAAGAGTTAAAACGCAGCGAAAATTAAAAGAGACACAGACACGAAGGAGTTACTTCGTTCGGAGCCTAAGGCGACTCCTACTCGAAGGCCCGCGATCCTTGATCGCTTTCGGTGGGCAACAACTATAAGTTCGAAAGTATACAAAGATGAATTACAAGTAATGCAGTAAATAATCTTATACCGACAATGGAAAATACTAAATTGAAGCTTCGGGTTGTCGGTGTCGAGTTGCAGCACTTCGGGACGAGTTCGTTAGCAGCTAAATGCAGAAGGAAGACTTGGATGTTCTCTATCTTAGCTGCTGGTCGAATCCCCTTTATAAACAGTGTTCAAGGCGCCTTAAACCCCTCCAAGGCGCCTCCAGGCTGGCCGCATCACCTGCGTGGATCAGAACCGACCTGGTCGAATTCTATCCTGTTCAAGGCGCCTCCAACCTCTCCAAGGCGCCTTCATCAACTTGTTCAAGGCGCCTTAGGCCTATCCAAGGCGCCTTGAAGCTTGCTTCGCAGCCAGCTTATGTTTTGTACCCGAGGTGCCTCCAAGCCCCATGGAGGCGCCTCGGACACTGTTCATCCGAGAGTAATTGTGCACTTTTGCCCCTGCAAGATATGTTAATCCCAAAAATACCCTGCAGCACAAAGTTAGCACAAAACAATAATAAATATGAAGATGATAAGGAATATTATGACAGTCTCCGGACTGTCCGGGTCTGACTTCGGATTTTCGACCCGAAAACCCTAGGTCGACCCGACGCCTACTATTCCCTCTACGGGGAACGCGTCCTCACCTACTCCCCTCAGGAGAGATTACCTGATGCCAGTTCGATCCCCCAGATCGACTGGACTTTTGCTCGGCACTCGAGGCTCCCGGACTTTCTGCTGGACATCCGCTTCCCGGCTAGTCCAGTCTTTCACCTGGTTCATGACACCAGGACTTTCCACCTAGGGTTACCACCCCCTAGGACTTTTGCCTGAAGCCCTCGACCTGCCAAGACTTTCCGCATAGGGTTACCACCCCCTATGACCTAGGGTTACCACCCCCTAGGGTTTTCACCTTGCCTAACCGCAGTTAGGACTTTTCTCCACCTAGGGTTACCACCCCCTAGGACCTAGGGTTACCACCCCCTAGGGTTTTCACCTGCCTAACCGCAGTTAGGACTTTTGCCTAAGTATCACTTAGGACTTTCCTGCAAGCTCCATGAACTTTGTTAGATAACACCACCACTTAACTTTGAGCCCTTTGCCATAATCAAAACTCAGGTTCGATCATCTGGTGCTTACTGCACCAACAATCTCCCCCTTTTTGATTATGGCAATCTTGGTTCAAAGTTAAGTAAAACATAACATTTAAAAGGAATAAATAATGAAAGTTAACCAAAAGCATCAATGCATAAATAAAATTTAAAGTTTATGCTCCCCCTTTCATTCTTGATTTCTTAACTTTGACTTTTCTCTCCCCCTTTGACATAAATCAAAAAGAATTAAGAAGAGAGAAATAGTCTAGTTAATTTAAGCTCCCCCTAAAGGGTAGCATAGTTAAGTACTCAGACTTAAAAAAATTTAGGTGAAGTACTTAGCTCAATTCATAAGGTGTTTGAAAAGAATTGTTGCATAGATAATTTAAATTTTAAGTTAATGCCTTAATAACTTCTTTGAGTTTAGGTGTCCAAGCATGAGTCAAACTTGATTGGGTATCAGAGCCCTAAAGGAATTTGTTTAGCCTTAAAGTACTAGCATGACTCTGTTCATTCCCCCTTAATTAATGCCAAATTAAATTCTTAGGGTCTTAGAGTACAAGCATAAGAAGAACTTTATATTATCCTAATTCCAGCTCATCCATTCTAGATTATCAAACATGTGCAGCTTACGAATGAGTTTGAGATGAGATTATTTGAAAATATTGAAAATTTAAGTTCCAAATGAGAAAATGCTAAACTTTTGAGAATTTATTAAAAATTAATTAGAGTTAACTTTAGCAATCAGAATTTGATAATTAAATATTTTTAAATCCTTTTAAATTAATATTTTGACAGTTTTAAAAGATTTTTGAAATGATTTTTAAATAATTTTGAAATTAATTTTCAAAAGTTTTTTGAAATGATTTTAAAAAGATTTTTGAAATGATTTTGAAATAATTTTGAAATTAATTTTCAAAAGATTTTTGAAATGATTTTGAAATTAAGTTTTAAAAGATTTTTGAAATGTTTTTTAAATAATTTTGAAATTGATTTTCAAAAGATTTTTTAAAATGATTTTTAAATAATTTTGAAATTGATTTTCAAAAGATTTTTGAAATGATTTTTAAATAATTTTGAAATTGATTTTCAAAAGATAATTGAAATGATTTTTAAATAATTTTGAAATTGATTTTCAAAAGATTTTTGAAATGATTTTGAAATAAAGTTTTAAAAGATTTTTGAAATGTTTTTTAAATAATTTTGAAATTGATTTTCAAAAGATTTTTGAAATGATTTTGAAATTAAGTTTTAAAAGATTTTTGAAATGTTTTTTAAATAATTTTGAAATTGATTTTCAAAAGATAATTTTGAAATTAAGTTTTAAATGATTTTTGAAATGTTTTTTAAATAATTTTGAAATTGATTTTCAAAAGTTTTTTGAAATGATTTTGAAATTAAGTTTTAAAAGATTTTTGAAATGTTTTTTAAATAATTTTGAAATTGATTTTCAAAAGTTTTTTGAAATGATTTTGAAATTAAGTTTTAAAAGATTTTTGAAATGTTTTTTAAATAATTTTGAAATTGATTTTCAAAAGATTTTTGAAATGATTTTTAAATAATTTTGAAATTGATTTTCAAAAGATTTTTGAAATGATTTTTAAATAATTTTGAAATTGATTTTCAAAAGATTTTTGAAATGATTTTGAAATAATTTTGAAATTAATTTTCAAAAGTTTTTTGAAATGATTTTGAAATTAATTTTCAAAAGATATTTGAAATGATTTTGAAATTAAGTTTTAAAAGATTTTTGAAATGTTTTTTAAATAATTTTGAAATTGATTTTCAAAAGATTTTTTAAAATGATTTTTAAATAATTTTGAAATTGATTTTCAAAAGTTTTTTGAAATGATTTTGAAATTAAGTTTTAAAAGATTTTTGAAATGTTTTTTAAATAATTTTGAAATTGATTTTCAAAAGATTTTTTAAAATGATTTTTAAATAATTTTGAAATTGATTTTCAAAAGTTCTTTGAAATGATTTTGAAATAATTTTGAAATTAATTTTCAAAAGTTTTTTGAAATGATTTTGAAATTAAGTTTTAAAAGATTTTTGAAATGTTTTTTAAATAATTTTGAAATTTATTTTCAAAAGATTTTTTAAAATGATTTTTAAATAATTTTGAAATTGATTTTCAAAAGTTTTTTGAAATGATTTTGAAATAATTTTGAAATTAATTTTCAAAAGTTTTTTGAAATGATTTTGAAATTAAGTTTTAAAAGATTTTGAAATGTTTTTTAAATAATTTTGAAATTAATTTTCAAAAGATTTTTTAAAATGATTTTTAAATAATTTTGAAATTGATTTTCAAAAGATTTTTGAAATGATTTTGAAATTAATTTTCAAAAGTTTTTTGAAATGATTTTGAAATAATTTTGAAATTAATTTTCAAAAGATTTTTGAAATGATTTTGAAATTAAGTTTTAAAAGATTTTTGAAATGTTTTTTAAATAATTTTGAAATTGATTTTCAAAAGTTTTTTGAAATGATTTTGAAATAATTTTGAAATTAATTTTCAAAAGTTTTTTGAAATTAAGTTTTAAAAGATTTTTGAAATGTTTTTTAAATAATTTTGAAATTAATTTTCAAAAGTTTTTTTTGAAATTAAGTTTTAAAATAGTTTTGAAATTAATTTTGAATTAACTTGATTTAAGTTAATTTCTTAGTCATCTCACCCAATCTAAATTTTCAATCAGGTAATCCTATAATTGTGGTGAGATGAATTGTGGTTCAGTTTAAGGGGTTGGTTTAACTTTGTGTTAGATTCAGGTTTAGTTTTGGGTTCAACAAGTAAGCATTCTTTGGATAAACTTCTGGGCTATGGTGAGTCACAAGGAACTCATTAAAGTAACCATGCCTTCGAGGTTTTCCAAATAGTCTTACCCATTGAACTTAATACTAAAACTTGGTCTAACTAGTTAGGATCCATTTAAGGGTAGCTTCGGTCAGTTCCACTTGGCCAAATGCACCAGGTCGAAGTCATATCTTCCTAGACATGCGATGCCCAAGCTTCCCTAACGTACTATCATCCAAAAACTTCACCAGTACTGTTAGTAAAGTTAAACCTAGCCTATTTTATCTAACCTTAATTACCCTGCCGGGTAGTCTACTCTTGTTTACCCATTTCGGGTAGATTAAGTTCGGTTACCCAGTCGGGTAATTTAGTTGGGAGTGCCAGCTATTCTGGATCCTCCTTCTATTGAATTTTAAATTTCAAATTTTGAATTTAATTTTGAATTCGAATTTTGAATTTGTAATTTGAATTTTGAATTTTTGAATTTTAATTTCGAATTTTCAATTTTAATTAAAATTTGAATTTTAATTTAATTGTGAATTTTAGATTTATGAATTTTGAATTTAATTTATTAAAATTGTTTTCCTTCTTGCTCCCCCTGGATCATAGCCTCGATATGGTCTATCGAGGTAGTGGACCTGATCCTTGGGGACCCAATATTGTCCAAGTCCAATTTGATTAACGAGGTTGGACTTGGGGACCCATGCTTGAATTATGTTCCTTTTATTTCTATTTACCAACGACAGATATGATCTATATTTAGTTTTGGGCTTGAATCCAAGTCCGGATTTGTTGTAAACGGCACGCTGCTTTCCAAGAATCAGATCCAAATTCTTGGAACCCAACGTAAAGCGTTCTAACGTATCCTTGAGTTCTTTAATTTGAGTTTTCAAATTAGAATTTTCTTCCTCAAGTTGTTGGACTTGAGTTGAATTTCAAACTGAACCGGCTCGATTAAAGAACTCGAGTCGTCGCTTCCTGGCTATTACTTCCTTTTGGAGTGACTTAACCCGGATGTTGGATTTAGCCAATTTTTTAAGCAAATAAGGAACTAAATTTCTTAAGTCATCTATTTGAGTTTCGGCGAGAAAAGAACTTACAGTGGGGATCGGGCCTTCGGAAACGGATGCGGATCCGTGGCTTTGCTCGGACTCTGTTTCTGACTCGTTCTCGGCTTCGGACTCGAGTTCGGATTCGATTTCGTCAATTATGTTAGCCTGTGCCGGTAACGCGAGAAAGCTCGTTGGTTCTTCTTCATCGGACTCGGATTCATCTGAAGACTCGGACCATATCTTTTCCACTGTCTGACTTGTACCTGCAACCATCGTAACACCTTCCTCGGCCGAAGTAGTATTATTCTACTCATCTAATTCAAATAAATCATTTATTAAAATATGCTTACTTACTTGAGCGTCGGAAGTGCCCTCGTGTAGTTCCATCAACTTTTGCCACAACTCTTTTGCACTTTCGAAGGAGCCGATGCGGTTCAGTTCTTCATTGGTTAGGCCACATTGTAGCATGCAGGTTGCTTTGACATCGGCTTCAACTTTTTTCATTGTGCTAGAATCCCAGTTGATGCATGAGATAAGTTCTCCGGTGTCGTCACGTGGAAGTTCGAGTCCGGTCTGGATGATGATCCACATCTCGACTTGTGTCTTGAGGTGGTATTCCATCCGGTTCTTCCAGTATCCAAAGTCCTCGCCAGAAAAGAGCGGCGGTCGGACGGTGCAGAATCCTTCTTGGAATGCCATTTTAAGAGAACCTTGCACACAAAAAAAATAGCAAAAAAAAAAATGTACCAGGACTTGATCCTGGATTAGCAGTGTTGTATGGAAGGATAGAAGTTTACTAGTTTCGAGAAAAAATAATAAAATAATAATAAAATATTCTTAAAAAATATTTAAAAAAATATTATTTCAAATTTTGCCAAATTCAATATTTTATTAATACTTATAAACCGTGAAAGGATGAAAATGAATTTTTCGAAAATTATTTTGGAGGGAAAAAATGAAAGGCGTAAGGTTTATTTTTTAACCTATAAACACGACAAAGCCACGAAAAATGCTTGAATGGTGGTTGCACCAGTTCAAAGCGACCCCGCTCTGATACCAATTGTTGGATCGAGACGCGCTAGAGGGGGGGTGAATAGCGCTCGTGGCTATTTTCAACGATTATCGGAATCGTAAGAGTTAAAACGCAGCGGAAATTAAAAGAGACACAGACACGAAGGAGTTACTTCGTTCGGAGCCTAAGGCGACTCCTACTCGAAGGCCCGCGATCCTTGATCACTTTCGGTGGGCAACAACTATAAGTTTGAAAGTATACAAAGATGAATTACAAGTAATGCAGTAAATAATCTTATACCGACAATGGAAAATACTAAATTGAAGCTTCGGGTTGTCGGTGTCGAGTTGCAGCACTTCGGGACGAGTTCGTTAGCAGCTAAATGCAGAAGGAAGACTTGGATGTTCTCTATCTTAGCTGCTGGTCGAATCCCCTTTATAAACAGTGTTCAAGGCGCCTTAAACCCCTCCAAGGCGCCTCCAGGCTGGCCGCATCACCTGCGTGGATCAGAACCGACCTGGTCGAATTCTATCCTGTTCAAGGCGCCTCCAACCTCTCCAAGGCGCCTTCATCAACTTGTTCAAGGCGCCTTAGGCCTATCCAAGGCGCCTTGAAGCTTGCTTCGCAGCCAGCTTATGTTTTGTACCCGAGGCGCCTCCAAGCCCCATGGAGGCGCCTCGGACACTGTTCATCCGAGAGTAATTGTGCACTTTTGCCCCTGCAAGATATGTTAATCCCAAAAATACCCTGCAGCACAAAGTTAGCACAAAACAATAATAAATATGAAGATGATAAGGAATATTATGACAGTCTCCGGACTGTCCGGGTCTGACTTCGGATTTCCGACCGAAAACCCTAGGTCGACCCTCTACGGGGAACGCGTCCTCACCTACTCCCCTCGGGAGATTACTGATGCCGTCGATCCTCCAGATCGACTGGACTTTTGCTCGGCACTCGAGGCTCCCGGACTTTCTGCTGGACATCCGCTTCCCGGCTAGTCCAGTCTTTCACCTGGTTCATGACACCAGGACTTTCCACCTAGGGTTACCACCCCCTAGGACTTTTGCCTGAAGCCCTCGACCTGCCAAGACTTTCCGCATAGGGTTACCACCCCCTATGACCTAGGGTTACCACCCCCTAGGGTTTTCACCTTGCCTAACCGCAGTTAGGACTTTTCTCCACCTAGGGTTACCACCCCCTAGGACCTAGGGTTACCACCCCCTAGGGTTTTCACCTGCCTAACCGCAGTTAGGACTTTTGCCTAAGTATCACTTAGGACTTTCCTGCAAGCTCCATGAACTTTGTTAGATAACACCACCACTTAACTTTGAGCCCTTTGCCATAATCAAAACTCAGGTTCGATCATCTGGTGCTTACTGCACCAACACATCATCCATAGTAGTTGTGCAACACACTTTTCTATAGCTATATACTCTGACTTAGTTGTGGATAGAGCAACACAGTGTTACTTTCTACTAAACCAGCTGACAAGTGATGGGCCTAGTAATTGACATCCACTACTTGTGTTTTTGCTGTCTAATTTACACCCAGCGTAATCTGAGTCAGAATAACCTATTAACTCAAAATTGTTAGTTCTAAGATACCAAATTCCTACATTTGACGTTCCTTTAAGGTATCTAAAGATTCTTTTGTCTTGAGTCAAATGAGATTCTTTAGCACAAATTTGGTATCTAGCACACATACTAACTGCAAATAAAATATCGGGTTGACTTGTAGTTAAGTATGGTAGGCTACTTATGGCACTCCTATAGTATTTTAGGTCAATTGATTTTCCATTGGGATCGTCATCTAGGATTGTGTTAACTGCTATAGGTATCTTTATTTCTTTAGTATTTTTCATCCCAAATCTTTTTAGTAACTCTTTGGTGTATTTTTGTTGATAAATATAATTATCCTCATTTGTTTGTTTGATTTGTATAAAAAGTAAGTTAATTTTCCTACTAAACTCATTTCAAATTCTTGTTCTATTAGATTTGTAAATTCTTCTAGGAATTCTGAGTTGGTTGAACCAAAGATTATGTCATTTACATAGATTTGGGCTATAAAAATATCCTCTTTTATTATTTTAACAAATAGGGTTAGGTCGATTTGATGTTAGGAAAGAGGTTAACCTTTTATATCATGCTCTAGGTGCTTGCTTAAGTCCATATAAGGCTTTCTTTAGCTTAAAAACATAGTCAAGGTGATCTAGACTTTCAATCCAGGTGGATGCCCTACATAGACTTCTTCTTTTATTAGTCCATTTAGAAAGGTGGATTAACATCCATTTGATACAGCCTGAACCCTTTATGGGGTGCATAACTGAGTAACATTCTAATGAACTCTAATCTAGCAACTGGGGCATAAGTTTCATCATAATCTAGCCTAGCTTTGTTTCTAGTGATTTCCCCAGTTTCACTTAATTTATTTCTAAACACCCATTTTGTTTCTATTATCTTCTTATTTTTGGGCGATGGTACTAAGTCTCAAACTTCATTTCTTTCAAATTGAGCTTGTTCCTCTTGCATAGCTATGACTCGGTCTGGGTCAAGTAAAGATTTAACTATGGTTTTGGGTTCGATCTTTGAAATCAGAGATATTTGACTTAGGTTTCTAAAGGATGATCTAGTCTGAACCCTTAGGTCTGGATCACTAATTATTTGGTGATGTGCGTAGATTGTATACACTTGTTTAGCATGTTTTGACACGCATTCACATGTTTTACTCATGCTTTATGTATGCATTTTCATACTCCTTGCTTTACTTTTAGCATATTTGCTCTTCTTTGTTCGGAGATCTACTCGTGTGCATTTTGTAAGATACCGTAAAATTAAATAATAAATATTATTGGACGGAAAAATGTATTGGATTTTCCAAGAATTTTTAGAAATTTTCTGGGAATTTTTCAGAGCTCGTAAGACGGGTTTTGAGGGGATCAATTTCAGGTACAAATAAGGCCTGTTTGGGACACCCGTTTAGGTGAGGAAATGTTTATAATTATAAATCATTTTCTTTCCTTTAATTATCTTCCCAAACGCCGTTTCCCCCAAACTCGAAGCCGATCCTTCCTCCTCTCCTTCCTTCCCCGACCTCCCTTCCTTCTCCGATCTCCCTCGCAGACGAGCGACGATCGACGATTCCTCCTTCCCTTCTCGGTGTCGCCGGCGCAAAGCAACCACCGAAGCTTTAGGAGGGAGCGAGTTGCTGATCCTCCGTCCTCTCCCTCTTGATTTCTCTCTCACGAACGATCCGACGCGACCCCGACGCCGATGTTTCCTCGACAACTTCGGCCTCACTGCGTCGCCTGAGGATTGTCGCCCGAATCTTGAAGGTGCTGGCGCTGTCCAAGCCTTCCCTGGTGGAGTGATCTCCTTCTCGGCCATTGTTGCGCTCGATTTGGTGGGATCTGATCTAGGGCACAGCGAGGTTCGAATCGCATCGCTCCCAGCCGGTTATTCCCTTGTTCTTCTCTATGATTTGTTCATTGGAATTTGATCTGCAGCTCCACACTTGCTGGATCAGATTGGGACAACACCATCCGGAGGTAGTCGATCAAGGTAGGCTTCATTCAAATCGTAAAGCTTCAAAGATCTTGATTAGTTAACTTCGATCTTGATAAGCTTCTTATTCTGGATCAGAGGAGGTGTTAGTTGGTACAGTGCTTGTGCCGATCACTGTCTTGTTTCCAATGCTGGAAGCTGTGGGAGTCTCGGCTGGGGAATTTGAGATCGATTGAGGTGAGTGTTGTATTGTTATGTTAAGGTTTTAGTAAGTAATGGCTCTACAGCTAAGTGTTGGATTTGATTTTGGAAGGAATTGGTGTAGGGCTTCTTGGTAGCTGCCGGCAGAGGTCTTGTTGGGCTGTGAGATTTGGATTTTGCTACCAAACCTTAAGGTAAGTAATGTCCAGTAGGGTAATTCTATTGGTTTCATTGGTATATTGCTAGATTAGGTTTCTATTGATTTAGGTTGTTTTGTTTGGATGGCAGTGTCTATATAGTGGATTGGTAATTAAGAGAATGGATGAATTACTGGGTTTAATCTTAATTGAGAATGTATTAATTGAGGATTGTGTATTGGATTTATGCTAGGTGTTGATTTTGGGCACCTATTTGTGTTGGACCAGCTGTAAATGGGTGGAGAAGCTCCATTTTTTTTTCTCCACAGCAAACTTTGGATTTCTTCATCAAAGGGTGTGGATTTTGTTTTGGATCAAGGTGAGGTAACTATGGAGTTTTGGTTGCATTTATGTGATATATTGATTTGCTTGAATCTTGGATTGATTGGGGGATTTAGAAGGATTTATGATGAGTTTGGATTATGTTTAGATCTAGGAGAAGTTGGATTGAGGATTAATTGGAAGATTAATCAGATATTAGATCTGGTTGGAGTGAACCTAATTGAATTAAGGGATTAGGTTGATTATTTCGATTAGGGTTTTCCCTAATTAGATTGGGGAGTTTATTTAGCTATTTGTTACTTATGTAATTAGCTAAATATATTATGTGATCGCAGGACTTGGATTCGGGACGAGTGTCTCGACGCGGGATTATTTGACACGATCGACAGATAAAGGCGGGTATTTCTTCCTTGGCCTCTTTATAGTTTCTTTGAAACTTAGTGCATGATTATTATTGGATGGATTAGGCTGCTTTATCTTATATCATGATCGATTGCTGTTTTTCCTGCATGATACTTATGCTTGACCCTTGTGATGATCTATTTAATTCATATATAGTCTCAGCTCTTGATATCTACTCTGTTGTGATTACACGTGTAGAGTAGGTCTTGTAGGGATTGTCGGGTTGTTAGTATTACCATGCTGATTGGGTACATAATGTGGATTGTATGTAGTTTGGTATGTGTTTTAGGAGTCATCATGTTGACCCTACATTTACATGTTATATGTACACGCGTGTTTGGTTATGTACTTTTGGAGGAGTGATGTTGATTGTATGTTTGTGGTTTATACACGTGTCGGATGTGTTTATTATTGGAGGATACATGTTGATTGTATTTACGATCTGTGCATATGTGTCCAGGGGGATTATTGGAGATTCTTAGTTGATTATACATGTGTAGTGGATACATATGTTTGGTGGGATACGTGGAGGTATCATGACGATTATACTCTTGTCGGAGGTATTTATGAGGTTTGGGGTTGTTGCATGGATGATGATTATATATATATATCATGTTCATCATTCATTGCATCTGATGACCGTTGTCTCCCTTGTGGTGAGAGAGTCATCAGTTGGTTTGGTTTAGCACCGCACACTCGGCCACTCATGGGTAGTGGTAGTTGGAGCAGTTGCTGCTAGTCCTGTCGTGCCACCCGGTCACGAGGTTTAGTGAGATCCGGCGTTGTGAGCAGTCAGGGACCCTGATGCTATGTAGCTAGATAGCTACTAGTGGACTGTCCGCCTCGACCACTATATAGTGGGCTGGAGGGTAGTACAGTTGTCACGGACCCAAGCCTTTCGGCCATACTGGGGTCGTGGTGTCTGGAGAGGTGTCGGGGGTGACCATGGAGCATGCATACGCAGTTATTATTCCTGCATTTGATGCGCGGTGCATCTGCATTTGCATACATGCCTAGTAGATACTAGTTGCATGTGATTGTCGTTGTTGCACTTGATTGAGATATGGTTGTTGCATTTGGTTGTCATGCTGCATACATGTCATTTATTTTACATGTATATGCAGTCGTACTTATATTGCACAGGTGTCACGGGTATATCTGTTGCAGATCCAGTGAGTTTACCGACCTTTGTACCTTGCGTCGATTTCAGATTGGGTATGTATTTACCATTATGTCAGCAGCGGTTTGTGCAGTTTGTAGGTTAGTTATGATTATGTCTGGTTATTACGTCAGGTAGGTTCAGATGCATTGATTATGATAGTATGATCATGTTCTTTATTCCCTACTGAGACTGTATACTTGTGATCTCCATGTTTTATGTATAGACCATGCACTATCTTTTCTATTACCCGCTGAGTTACTTATACTCACCACCGCATGTATATGTTTATGTTTTCAGGTAGATGGTTGGAGTGTCGCTCGGAGTATCCTGTCTGCCGGGTCCTACGTCACATCCGAAGATCGTGATTGTTTTCTTTTGTATATTCTTTTCTCATTTTTGGCATTGTATTTGTGTATAGCCGTGTGGCTATCTTATGATTTTGGTGTTGTATTTGTTGTATAAGCCTAGCCGGCTAGCAGTGTGTTGATTGTGTTGTATTGGGCTTTCCGTTTTCGTTTTTCCGCTGTGTTGATTTTTAATACGGTCGTGTGGGCTGTTTTATATATAACTGCGTGGTTGTGATTGTTTCATTCCAGCCGTGTGGGCTGTTATTATAACTGCGTGGTTGTGTATATAAATATTCCAGCCGCATGTGGCTGATGTATATTTTGTTTGTAGTGATGCTTCATATTGTCACCCGTACAGGGGAGATGTTGCCAGATTTTTGTCTAGCAGGAACTCCTTTGGGGGCGTGACAATTTAGTGGTATCAGAGCGGGTACGATGCCTGCTTTGTTTTGTTTTGGATTTTCGAGATTTATCTGATACCAATTTTTGGTATCAGAGTAGGTACGATGCCTATTATTCGTGTTTTGGATTTCGTGATTCGGTTTTCTTGATGTGACTTTCGGGTTTTTGGACCAGGCTGCAGCAGGACATCTCCAGGCCATAGGAGGTATGTTTGCATATTGTTATCATGCATTTTTGTTGGTGTATGTATTGTTGCTCATATAGTTATGACATGTGTTAGTACTTTTGTTAGTACTTGCCTATTTGTTTGTACCATACATTTCATGTGTAGGGTCAATCACTGATCACGGTTGACCTACTGGAGATCAAGGATTTACAGTCTCAGGGGATTTCCTCCTATCATACTACTAGTCGGTTGAGAGTTAGAGTCTCATACTAGTCTTGGTTACTATTAGCTAGATGGTGGATGATATCTGTATACCTATGTTGACTCAGTTAGTAGAGTACCGGTTTACTCCTGTTGATGATTGATTTACTTGGTTGACTTGAGTAGTTATGGTTTGACTGATTTACCCTTGTTGACTTGGGTAGTGGTGTATCGATTTACCTTAGTTAGTTTCATCAGTGGATGATTAATTTACTCTTATTGGATCGGTTAGGAGATGATCGATTTATTTTGTTGGTCCGACCAGTAGGGGACTGACTTACTCTATTTTTAGAGATTCTTATCGTTGGGATGTTTCATACTTGGATAGATATCTCGACTTGTACCGTCATGGGGAGGACTGAGTTAGCCGTATACCATTGTCGGCTGGGTCACCCTGTAGAGGATTGTCGTATCCGATTCCATGGGGACTTTGACTATGGACTGTCTGTACCTGGTAGGATGACTTAGAAGGTACATTCAGATAGGATACCGCACGGGTGTGGAAAAGTGTAAAGCTACCTGCTTAACACTTATGAGATACATCCATTACTAGGGTGTATGAGTTGAGGAGTACCTTTGGATATATGATTTGTACTAGCGTAGGAGAGTTGAAGTTAGCTACTTAACCTTTACGTGACCCGGTACCACGTGAAGGAAGAAGCAGGGAATGCTTTTTGGAAATCAGGTCACCACTTAGTGATTTCCTTGAGGTGTTTGGAGAGAGAGTAGTTCTCTACTTCTTTCGTCAGCACGATGGATTTTAAGGTGATGACTAGTAAACTCATCTAACGTTGCTCCATGGGAGATCCTGACTCATAGAGCTGTCGGATGTGGTTAGATATCCTTGATGTACCTAGTGATTTACGACCTGTGATGATACAGAGGTAGGGGTATTAGTTGAGTAATACCTAGGAGTTCTGATCATAACTAGGTATAATTTCATATGATGATCTTTGAGGGGTAGAACGTCGATTGACAGATATTTTGATCAGTTATTTAGTTGTAGTGTTCCTCTATCTTTGTGTTCATTGCTCGATAGCGGAGGTTGCTGAGCCTCAGGGTGGAGCAATCATAGTATGATGGGGTACAAGACAATGGTTAGACGACTTAGCTAACATTGTCTATATCAGGTGGCTCAAGACCTTAACCATGTGACCATTTTACTAGATCTTGTAGTCTATATCTCATATTAGAGGGTTTGACCTTTTATCGATATTTGTCGAGGGATAGGATGATTATGAGAGTGTGGAGATATCTTCTGGATGGGTAGACTCTTAGTCAGAAGGTTGTGTGACCCTTTGACTTCGGATTGACCTTCTTTTACTATGGATATATGAGTATCTAAGAGGATGAGATGATGAGATTTGGTAGACCTTTTGGATACATTTAGTATGTTGATAGTGGGTGTGGAAGATTGGATGCTTTCCTTTTTCTCTATCTGTGTTTGGGAGACTATCTGGTATGATTGATTGATGTTGAGGATGATTTGTGATTAGTGGTCATTGTGAGATCAGGTGGTGATATGCTATTTGTTGATGATCTCTTGGTGGATAGTCGGTTTGATGATCTATTAGTTGGTAATTGATGTTGATAGTGACATGAGGAGTGATATGCCCATGATATTCAGGGATTTGGTGATTTGTAGTTGGTGATTAGATTACAGACTTACTGTTGGGGATCTTACGGTTGAGTGAGTCTGTTATACGGATATTATGAGTCCTTGGTGTTACCATTTAGGCTTACAGTGCCCTAGATGTTTTTATGGACTCGATGTATTTGGTATTCATAGGGTGTTTTGGATCAGCTTTCATTGTCTTCATTGACGATGTTGTGATCTATTCCTGATATAAGGTGGATCACGTACACTATCTTCGCATAGTTCTAGAGATGTTTCGACGGGAACATCTACATGTGAAGTTTAGTAGTGCGTATTGTGATTGTTTTCTGCGAGATTTCTAGGACACGTTGTCTTGAGTAGAGATATATCAGTGGATCATAGATAGAAGCTATTATCAGTTGAGAGTATGCGTAGTCTATACCGGAGATTCGCTATTCCTTTGGTCTGGCTGGATATTACCAGAGATTGATTGAGGGTTTCTCCGGCATTATACGGTTGACCGGACTGTCTAGGAAGGGTATGAGATTTTCCTGGATAGATGCCTGTGAGATCAGTTTAGATAGCTGCACCTATCTTAGTTATGCTTTCTAGTGTAGACGGATTTGTACTCTACACATCGGTATCGTACCTGGGGTTTGGTGCAGTTTCGATATAGCATGAGCGAAGCAGTCTCATGCCAGTAGTTAGAATTCTCGGGTAATGAGAATTGGATTCTTTGTTTCGTGGGAGATCTGGTGTGTTTCCGGGCCACTTCTTATCCGGGAAGAGTGACCGCAGGAAACACATCGTTCTAGATTTGTGATACATGTTGTATAGAGATTTGGAGTGTTCTTATTGGTGGATTTTCATGAAGAAAGACATCGTGGATTTTGTAGCTTGATGTCTAGTATGTCAGCAAGGGGAGGCTGAACATCGGAGATCAGTAGGATTGTCTTTGTTGATTTGGATACTAGAGTCGAGTTAGAAGCAAGTTATGACGGTTTTTGTTGTGGGATTATCCAGGAATATGATGGTTTGGGTAATCATGGATTGGTTGATGACTTCGCTCCCTAGCTATCAGTATGTACGACGGATTCTTTTGGATGGAGTAGCAGGATTATACTCTAGAGTGATTTCCAGACTGGATGATGTACCTCTGAGTATTGTTTTGGATGGAGATCAGAGATTACATGTCATGGTTTTGATTATGGTTATAGCAGACTTTGGATTAGGGGTTTCACTTTAGTATAGATTTTCATCTCAGACTGATGGATAGTTTGAGCGCTCTATACAGGTGTTGGAGGATTTATTGATACTGGATTTTGGATTTTTGAGGTGTTTGATTTATCCACAGTTGGCTAGATTGCAGAGTGGGAGTAGTGGGAGTAGGGTGAGTTCGTAGCTCACAAAGTTGTCGTTAGTCCTTGGAGGAGGGTCCCTGAGTTGACCAGTAAATTTGGGGACCAAATTTTTATTAGTGGGGGAGAATGTAAGATACCGTAAAATTAAATAATAAATATTATTGGACGGAAAAATGTATTGGATTTTCCAAGAATTTTTAGAAATTTTCTGGGAATTTTTCAGAGCTCGTAAGACGGGTTTTGAGGGGATCAATTTCAGGTACAAATAAGGCCTGTTTGGGACACCCGTTTAGGTGAGGAAATGTTTATAATTATAAATCATTTTCTTTCCTTTAATTATCTTCCCAAACGCCGTTTCCCCCAAACTCGAAGCCGATCCTTCCTCCTCTCCTTCCTTCCCCGACCTCCCTTCCTTCTCCGATCTCCCTCGCAGACGAGCGACGATCGACGATTCCTCCTTCCCTTCTCGGTGTCGCCGGCGCAAAGCAACCACCGAAGCTTTAGGAGGGAGCGAGTTGCTGATCCTCCGTCCTCTCCCTCTTGATTTCTCTCTCACGAACGATCCGACGCGACCCCGACGCCGATGTTTCCTCGACAACTTCGGCCTCACTGCGTCGCCTGAGGATTGTCGCCCGAATCTTGAAGGTGCTGGCGCTGTCCAAGCCTTCCCTGGTGGAGTGATCTCCTTCTCGGCCATTGTTGCGCTCGATTTGGTGGGATCTGATCTAGGGCACAGCGAGGTTCGAATCGCATCGCTCCCAGCCGGTTATTCTCCTTGTTCTTCTCTATGATTTGTTCATTGGAATTTGATCTGCAGCTCCACACTTGCTGGATCAGATTGGGACAACACCATCCGGAGGTAGTCGATCAAGGTAGGCTTCATTCAAATCGTAAAGCTTCAAAGATCTTGATTAGTTAACTTCGATCTTGATAAGCTTCTTATTCTGGATCAGAGGAGGTGTTAGTTGGTACAGTGCTTGTGCCGATCACTGTCTTGTTTCCAATGCTGGAAGCTGTGGGAGTCTCGGCTGGGGAATTTGAGATCGATTGAGGTGAGTGTTGTATTGTTATGTTAAGGTTTTAGTAAGTAATGGCTCTGACTAAGTGTTGGATTTGATTTTGGAAGGAATTGGTGTAGGGCTTCTTGGTAGCTGCCGGCAGAGGTCTTGTTGGGCTGTGAGATTTGGATTTTGCTACCAAACCTTAAGGTAAGTAATGTCCAGTAGGGTAATTCTATTGGTTTCATTGGTATATTGCTAGATTAGGTTTCTATTGATTTAGGTTGTTTTGTTTGGATGGC
This sequence comes from Zingiber officinale, assembly GCF_018446385.1. Taxonomy (NCBI): domain Eukaryota; kingdom Viridiplantae; phylum Streptophyta; class Magnoliopsida; order Zingiberales; family Zingiberaceae; genus Zingiber; species Zingiber officinale. Next base: position 109,765,882 of record NC_056001.1, on the reverse strand, counting down.
AGTGTCTATATAGTGGATTGGTAATTAAGAGAATGGATGAATTCTTGGGTTTAATCTTAATTGAGAATGTATTAATTGAGGATTGTGTATTGGATTTATGCTAGGTGTTGATTTTGGGCACCTATTTGTGTTGGACCAGCTGTAAATGGGTGGAGAAGCTCCATTTTTTTTTCTCCACAGCAAACTTTGGATTTCTTCATCAAAGGGTGTGGATTTTGTTTTGGATCAAGGTGAGGTAACTATGGAGTTTTGGTTGCATTTATGTGATATATTGATTTGCTTGAATCTTGGATTGATTGGGGGATTTAGAAGGATTTATGATGAGTTTGGATTATGTTTAGATCTAGGAGAAGTTGGATTGAGGATTAATTGGAAGATTAATCAGATATTAGATCTGGTTGGAGTGAACCTAATTGAATTAAGGGATTAGGTTGATTATTTCGATTAGGGTTTTCCCTAATTAGATTGGGGAGTTTATTTAGCTATTTGTTACTTATGTAATTAGCTAAATATATTATGTGATCGCAGGACTTGGATTCGGGACGAGTGTCTCGACGCGGGATTATTTGACACGATCGACAGATAAAGGCGGGTATTTCTTCCTTGGCCTCTTTATAGTTTCTTTGAAACTTAGTGCATGATTATTATTGGATGGATTAGGCTGCTTTATCTTATATCATGATCGATTGCTGTTTTTCCTGCATGATACTTATGCTTGACCCTTGTGATGATCTATTTAATTCATATATAGTCTCAGCTCTTGATATCTACTCTGTTGTGATTACACGTGTAGAGTAGGTCTTGTAGGGATTGTCGGGTTGTTAGTATTACCATGCTGATTGGGTACATAATGTGGATTGTATGTAGTTTGGTATGTGTTTTAGGAGTCATCATGTTGACCCTACATTTACATGTTATATGTACACGCGTGTTTGGTTATGTACTTTTGGAGGAGTGATGTTGATTGTATGTTTGTGGTTTATACACGTGTCGGATGTGTTTATTATTGGAGGATACATGTTGATTGTATTTACGATCTGTGCATATGTGTCCAGGGGGATTATTGGAGATTCTTAGTTGATTATACATGTGTAGTGGGTACATATGTTTGGTGGGATACGTGGAGGTATCATGACGATTATACTCTTGTCGGAGGTATTTATGAGGTTTGGGGTTGTTGCATGGATGATGATTATATATATATATCATGTTCATCATTCATTGCATCTGATGACAGTTGTCTCCCTTGTGGTGAGAGAGTCATCAGTTGGTTTGGTTTAGCACACTCGGCCACTCATGGGTAGTGGTAGTTGGAGCAGTTGCTGCTAGTCCTGTCGTGCCACCCGGTCACGAGGTTTAGTGAGATCCGGCGTTGTGAGCAGTCAGGGACCCTGATGCTATGTAGTTAGATAGCTACTAGCGGACTGTCCGCCTCGACCACTATATAGTGGGCTGGAGGGTAGTACAGTCGTCACAGACCCAAGCCTCTCGGCCATACAGGGGTCGTGGTGTCTAGAGAGGTGGCGGGGGTGACCATGGAGCATGCATACGCAGTTATTATTCTTGCATTTGATGCGCGGTGCATCTGCATTTGCATACATGCCTAGTAGATACTAGTTGCATGTGATTGTCGTTGTTGCACTTGATTGAGATATGGTTGTTGCATTTGGTTGTCATGCTGCATACATGTCATTTATTTTACATGTATATGCAGTCGTACTTATATTGCACAAGTGTCACGGGTATATCTGTTGCAGATCCAGTGAGTTTACCGACCTTTGTACCTTGCGTCGATTTCAGATTGGGTATGTATTTACCATTATGTCAGCAGCGGTTTGTGCAGTTTGTAGGTTAGTTATGATTATGTCTGGTTATTACGTCAGGTAGGTTCAGATGCATTGATTATGATAGTATGATCATGTTCTTTATTCCCTCTATACTTGTGATCTCCATGTTTTATGTATAGACCATGCACTATCTTTTCTATTACCCGCTGAGTTACTTATACTCACCACCGCATGTATATGTTTATGTTTTCAGGTAGATGGTTGGAGTGTCGCTCGGAGTATCCTGTCTGCCGGGTCCTACGTCACATCCGAAGATCGTGATTGTTTTCTTTTGTATATTCTTTTCTCATTTTTGGCATTGTATTTGTGTATAGCCGTGTGGCTATCTTATGATTTTGGTGTTGTATTTGTTGTATAAGCCTAGCCGGCTAGCAGTGTGTTGATTGTGTTGTATTGGGCTTTCCGTTTTCGTTTTTCCGCTGTGTTGGTTTTTAGTACGGCCGTGTGGGCTGTTTTATATATAACTGCGTGGTTGTGATTGTTTCATTCCAGCCGTGTGGGCTGTTATTATAACTGCGTGGTTGTGTATATAAATATTCCAGCCGCATGTGGCTGATGTATATTTTGTTTGTAGTGATGCTTCATATTGTCACCCGTACAGGGGAGATGTTGCCAGATTTTTGTCTAGCAGGAACTCCTTTCGGGGCGTGACACATTTTCTGTCTACAGGAGTCGAATTTGGAGATGAATTGATGTTCATTGCCAACTCTACAAGCAAGTAAAGGAAGACAACATCAGCCATGTAAGCCACACGACCATGCCAAGGGAAAATGACTTTGGATGATTTGGATTGACTCTGATGGTTCTAGGAGGTTGATTTTCTTGAGGTTCTTCTTCCTCCACATGATTTAAATATTGATTGGTTCCTTCTTGATTGCTGTTATCTTGAATAAACTCAATTTGCTGAAGTTGGGTTTGTTATAGGTTTTGTTTGGATTCCTCAAATTTTACATTGGTAGTTTCTTCAATTCTTAGTGTAACCTTATTGTATATTCTGTAACCCCTACTATTTAGTGAATATCCTATAAAAATTTCATTTTCTATTTTAGACGTGAATTTTCCTAAGTGTTCTCTTGTGTTTAGTATGAAGGCAGGACACCTAAATACTTTAAAGTATTTTATATCGTGTCGTTTATTATAATATATTTCGAAGAAGGTTTTGTTATGTGTTTTATTTAGTGTTGTTCTATTTTGCACATAACATGCTATACTAACAGCTTTTGTCCAAAAGTACTTAGGTAGATTATATTCATTTAGCATTGTCCTAGAGGCTTCAAGTAGAGTTCTATTTTTTCTTTCTACAATTCCATTTTGTTGAGGTGTTTTAGGACACGAAAATTCGTGATGGTATCCGTTTTCAAGATAAAATTTATTAAAGTTATGATTTTTAAAATCTCCCCCATTGTCACTTCTGATCCTTTTAATTTTAAGGTCTTTTTCATTTTTAATTTGCTTGCAAAAGTTTGTAAAGATTTCAAAAGTTTTATCCTTATTTTTTAAAAAATTTAGCCAGGTGAACCTTGAATAGTCGTCTATTATTACTAGACAATATAAACTTCCATTTATTGATTTGACCCCATGGGAGTCAAATAAGTCTAAGTGTAGAAGTTCTTGTATTGAGTTGGTTTGAGATTGATTAGTTGGTTTGTGAGTAGATTTTGTTTGTTTTCCTTGTTGGCATGCATTACATATTGTTGAGTCTAAGTTAGGTAATTTTGGTAATCCTCTAACTAGTCCTTTTAATTTGCTTATATTTCTGAAATTTGTGTGTGACATTCTTCTATGTCATAACCAAATTTCTTCTTTTTGTGTTAAATAACACTTAATTGAAGAAGTGGTTAAGTTAATTGTATAGATGTTGTCTTTTCTAAACCCTTTTAGATTTATCGAAGGGTTATCTAAGTGATTGATTAAGCATTCCGAAGATAAAAATCTAACCTTATGATGTGGATATGGTTTTGGGGTAAAAAAGTGATTAAGAGAGGAAGGAGGGGCATTATTGTCTTTGCACTGTTTAGGTCTTAAGAGGGAGGAGGTACTGGGGGGGGTTCATGTTTTCTTCTCCGCCGCCACAGTAGCTTCTGCCTCCCTCTTACTCTCCTCGCCAGAGCCGAGGTCGTCGGTCGCCTCTTCTCCACTCCTCTCCTTCTCCTCACCACCGGCCCCCACCTCTCTTCCTCTCCCTTTTCTCCTCGTGACACCAGCCGTAGCCTTCTTCTTCCTCTCTTCTCCCGCTGGACATGCCACCGCCGGGGGAGCGTTCTTCCCTTGTCGAGTTGGGCTTCCACTGCCAACAGGAACGAAGGGGCTTCTTCGTTTCATCGCTTCTGCTGCCACAGAGGGACTGAGCCAACTTTTCTTCCTCGTGCTCAGCTCCTCGCTGGTGCCGGCCGCCGGCTCCTCACATGAGCTCTCCTTTTCCTCCTTCTTCTCGCGACGCAACCACGGGACAGACTCGCCATAACTCCTCAGAGTAGCCTTCTCCACGCCTCTGCCATCTCGCTGCCTCCCCTCTCACCGGCTATACACGCGCTTGCTCCTCAGGCCACCAATCCTCCAACACTCCATTCATTCTCATCGTTGAGAGAGGTTGGTGTCGCCCTCATCCCTTGCGTAGCCACCACCTCCAGCGGCAGTCAGCGGGGGTCGTTAGCCGGCCGCACAGCCTCCCTCTGCCCGTTGATGGCCCTAGCGTCGACACTATTGTTGTTGTCGCTGATCTGATCGTATTCCGGTCCCGTTGGGTGCCGGCCTCCATGCCGTTATCTCATTCCAGCTTCGTGTGTGTGGTGCTTCGGCCTTCATGCCTTGGTTATTGTTTGGCGTCACTAATCTATCCGTATTCCACTCTTGTTGTTTTCCCGGTCTATGTACCGGTGTTTCATTTTGGCCTACATGCCGAAGTCATGTCCCGGCCTACGTGCCGATTTCGTGTCCTGACCTACGTGCCGATGTCGTATCCCGGTCTATGTGCTGGTGCCTTATCTCGATCTGCGTGCTGGTGCCTAATCTTGATCTGCGTGCTGATGCCTTATCCCGGTCTACGTGTCGGTGCCTTATCCCGATCAATCTGCGTGTCGGTGCCTTATCTCGGCCTGCGTACCGCTATTATTTCCCGACCTGCAGCTCGTCTTCCGGTTCCGTGCCGCGTTCGGCTTCTTGTCGTCAGATCCAGCTCTCTAGCCTGATCAGAGTCGTCTGCTTTTTCGGGTCACGACAACTCGACCAGCATCCCATCCAAGGGCGCCCCCCTAGGCCAGGGTACGTTTTCTGTTCATATTCTATACGCCTTTCATTATTTTATGACTTAATTTGTTACTCATATATTTGTTGGATCCGCCTCGAGCATCGGGGTACCGGCGACCGGGTCAACCCGGTCTCAGGCTGCAGGTAGCGTTGATCAGAGGACTTCTGAAGACTTGATCAACACGGAAGCCATCTCAGCACACCCCCCTCCGGAACGTCGCGACTCGGTCAACATTCTTGCCACCTCGCCCGGCGGTCCGTCTGACTCAGATTCCAGACAGGATCACCTTATATCTAGTATCACACAATTGACTAATATTAAGAAGATTATACTTGAAATTTTTAACAAGTAATATATTTGTAATAATAAAGTTAATTTTAAGTTCAATATTACCTATGTAAATTACCTTGAGTTTGTCGTTGTTTCCAAAGGCAATTGTTCCTAAGCTTTGGTAGGTAAGTTGGGTGAATTTGCTGTGATCTCCAGTCATATGTTTGGAGTAACCACTGTCCAAGATCCATTAGGTTTCCTACAATGGGTAGGAGTTAGGATTAGTCTGAGTTTGATTTTAATTTTACTTAATATGATTCTTAAAAACAATTTTTTGAGTTAAAAGGAAGATTTTAAAAATAGTTTTTAAGTTAAAATAATTTTTTAAATAACTTTTTAAAATAATTTTTAAGTTAAAATATTTTTTTTTAAAAAAAAAATTTAAGATAAAATATTTTTTTAAAATAAATTTTTAAAATAATTTTTAAGATAAAATAATTTTTTTAAATAAATTTTTAAAATAATTTTTAGGTTAAAATAATTTTTAAGTTAAAATAATTTTTAAAATGATTTTTAAGTTAAAATAATTTTTAAGTTAAACTAATTTTAAAATAATTTTGAAGTTAAAATAATTTTTAAAATAATATTTTAAGTTAAAATAATTTTTAAGATAAATTTTTTTTTAGTTAAAATAACTTTTAAGTTAAAATAATTTTTAAGTTAAAATATTTTTTAAAATAATTTTTAAGTTAAAATAATTTTTAAAATAATTTTTTAAGTTAAATAATTTTTTTTAATTAAAAGATTTTAAAATAGTTTTTAATTTAATTTAATTTAATATAATATGAATTTGATTTTGGTCCTTAGTCATCTGACCCGATCTAAATTTTCAATCAGAGAATCCTATAATTTTGTGAGATGAGTTAAATTTGATTTTTAGGGTTTGGTTTAACTTTGTGTTAGATTCAGATTTAGCTTTGGACTCAACAAATAGGTATTCTTTGGATAAACTTCTCGGCTATGGTGAGTCACTTGAACAACATTAGAATAACCATGCCTTCGAGGTTTTCCAAATAGTCCTATCAACTAAACTTAATACAAAACCTTGGTCTAACTGGTTAGGATTTGTAAAGGGTAGCTTCAGTTAGTTGCACTAAGTCAAATGCACCAGGCCGAAGCTATATATTCCTAGACATGCATAGACAAAGTTTCTCTAACATACTATCATCCAAAACTTCACCGGTACCGTTGATCAAGTTAAACTATTATCCCTTTAAACTAGTCCTAATAACCCTACCGGGTATGTTAGTTTTTGGTTACCCTGTCGGGTAGGTTAGTTTTGGAGGTGTCAGCTATTCTGGAGCCTCCCCTTGAATTATTGGCCTGTGTTTTCAAGTTTTAGTTCTAGGTTTATGTCTGTTACTTTTATAATTATATTTAACTTGGTGATAGTCTAATTTTTAGTGGGTTTTAACATATTTCGATTTTGATTTAGTTAGTCTAGGTTTGTGTTTTGAGTTTTGATTTGTTTTATCAGATTTTATATAATATATTTTATCTTTGGGTATGTAATATTGATTAATTCCTACTTGTGTGGTTAAGCACGCTTTTGGAACCCAAGCTTTAGTTTGTTGTTTGTGTTGGGTTATTAGTGATTTAAACGTTTTATTTAAACTTGACTTGTAGCCAAGTCCGGTTTTATTGTAGACAGCTTTTTGACTATTTAAAATAAGATCTAAATTTTTAGATCTTGTTGTAAATTTTTTCTAAAAGTCCTTTTAGTTTATTAATTTCTATTTTTAATGTTGAATTTTCCTCCTCAAGTGTTAGGTCTTGAGTTAGATTAGGATTTGTGATTTGTTCCTTGTGGTTCTGGTTTTCCTCAAGGAGTAATTTATTTTCATTTTCAGTTGCAATTAATTTCTTATCTAAACAAGCAATAATTTTTTTTAAAAAATTCTTATTTAAATTAAGATATACCTCTTCGGGACCTTCGAAAATGAGTACGGACTCGTTGCTCGATTCGGGTTTGGACCCGTCTTCCAATTCGTCCTTCGATTCTGCTTCGTGGGTCATCAACGCGAGGTGACTTTGGTGCTTATGATCTTCGGCCTCCGATTCTTCTGAAAATGAGTCGTCCCATATTGCTTTGAGGGCCTTCTTCTTGGATTTCTTCGATTTGTCGATCTTCAATCTCGGACACTCGTTCTTGTAGTGACCTTTCTTATTGCACCCGAAGCAAGTCATGTTCCTTGGTTCAGCTGGGGAGTTGATCTTCTGCAGATCCTTTTTGCTGAAGTTCTTCTTCCTTCTGGTTAACATCTTCCTTACCAGGTTCACCAGGTACTCTTTGTCTTCGGAATCTTGGTCAGACTCATCTTCAGGTTCAGACTTGGTTTTTGTCCTTTCCTTGGAGGAACCTGCAAACAAAGTTATACCTTTCTCGATTCTAGCGTTAGTCTGCTCGTGTAACTCTAGTTCGCAAAATAACTCATCTAATTTCAATTTAGAGAGATTCTTCGAAATCTTGTAGGCATCCACGATGGATGCCCATAATGTATTTCAATGAAAGGTGTTTAAGGCGTACCTGATTAAGTCCCGATTCTCCATTTGGTGGCCTATCGTGTGAAGTTCATTGAGGATGTCTTTGATCCTCGCATGAAGTTGACTTGCCGTTTCTCTTTCCTGTATTTTAATATTAAATAATTTATTTAGAAGGAGATCACGCTTAGCTACCTTGGCGTCGCTCGTTCCTTCATGTAGTTTGACCAGCTTGTCCCATAATTCCTTCGTATTTTGGTGTGGTTCTACTCGGTTCAGCTCTTCCTTTGTCAGCCCGCATTGTAGTGTGTTGAGAGCTTTGAAGTCTGTCAAGGATTTCTTTTTCATATCCGGAGTCCACTGTTCTAGGTCCAGTGGATTTCTAGAGTTGTCGACCGACACCTTGTAGCCTCCGGTGACGTTGAACCATTGATCGAAGTCAGTCTTCAAGTAGACCTCCATTTGCTTCTTCCAGTAGGGGAAATCATCCCCGCTGAATAGAGGAGGATGAATTGTGCTGAGGCCTTCGACTTGAGACATTTTTACCTTGCACACACACAAAAAAAAAACAAGAAATCCCAAGACTTGGTCTTGGATTAGTAGTGCGGTATTTTAAAAAAAATATATCTAAGACTGAAGTAGTGTTGCACCAATTCAGATTAATTGCTAGGAGAAAATTTTCAAGAAGGTAACAACACCAATTTTGATTAAAATATAAAATTGAAAATCGAAAAAAAATGAAAAAGAATTTCACCCCTTTGTCTGATTGGTGGTTGCACCAAATCAGAGTGGTACCTGCTCTGATACCACTTATTGGATTGTGAAAGTCGATAGAGGGGGGGTGAATATCAAAAAAAAACATTCATAGAGAGAGTAAGCAGCAGAAGAGAAAAAGAGCAACGCTAACATAAACCAATTTACTTGGTTCGGAGCCTTGGTTGACTCCTACTCCAAGGCCTGCACTCATCGAGTGCTTTCCTTGGGTAATCACTAATAGTTCGTAAAATCGGATTACAATTTTGAGTATAGGAACTATTAAGAACAATATCGACAACAAAATAAAGGAAAGAAAACTCTTTAGCAGTACGTTGTCAGAGTAGCATCGCAGCGTCGTAGGAGCACATCGCAGTAGAGCAAATATCATTGTTGTGTTGTGAAGCTCTGGAGAAGACTCCTTGTTGGGGTTGCAAGGTTGCAAACATAGTCCCACATTGAAAAACACATGGAAAAGATCATGGATTTATAAGAGAAAGATATCTCCATTGGGTGAGGCCTTTTGGGGAGAGCCCAAGAGCAAAACCATGAGGGTTTAGATCGAAAGTGGACAATATCATACCATTGTGAAGATATCTATATTCTTTTCGATCCTACAATTGGTATCAGAGCCCGGACTGCCAGAAGGTTTAACCGCCAACTGTGCATAAGAGCTATGGTCTGATTGAGCCATGTGGGTACAATATTGACCTTGAACAAAGAAACCGAGGGCTCCTATGTTCGGATCAAGAGGACCAGCACCAGACAGGAAGTCCTAGTTGCGGCTAGGCAAGGAAGTCCTAGTAGGTCGGGAGGACCGAGGGGCAGGAAGACCTGGTGGGTCGAGGATCAAACATGGGAAGCATGTGGTCCTTTGTTTGAGGGGGGGGATTGTTAGGGTTGCAAGGTTGCAAACATAGTCCCACATTAAAAAACACATGGAAAAGATCATGGATTTATAAGAGAAAGATATCTCCATTGGGTGAGGCCTTTTGGGGAGAGCCCAAGAGCAAAACCATGAGGGTTTAGACCCAAAGTGGACAATATCATACCATTGTGGAGATATCTATATTCTTTTCGATCCTACACTCCTTGTATAGGAAGCTCCGAGCGCCCGGATCCCTTCCGGCCGCCTGGATTGTGACGTAGCCCAGCCAACCAGAGTGTTCCACGTTGCGATGTCGCTTGGGGATAACTTTTGCATTCCAGGCGCTTGGACCCCATTTTCCAGCAAGCTTCTCTCCCTGCAATAAAATGTTAGTCCGAAGCACAATGCAACTTATATTACCCTGCAAACAGAGTATTAATAAACAAACAGAGTATTAATTAGATTCTGTTTCACCAAGATCGGAATCTAGTCAAGATCTCAACTTAGAGTTTCGAAATGGCTCTAAGTTGGATCAGCGCCTAAGTTCCCTTCCCGGGAACGCGCTCTCACTGTCACTCCCCTCCAGTGACTTACCTTAAGTTACCTGTCAGATGTCCGGTCAGCCCTTCGACCCGCCTGGACTTTGTGTCAGATGTCTGGTCAGCCCTTCGACCCATCTGGATTTCATGTCATCTATCCGGTCGACCTAACTGGACTTCGTGCCAGCTATCCGGTCGGCCAGTCGACCTAGCTGGGCTTCGTGCCAGACATCCGGTCGGCTCGTCGACCTGTCTAAGCTTCTTCTGCACAGTTGGTCAAAAATATTAGATCACAATGAAACTAACTTAACCCACTTTGTCATTCATCAAAACCTGAGTTAGATCGTTAGTGCTAACTACACCAACACTACGTTCCTACACACTTAGACACAGGGGTTAAAAACCAACAGGGCTTAACCTGACTTAGTTGATCACATCAAAACTATATTGGGGTACTAACACAAGATGCCTCACTTGCAATTAAGGGTGCCTTGGGTGCCAGAATTACATCTGCCAGCCACTGGAGTGAAGGTACCTCCAAGGAGCATGGAGGCGCCCTCACGCCAAGAAGGAGGCGCCTTGCTGGAGACTGGAGGCGCCCTTGTGCCGCTATTAGATGCACCTTGGAACTTCTATAGAGTCTCCTCCAATGAACAATAGCCATTATGCTACTGTTGAGAAGAGGATAAATTTTTATCTTATTGGAGGCACCCTAGATCCCTTTGGAGGCGCCTCCAAGTAACGATAACTTTTTCTAGGAGACTATAAAAAGCCCCCATGAGCTGGGAATTATAAATCAATCATTGTTCTAATCTTTCTAGTAATTTTTTAGTTTTCAAAACTGTAAGAGACTACTCCACCTTCACGAAGAAGAATTTTAGTAGAGCTTTCAACTGCCTGGGATTAACAACCACTTAGGTTATAACCAAGTAAAATCTTTTGTCCTCCTACTTTATTTTTGTTATTTTATGTTAATTATTTTTGCTTAATTAATTATGCATCATTGCTAAATCAAAAGCAAGAGATATTATTCTAACTTAATTTTCAGGGCTATTCATCCCCCTCTAGCTGGTCTAACATGGGACCTACATACAATACATTTAAAAATTGACTGTTCTAAATTTTTGCTATCAGATTTGAGGACATAGATTTGTTGGAGTGTATACTGAAAGCCTAAGCTTTGTAAACATTCATTATGAATAAAGAATCACATTTGGTCTAATTATCTACATTTGTTTGTAGTTGTTCATTTAATTTATATTGTAGATAACATAGTATGTGGTGTCACATACAGAAGATGATGTTATCAGTACCTTATAAATTATAAATAGTAGCTCACGACCAGAATGGAAAGGAACAAACCATTAGAAGGTCGTAGTGTAATTAGGTATTAGTTTATCTTGACTATATAATTACACTAGTACACTCAGAGTGTATTGAGTAGGACCATTTGAGGTCGTTTCTTTTATACTGACTTTATAAAGGAACAAAGACCTCGGTTATTATGGAAGTGTGTGCTCTTAATCCTAATATAATAACAAGCACATATATTTGATATTTATTTCTTTAATTTATCAATGGGTGAGATTTAGTTCGATGAATCAATAAGCCCGATAAATTGGGAAATGATATCACTTATAGTGTGTGTTGTTGATTATAGAAAGAAACTGTGTCCTAGAGATACTAGGTTGATAATGTCCCCAAGAGGAGCTCATAAGGATTGTCATGTTAAACCCTGCAGGTGGACTTAGTCCGACATGACGATAAGGTTGAGTGGTACTACTCTTGGACTTAGACATTAATTAAATGAGTTGTCAGTAACTCACTTAATTAGTGGACATTCGATATCTTAAACACAGGGAGACTAACACACTCATAATAAGAAGGAGCCCAAAAATGTAATTTGGGATTGGTGCGGTAGTTCAATGATAGTTCTCTAGTGGAATGAATTATCATTGATAAAATTAAGTTGTGTGTTCGGGGTGAACACGGGATGCTTAATTTTATCGGGAGACCAAAACCAATTCCTCCTCTCGGTCCCTATCGTAGCCTCTTATTTATAGAGTTCTATACCCACCTATACCCACCTTCTATACCCACCCAATGGGGGCCAGCCAAGCTAGCTTGGGAACAAGCTAGGGCCGGCCTAGGTATAAAATTGGGTGGCCGGCCCTAGCTTGAACCCAAGCTAGTAGGGCCGGCCAAATAAAATTAAAAAGAAATTTAATTTTAATTTTTATTATTATGTGGAAGATATATTTTAAAGAGAATTAAAATTAAAATATCTCTCTTGTAAAAGATCTACAAAAGATTAAAGAAAGAGATTAGATCTCTTTCCTTATTTGTAGATTTGAGAGATGTTTTATTTTTCTTTAAAATTATTCACATGTTGATAAAATTAAAATTATAGAAATTTCCTTTTATCAACCATGAAGAGATTTTAAAGAGAAATTTTATTTTTAAAATTTCCGAAACAAATTAGGAAGTTTTAATTGTTGATTAAAACTTGTCCTCTTTTGTTTTCTAATGATGTGGCCGGCCATCTCAAGTTAATTGGAAAATTTTGTTTTATTTTTCTCAATTAATTCATGTCAAGGAAAATTAAGGAAATTTTATTGTAATTAAATTTCCTAATTTGCCTAGGCCAAGGAATATAAAAGAAGGGGTGAGGGTGCCTTCAAGAGACACAACATCTATTATTCCTCTCCCTCTCTTGTTCCTTGGTGTCGGCCATCCTCTCCCTCTCTTCCTCTTGTGGTGGCCGAACCTCTCTCCCTTCCTTGGAGCTCTTGTGGTGGCCGGATACTACTTGGAGAAGAAGAAGAAGGAGAGAAAGCTAGTATCTCTTGGAGCTTGGTTAGTATTTTGGTTTTTCTCCTTGGTGAAGCTTTTCTTTTGTGGCCGAACCTTGCTTGGAGGAGAAGAAGGTGGTTGGTGGTTTCTCATCTCGGTTGATCATTGCCCACACAACGTCCGAGGTTAGAAGAGGAATACGGTAGAAGATCAAGAGGTTTTTCTACAAGGTATAACTAGTAATTTCTATTTCCGCATCATGCTAGTTATTTATGGAAATAATACCAAATACAAGAGGCTTACGTTCTAGAATTTCGAATATGTTTTTTCGAAGTTGTGTTCTTTTGTTTTTTTTCTTTTCCTTGTGATTTGATTGTTCTCTTTGGTTAACCTAAAATTATTTTAGGAAATTAAATATTAGCTTTCTATTAAAGGTTTTGTCTAGTCGGTGGTGGTTGCTCCCATATCCAAGAAGGTCATGTGCCTTGCCACGTCAGTACTGGGAACCTTTTATGGAAATTAATATTTAATGGAATTAATAACTTAAGTAGACTTGGGTCGAACGTGTTAAGTTCCGCAGGAGATCCAAGTCAAAACCTAAAAGAACAAATAGATTAAGTTTTGGATCAAACGTGTTAAGTTCCGCAGGCGATCCAAAATTTAATTTAAAAGAACACATGGTAGCTAGGAAAAGGTTCAGACCTTTGTACAAAATTTTTGTACAGTGGAACCTATAGGTTTTCCGAGTAGCAACCAACAATTGGTATCAGAGCTAGGGTTTTGCCTCTGTGTATTTGGTATTTAGTTTAATTATGCACATGTCATACATAATTTAGGCAGGTTAATAGTAGGATGTGCTAACTTTGTGGATGCAGGATCCAACTATTATGGCTTTTAGTTATTATGTGTGTGATTGGACCCTTGGACATGTCAAGGGCATTTATGTGTGTGTGCATGATTGTATTAAAATACAGCAGGAGCTGTATTTAGTTTTATTAGGATTTTATTTTTGATCTAGATACATGTACATTCCTTTTATGGAATATAGGATCAAAAATGTAAAATTCTATTTATGTCGCGGATCGAATCTTGCAAAGCGTGGAACCTTCTAAGGACCAGAGGCGCAGCGGAACTAGGAGCAAGATGGATGCGACAGTTAGACCCGGTGGCGGTGGCCAAATATGGCAGCAGCTTCGGATGACAACACACGGAAGACAATTAAAGATAAAAGCCATAATAGTTGAAAATTAGATTTTCTATTTATTGCTTTTATATTGTGCTGTGTGTGTATGTTAGTTTACAAGTTTAGTAGGCTAGCATAGTTAAAATTCCTCATTTATAAATAACTAAGTGGGAGAGGGATTTTTAAGTAAATCCCATGGTCTCCATTACTGGTTTGTAAGTGATGCAAACAAGCTTGCGCGTTGGCTCTGAGTGCCTTCCTCCATAACGGATGAGCTTGTTTGCGGATCACTAGAACATACTTCCATTTTTGGATGACTATAGGAAGTTAATTAAGAGCGTGTGATCTTCCCCAATGGAAGGGGCATAATCTTATTAATGGACTTAGTGTCAAGTAATGGTGTATACTTAGACACATCTAATAGTATCCTCCCCAACGGAGTCACTGCTATTATTTGTGTGACCAAATAATACCAACTATTAATTTTATTTGTCAAAAAGTTAGGTTGATAAGATAATAAAATTAATGGGTTAAAACCCTCCTTTTACAAATGTTGAAATTGTATACGTCCACACTAACGTGGCATACAAAATTCACGGTGTTATGAGGTGTTGGTTAATTTAAAATAGTATTGTTTGAGGAATCAATATTATTCTAAATTTAGAGTTCTGACCAAAAGTTATTTGTGATTCTTAGGATGACTTTCAACCCACTGTCCATCATACTTCAACAAAATAGACTTACTGGACCAAATTACATAGATTGGAAAAGAAACACGGATATTGTTACTGCTGAAAGCTATAAATTTGTACTGACTGAACCTTGTCCTGATGCACCCACTGGTGAATCTACCCAAGAGGAGATTGAATATCATAAGAGATGGGTAAAGGCAGATGAGATGGCGCGGTGTTACATTTTGGCTTCAATGTCAAATGTATTGCAACATCAGCATAAAGATTTACCAACAGCTTATGATATTATGAACAATCTCAAGAAACTCTTTGGTCATCAGGATAGGGCTTCTAGGCAAGAAGCCATGAGAAAGATAATGACTGCCACCATGCAAGAGGATACTCCTGTAAGGGATCATATCCTAAAGATGATGGCTTATCTGAACGAGATACAGATCCTTGGAGGAGAAATTGATGAGGAAACCCAGATCGATATGATTCTCCAAACGCTACCTAGAAGTTTTGAGCAGTTCCGCCTGAACTATAATATGAATAAAAGGATTTATTCATTAGGGGAACTACTGACAGAACTTCAAGCAGCAGAAGGATTATTTCGTCACAATTCTCAAATTCACTTTGCTGAAAATGGTTCTACTTCTAAACCGAGAGGAAAGAAGAAGAAGAAACAAGCTGGCTCAGCAAAGAAAGTGAATAAATCTCAGAGTACGGGATTTAAAGCTGGAGAAGGGCAAATGCTTCATCTGCAAGCAGGCAGGACATTGGAAGGCGGACTGTCCTCGTAGGAACCAAAACAAAGGTATATCTCATGCTCTAGTTGTTGAAACATGTTTAGCGGTGTTATCTACCAGCACCTGGTGTGTAGATACGGGAGCCACTGATCATGTCTGCAATTCCTTGCAGGGGTTCCAGGAACGACTATCTGAAGGGAGATTACCGTCTACATGGGCAATGCTACTAAGGTGGCAGCTGTTGCAGTGGGAGACGTCTACTTATCTTTTAGTAGAAATAGAAATTTGGTTTTAAGAAATTGTCTTTATGTACTCAGTTTTAGAAAGAATTTAATTTCAGTTTCTAAACTGTTTTTAGATGGATATTCAGTTTCTTTCAGTAACGATGTAGTTATTAAAAGAAATAAAGTGATTATCTGTTCTGGTGCATTAGTTGGCAATTTGTATATTTTAAATCCAAATTCTTCCACAAAGCAAAACATGGAAATTTATAATTCATCTTCTAATTCTAATAAGAGAAAAGAACCTTCAGAAATGAACCAAGCATATCTTTGGCATCTAAGGCTTGGTCATATTAACTTAAGTAGGATTCAGAGGCTTATAGCCGATGGACTTTTAAGTTCATTAGAGTTGGAAAATTTTCAAACTTGTGAATCTTGCTTAGAAGGTAAAATGACCAAGAGGCCGTTCAAGGCCAAGGGGTATAGAGCCAAAGAAGTGTTAGAATTGGTTCACTCTGATTTGTGTGTGTCTGTCCAGGCAAGAGGAGGTTTTGAATATTTTGTCTCTTTTATAGATGATTATTCAAGATATGGATATATTTACCTAATGCGAAGTCCGAGTGCTTTGATAAGTTCAAAGAATACAAGGCTGATATGGAAAAACGATTAGGTAAAAGTATCAAGACACTACGATCTGATCGTGGTGGCGAATACCTCTTAGGAGAGTTTAGGAATTACTTATCAGAGGTCGGGATTCAATCCCAATTGTCTGCACCTGGAACACCCCAACAGAATGGTGTAGCAGAACGAAGGAATAGGACTCTTATGGAGATGGTTAGATCAATGATGAGTTATTCAGAATTACCAAATTCGTTTTGGGGATATACTCTGGAAACAGCAGTATACGTTCTGAACTTAGTACCTTCTAAATCAGTTTCTTCTACTCCCATAGAATTGTGGAATGGGCGAAAACCCAGTCTAAGACATATTCGGATTTGGGGTAGTCCAGCACATGTGCTGAAACCAGATGCTGATAAGTTAGAATCTCGTACAGAAGTTCGCGTGTTTGTGGGATATCCCAAAGGAACGAAAGGAGGTTTATTTTATAGTCCTAAAGACCAGAAGGTCATTGTTAGCACCAATGCCCAGTTTTTAGAAGAAGACAATATAATGAATCACAAGCCCAGTAGTAAAATTGTTTTAGAAGAACTTAGAGAGGACACATCTACTTCAGTACCAACAGTACAAGATGAAGTACCACAAGAGACTGCAACACGTGTCACACATGATACACAACCACAGACAGTGCCTCGTCGTAGTGGGAGGGTTGTGAGGCAGCCTGAGAGATTCATGTTTTTGGGAGAGTCTTCGGACTTGATCCCGGGTAAACATGAACCTGATCCCCGGTCATATGACGAAGCACTCCAAGATACAGATGCAGCATCTTGGCAAAAGGCGATGAATTCTGAAATAGAGTCTATGTACTCTAATAAGGTCTGGGAGCTTGTAGAACCACCTGATGGTGTAAAAGTTGTTGGATGCAAGTGGATCTACAAAAGGAAAAGAGGGACAGACGGGAAGGTAGAAACCTTCAAAGCTAGGCTTGTTGCAAAAGGGTACACTCAGAAAGAGGGAATCAATTATGAGGAAACCTTTTCACCGGTAGCCATGCTTAAGTCTATCCGGATACTCTTATCCATTGCTGCTCATATGGATTATGAGATTTGGCAAATGGATGTCAAGACAGCTTTCCTTAATGGAAGTCTTGAAGAGAACATCCATATGAAGCAACCAGAAGGGTTCATTGAAAAAGGCAAAGAGCATCTAGTGTGCAAGCTCAATCGGTCCATTTATGGACTGAAGCAAGCTTCAAGGTCTTGGAACATCCGGTTTAATGAAGTAATCCAGTCATATGGATTTATTCAAAGTCCGGATGAGTCTTGTGTATATAAGAAGTGTAACGGAAACGTGGTGGTATTTCTTGTACTATACGTAGATGATATTTTGTTAATTGGCAACAATGTCAAGGTATTATCAGACGTAAGGGTATGATTGTCCAAACAATTTGATATGAAGGACTTAGGAGAATGTGCACACATTCTTGGGATCAAAGTTATAAGGGATCGTAAGAAAAGAATGTTGTGTCTATCCCAAGCTTCATATATAGATACAATCCTTGCTCGTTTTAGCATGCAGGATTCCAAGAAAGGTTTCTTACCTTTTAGACATGGAGTAGCTTTATCTAAAGAGATGTCTCCAAAGACATCAAAAGAGATAGAGGACATGAAAGCAGTTTCTTATGCTTCGGCTGTAGGAAGCCTAATGTATGCAATGCTATGTATGAGACCTAATATCTGTTTTACCGTGGGCATGGTCAGCAGATATCAGAGTAACCCTGGACAAGGACATTGGACTGCGGTAAAGCATATATTAAAGTACCTGAGAAGGACTAGATATTATATGCTAGTTTACCAAGCAGATGATCTGCTCCCTGTGGGTTATACGGATTCAGATTTCCAATCAGATAGGGATAACAGTAAGTCTACATCAGGCTATGTGTTTACTTTAGGAGGTGGAGCCATTTCATGGAGGAGTGTTAAGCAGAAATGCGTTTCGGACTCAACCATGGAAGCTGAGTATGTAGCAGCCTCTGAGGCAGCTAAAGAAGCAGTATGACTCAGGAACTTTCTAATGGATTTAGATGTGATTCCTGGTTTGCCCAAAATCATCACAATTTATTGTGATAATAGTGATGCAGTTGCAAACTAGAAGGAACCACGAGCTCATAAGGCAAGTAAACATATAGAGCGCAAGTACCACCTGATACGAGATATCGTGAAGCGAGGAGAAGTTGTCATCGCCAAGATTGCATCAGCGGATAACCTGGCAGATCCTTTCACTAAGGCCCCTCCGACGAAAGCTTTCGATCGACATGTGGAGGGAATGGGATCAGATGTATGGTAGAAGATATGGCAGCTTAGTCATTAGTATAAGTGGGAGATTGTTGGAGTGTATACTGAAAGCCTAAGCTTTGTAAACATTCATTATGAATAAAGAATCACATTTGGTCTAATTATCTACATTTATTTGTAGTTGTTCATTTAATTTATATTGTAGATAACATAGTATGTGGTGTCACATACAGAAGATGATGTTATCAGTACCTTATAAATTATAAACAGTAGCTCACGACCAGAATGGAAAGGAACAAACCATTGGAAGGTCGTAGTGTAATTAGGTATTAGTTTATCTTGACTATATAATTACACTAGTACACTCAGAGTGTATTGAGTAGGACCATTTGAGGTCGTTTCTTTTATACTGACTTTATAAAGGAACAAAGACCTCGGTTATTATGGAAGTGTGTGCTCTTAATCCTAATATAATAACAAGCACATATATTTGATATTTATTTCTTTAATTTATCAATGGGTGAGATTTAGTTCGATGAATCAATAAGCCCGATAAATTGGGAAATGATATCACTTATAGTGTGTGTTGTTGATTATAGAAGGAAACTGTGTCCTAGTGATCTAGGTTGAGAATGTCCCCAAGAGGAGCTCATAAGGATTGTCATGTTAAACCCTGCAGGTGGACTTAGTCCGACATGACGATAAGGTTGAGTGGTACTACTCTTGGACTTAGACATTAATTAAATGAGTTTTCAGTAACTCACTTAATTAGTGGACATTCGATATCTTAAACACAGGGAGACTAACACACTCATAATAAGAAGGAGCCCAAAAATGTAATTTGGGATTGGTGCGGTAGTTCAATGATAGTTCTCTAGTGGAATGAATTATCATTGATAAAATTAAGTTGTGTGTTCGGGGTGAACACGGGATGCTTAATTTTATCGGGAGACCAAAACCAATTCCTCCTCTCGGTCCCTATCGTAGCCTCTTATTTATAGAGTTCTATACCCACCTATACCCACCTTCATACCCACAGGGGTCGGCCAAGCTAGCTTGGGAACAAGCTAGGGCCGGCCAAAAATTGGTCCGCCCTAGCTTGAACCCAAGCTAGTAGGGCCGGCCAAATAAAATTAAAAAGAAATTTAATTTTAATTTTTATTATTATGTGGAAGATATATTTTAAAGAGAATTAAAATTAAAATATCTCTCTTGTAAAAGATCTACAAAGATTAAAGAAAGAGATTAGATCTCTTTCCTTATTTATAGATTGGAGAGATGTTTTATTTTTCTTTAAAATTATTCACATGTTGATAAAATTAAAATTATAGAAATTTCCTTTATCAACCATGAAGAGATTTTAAAGAGAAATTTTATTTTTAAAATTTCCGGAAACAAATTAGGAAGTTTTAATTGTTGATTAAAACTTGTCCTCTTTGTTTTCTAATGATGTGGCCGACCATCTCAAGTTAATTGGGAAATTTTGTTTTATTTTTCTCAATTAATTCATGTCAAGGAAAATTAAGGAAATTTTATTGTAATTAAATTTCCTAATTTGCCTAGGCCAAGGAATATAAAAGAAGGGGTGAGGTGCCTTCAAGAGACACAACATCTATTATTCCTCTCCCTCTCTTGTTCCTTGGTGTGGCCATCCTCTCCCTCTCTTCCTCTTGTGGTGGCCGAACCTCTCTCTTCCTTGGAGCTCTTGTGGTGGCGGATACTACTTGGAGAAGAAGAAGAAGAAGGAGAGAAAGCTAGTATCTCTTGGAGCTTGGTTAGTATTTTGGTTTTTCTCCTTGGTGAAGCTTTTATTTTGTGGCCGAACCTTGCTTGGAGGAGAAGAAGGTGGTTGGTGGTTTCTCATCTCGGTTGATCGTTGCCCACACAACGTCCGAGGTTAGAAGAGGAATACGGTAGAAGATCAAGAGGTTTTTCTACAAGGTATAACTAGTAATTTCTATTTCCGCATCATGCTAGTTATTTATGGAAATAATACCAAATACAAGAGGCTTACGTTCTAGAATTTCGAATATGTTTTTTCGAAGTTGTGTTCTTTTGTTTTTTTCTTTTCCTTGTGATTTGATTGTTCTCTTTGGTTAACCTAAAATTATTTTAGAAAATTAAATATTAGCTTTCTATTAAAGGTTTTGTCTAGTCGGTGGTGGTTGCTCCCATATCCAAGAAGGTCATGTGCCTCGCCACGTCAGTACTGGAAACCTTTTATGGAAATTAATATTTAATGGAATTAATAACTTAAGGAGACTTGGGTCGAACGTGTTAAGTTCCGCAGGAGATCCAAGTCAAAACCTAAAAGAACAAATAGATTAAGTTTTGGATCAAACGTGTTAAGTTCCGCAGGCGATCCAAAATTTAATTTAAAAGAACACATGGTAGCTAGGAAAAGGTTCAGACCTTTGTACAAAATTTTTGTACAGTGGAACCTATAGGTTTTCCGAGTAGCAACCAACAAGATTAAGGAGATTTTCAAGAATACATTGGTTTTAATTTGAAGTAATTTAAAGATCTCTAGGTCCATCGTCTAGTTTTTATCCAAAATTAATTGATGGACCTAGAGAACTCCGAATCACTTTAAATCAATGTTCTAAATTTCAGGTTAATTAGGTGGTCACCTAGGCGTCACCTAGGCTCTAGGTTGCCACTAACTATATCAAAAAGTGGCAGACTGCTAGCCTAGGCGGCCTAGCCGTCAAAGCGCATGAAGGAGGCATCGTGGGATGCTTCTGTTGCCACTGAAGGCATCTCGCGATGTTTCCAGTAGCGCTAGAGAAGTCAAAGGAAGTGTCATGGGACACTTCCGTCGCCGTTGGAGGCATCCCACGATGCTTCCGGCGCCATAGGAGGCATCTCGCGATTCCTCCTGCTCTCTAGAAACGTTGATGGACTTCTCCGGTGTCGCCAGAAGTGTCACGGGACACCTTTGGGGTTGTCAGAAGTGTCCCACGATACCTCCTATGCCAGCGGAAGTGTCAACCTACGTAGGTGTCATGGTCACAGTTACTGTGGATGCCTTTTATTTTCAATAAACTTTACTTAATTCAACAAACTCCCAACTTCAATGGGGATAGTTCAATAGTCTTTCATAAAATCTAATTAAATTATCTTAATAAAGTATTAAAATATATTTAAGATAAAAAATATTAAATTTTATTAATTTATATAAATTAAATTTAAAAAATATTTAAAATTAATTCATATAGTAAATCAGATTTAAATATATTTAATTTGTATCCAATAAAAAACTGAGATTTATCCTACTAATTAAAAACACATAAAGATCACATGATGATATTAAGTTTATATCCAATGAAGAATAAGTTGCTAAAAACTATGGAAAAGAAAAAGTAGAATAAATTGTAATATTTTATTAGTTATGTAATTTTGAACTCATTTTAAATTTGATGTTATTGTGTTGGAGTTATAATATTTGATTTATTATGTAATTTATGTTGATACTATGGAATCCGCCTAGTGGCACCTAATCTCCACTTAAGTGGCCTAGGTGCTAGACACTTGTCTGACGACTGACTAGCGCCTAGTGAATTTTAGAACTTTATTTTAAATCAAAATCAATGTACTCTAGGAAGTCTCCTTAATCTTGTTGGAACATGTTGGACCGACAAGAGGGGGTGAATTGCCCGTTGAAAATAAGACAAAAACACTTCTCGATCTTTCAACTCAGATTAGTAGCACACTTATAAAAAGGAAATTAAACAACTAATAAATTAAAGACACTAAGGAGTTACTTGGTTACAACCTAGGTGGTTGTTAATTCAAGATAGAAGAAAGCACTGAAAAGATCTCCTTCGTGTAGGCGGAGAAACCTATTACACTCGTTGAATGCTTAGAAATGTGCTAGGAAATGAATACAAAAGTTGTTTTATTATTCCTAGCTCCAGGGGTTTTTTTATAACCCCTGAAAAATTCTATCTGAAACTGGAAGACACCTTCTATAGGGTGGAAGGCGGCTCTAGTGTGCAATTTTATCTGTGTGAAGATAAAGTTTTATCTTCGCCAACGGTCACTGGGAAGGCACCTTCAAGCCATTGAAGGCGCCTTCGTACTGTTCATGGAAGGCGCCTTCTATGGCTTAAAGGCGCCTCCCATAAGGCAGTTCAGCTTCTTTTCTTCTCCGCTGCTCCGATCGTCTGGATTATTTCATCCATCAGAAATTGGGCTCATCCAAACTCATCTTCCGTCCTTCTCCTCGAGCAAGCTTCCGCTCTGGCTTCTCGTCCTTCAGAAACACCGCACGCTTCTTTCTTGTCCACTAGAGTATTTTTTTCGCAGCACCTCATCCCTCAGACGCACCGAGCCCGTTGACTCTCTCTCGTGATGTCCTTCTCCCTAGTTGCATCTTTCGCTCAACTTCTTGTGCTCTTAAGTTCCTTCACACTTGGACACAAGGGTTAAATAACAACAGGACCTAACTTGACTTGGTTGATTATATCAAAATTACCACGGGGTACTTACAATCTCCCCCTTTTGATGTAAGCAACTCCAAGTTAAGTTAGGGTAAAATAATAATAATAATAATAATGTAATTAATATCGTAAATAATAATGTGTAAAAAATAATGATACCCTACCCCTAGACTTAATCTTCACTTCTCCCCCTTTGATCACATAAAAATAGGATACTTTAAAATGCTTTGAGAATAAAGTCTAAAACAAAGTCTAAGGAAAAATACTCTTATCCAGAAAATTTTAAAAGATTAAACATCGAAAGATTTGGACTTAAATAAAATACTTTGAAAAATATTTTTAATTGTTGAAAAAAAATTTTAATGATAGATAAGGCAGATAAAAAATTTCATATAAAGTTGAGATTATTGTAAGCAAAAAATAAAGTCCATTCTACACTAAGACATATTTAGAAAAATAGTTATTAATCACAAAAATTTTAAACTATTTTATGAGAATGCATTATAGCAAGTAACTTCACAGAAAAAATAAAAAATTTTAAATTTGACTTTTCAAGAATTTTTAAAAATTTACATTTGGATAGATAATTCATAAAAAAATTCAATAACGGTCATAAAATTTTAAAATTTTTCTTACAGATAAGTGATGAAATTATTATTTTTTAAATATTAACTTCTAATTAATTTCTAACAAAATTTATGCAAAATAATTTATTTGAAAGTATTTTTATAATAATTAAATGTTTAATAGTTAGTCAATTAAACATCATTTCAGTAATTAGCTTCTAGACTGTGACGAGACACTAGACCTTCTTGGTTATTGGAACAACAACCACTAAATTTTAATTAAGAAAAAAATAGGGCATGTAAAAAAATAACCTAAATATGATTTTGGAACCTAAAATAGATTCCTTCCTATAGGATTATTTAAAAATTTCTTAGGAATGTATTTCTATGATATTTTTCTAATTCGACTCTTATGGTATTTAAAGTGCTAATTTAATCCATTAAATCTTCTAACTTGTTGAATATGTGGAGCATGCACGATTTTTAACTCTTCTATTTCTACTTTCAATTTTTCATTTTCCATTTTTATCTAGTCAAAGTCTTCTAATCGACAAGATGTTACTAAAATTCCTTTTAATTTATCATTTTCTTTTTCTAATTTATAGGAATTTTTTTATAACATTTTTATAAACTGAAATAATTTATCAGGAGGTAGAGACAGTACCTGACTTACTTTGTCGATCCCGTAATCTGAAGCTCCCCCTGAAGTGTTGTTGTCTTCTGATGTCGCTCCCCCTTCATCGATGCTCTCAATGCTCATTTCAGACGAGCTTGCTTCGTCTTTATCTTCTTGGTGACTTGCCACTAGCGCAAGTCCGGCGAGGGCTTTAATCTCTAATTTGGGCGATGTTATGTCCCATGTCGCCTTTAGATTTTGTACTTGTTCTGGGTTGGCTTCTTGTTCTTTTCCTTGTCCTTGTCTTTGTTTTTCAATTTTGGGCAGTTATCTTTCATGTGCCCTTCTTCATTGCAGTGGTAGCATCTTACCTTTCTTTTTTCTTCTTTTACCCTGCACTTGATTAAATTTATTGGTTTTAAATAACTTTTTAAACTTGCTTACCATGAACGTCGTTTCATCATCATCGAGAGAAGATTCAAAATTTGGTTCGTCCATTTTTTTGCTTTTAAGGTGATGTTGTACTTGGGCTCCTTCTTCATATCTACATATCTCGTTTCATGAACTTCAAAAGTTGAAAACAATTCTTTTAGGATATTGTTGGATCGTAGACGTTCGATAGAGGGGGAGTGAATATCGATTATGAAAAATTCGTCGAGTAAACGTAGCAGAAAAGTAAAACAATGCAATGATAACACAAGAACCAATTTTACTTGGTTCGGAGCCTTTGGCGACTCCTACTCCAAGGCCCACACACAAGGGTGCTTTCGTTGGGCAATTCACTAGCAATTCAAAGAATGTTACAATTAAGAATTACAGGAATGCTAATAAAAAAAATTAATACCGACAAACTGAAAAGAAGTAAACTGAAGACAACGCTTTGTCGTAGTAGCCTCAAGGCGTCGCAGGAGCACAGTAGAGCAGAGAGTTCTGAGTTGTTGTTGAAGCTCCACCCCTGTCCCTTCTTTTATATGAAGCTCGGAGCGCCCCGGATCCCTTCCGGGCACCCTGGTGGGACGTGGCAGGTCCAACCAATGAGCTTCATGTGGCGACGATGCGTTTGGATAAAAGTTGCCTCCCGGGAGCCCGGATCCCTTCCGAGCACCCGGACCTCCGGGCGCCCGGACCTCCTTTCTACAGAAAACTTCTTCTCTTGCAAGACAAGGTTAGTCCGAGACAAATATATAATTTATAACCTGCAAAACAGAGTGTTAGTTCAACTTATAGTTTAACAAAAATAGTATGACTTAGATTCCGTCTTTCCGAGACCGGAATCTAGTCACGATCTCGACTTATATATCCGAAATGGATCTAAGACGGATCGACGCCTAATGTTTCCTTCCCGGGAACGCGTCCTCACAATCACTCCCTTTCAGTGACTTACCTTTACTCACCTGCTAGACGTCTAGTTAGCCCTTCGACCCGTCTGGACTTCTCGCCAGCTATCCGGTCAGCCCGTCGACCTAGATGGACTTCTCGCCAGCTATCCGGTCAGCCCGTCGACCTAGCTGGACTTCTTGCCAAGCATCCGGTCAGCCCGTCGACCCGCTTGGACTTCTCACCAGCTATCCGGTCAGCCCGTCGACCTGTCTGGACTTCGTCTACACACTCGGTCAAAGTGTTAGATCACGACAAACCTAACTTAACATGATTTGTCATTCATCAAAACCTGAGTTAAACCGTTAGTGCTAACCGCACCAACAGATACTTACTTCTAGATCCTTAGAGATATAACAAGCATCTACTAATAATGCTTATTCAGTAGTCCTAAGAAATATGTTAAGTGTGTACCTTTGTGAATCTTGGTTAGTTACCTTTTCTCCAAGATTCGTGAATTCGGTGATAAATTCTTTTATTCTTGAGTGAAGGTGTACAATGGTTTCACCTTCTTCTAATTTGATGTTGATGATATGGTTCCGGAGCAAATCCCATCTTGCAAGTTTTACCTCCGAGGTTCCTTCGTGTAGTTTCAAGAATTTTCCCCAGAGCTCCTTAGTTGACTCGTAAACTCCGATCCGATTGACTTCTTGTGGCGGTAAGATGCTTAGCAGATGGAACTCTGCTTTGTCGTTTGCCACGAAGTCGGCTTGTTCCTTCTTAGTCTATTGGTATTCTTCTTTGTCTTATGGTGCTTCAAAACTAAATTTCATAATTAGTAATAAATCAAAATCAGTTTTAAAGAATACCTTTATCTTTTTCTTCCAAATCACAAACTCCCCCTCGAACTTAGGTGGGTTAATGCTCAGTCCGATTGTCTCTTGTTCTTCGATCGACAGTTAGTCCTTCTAAAGCAACCTAGCTCTATACCACTTGTTGGAACGGGTTGGGTCGGTTAAAGGGGTGAATTGCCTATTGAAAAATAAAACAAAAACTCTTCTCGATCTTTCAGCTCGGATTAGTAGCACACTTGTAAAAAGGAAATTAATTAACTAATAAATTAAAGACACTAAGGAGTTACAATTGGTTACAACCTAGGTTGTTGTAAATCCAAGACAAAAGAAAGTACTGAAAAAAATCTCCTTCGTATAGGCGAAGAAGCCTATTATACTCATTGAATGAGTCTAATACTTGGTATAAGGTTGCTAGCACATCCTTAGAGATTTTTCTCCATCTCTTGCTTGTGTGGATACACATAGAGAAGTGTCTACTTTGACACTTTCGAGATCCGGCGAACCGAGGACAAGCGGGATTGCAAAAGGCTTCGCATCAAGGGTATATTTTTTTCTTCATGTAGATCTAGGAGTAGATCTTGTAGGACCGTTGGGCCGGCTAGAAGGGGGGGTTGAATAGCCTTGTAAAAAAAACAAAAGCAACCCTTCTCTGTTAGAGTGTATACTAAAAGTCTAGCTTTTGGTATAAACATTTATCTAGAAATAAGAATCGCATTGGTCAAATGTCTACATTTATGATAAATGTAGTTGTTCAATTAATTTATATTGTAGATAACATGGTGTGTGGTGTCACACACAGAGGATCATGTTATCAGTACCTTATAAATTATAAAAAGTAACTCACAACCATAATGGAAAGGAACAAACCATTGGAAGGTCGTAGTGTAATTAGGTATTAGTTTATCTTAACTATATAATTACACTAGTACACTTAGAGTGTATTGAGTAGGACCATTAGAGGTCGTTTCTTTTATACTGACTTTATAAAGAAACAAAGACCTCAGTTATTATGGAAGTATGTGCTCTTAATCCTAATATAATAACAAGCACATATATTTGATATTTATTTCTTTAATTTATCAATGGGTGAGATTTAGTTCGATGAATCAATAAGCCCGATAAGTTGAGAAATGATATCACTTATAGTGTGTATTGTTGATTATAGAAGGAAACTGTGTCCTAGTGATCTAGGTTGAGAATGTCCTCAAGAGGAGCTCATAAGGATTGTCATGTTAAATCCTGCAGGTGGACTTAGTCCGACATGACGATAAGGTTGAGTGGTACTACTCTTGGACTAAGATATTAATTAAATGAGTTGTCAGTAACTCGCTTAATTAGTGGACATTTGACATCTTAAACACAGGGAGACTAACACACTCATAATAAGAAGGAGCCCAAAAAGTAATTTGGGATTGGTGCGGTAGTTCAATAATAGTTCTTTAGTGGAATGAATTATTATTGATGGAATTAAGTTGTGTGTTAGGGGCGAACACGGGAAGCTTAATTTCATCGGGAGACCAAAATCAATTCCTCCTCTCGGTCCCTATCGTAGCCTCTTGTATATAGAGATTTATACCCACCATATACCCACCTTCTTACCCAACCAATAGGGGCCGGCCAAGCTAAGCTTGAAGCTCAAGCTTAGGGCCGGCCAAGCCTAAAGGTTGGCCATTAAGGTGGTCGGCCAATAGCTTGAAGCCCAAGTTTAGGTGGCCGGCCACATCATATTAAAAAGGATTTTTTATTAAAATTGTTTCTTATGTGGATATCATAGTTTCAAAAGAGAGTTTAAAAATTAAATCTTTTCTTTTAAAGCTTTCTACAAAAGATTAAGAAAAGATTTGAAATCTTTTCTTATTTGTAGATTGAAAGGAGATTTTATTTTTAAGAAAAACTTTCCTTTTTGACCATGATAATAATTTAAAAGAGAAGTTTAAAAATTAAATATTCTCTTTTATTAGTTTCTACAAAAGATTAAGAAAAGATTTGATATCTTTCCTTATTTGTAGATTGAAAAGAGATTTTAATTTTTAGAGATAACTTTCCTTTTGGAAATTATCCACATGTTTAGAAGAAGAATTTTAATTTCCTTTTTATTAACCAATCATGAAGGGATAAAAATTATTGGAGAAATTTTTATAAATTTCTAGAAACAAATTAGGAAGTTTTAATTCTTGTGTGAATTAAATTTTCCTTGTTTTGGGGAATTAGAAGTGGCCGGCCATTATTATTAAAAGAAGAAAATTGTTTTTTAATTAAAATAATTTTTCTTTTTTATGACAAAATAATTAAGGAATTTTTATTAAAATTTCCTTATTTGTCAAGACCAAGGATTATAAAAGAGGGGGTAGAGGTGCCTTCACGGGTGATCAACTCTATTATTCTTCTCCTCTCTTTTCCTCCTTGGTGGCCGGCCCTAGCTTCTTCCTCTTCTCTTCTTCTTATGGCCGGCGGCAACTTCTCTTGGAGCTCTTGATGGTGGCCGGTTCTAGCTAGGAGAAGAAGGAGAGAAAGGTGGTTTTGTTTCTTGCATCCCTTGGAGCTTGGTGGTGGTGGCCGGACCTCTACTTCTCTTGGAGAATTGTGGTGGCCGAAACTTGCAAGGAAGAAGAAGGTGCTTGGTGATTCTCATCTCGGAAGATCGTTGCCTACACAACGTTCGAGGTTAGAAGAGGAATACGGTAGAAGATCAAGAGGTCTTTTTAGAAGGTATAACTAGTAATTTTTCCTTTCCGCATCATGCTAGTTATTTATGGAAATAATACCAAATACAAGAGGCTTACGATTCTAGTATTTCGAATATATTTTTCGAAGTTGTGTTCTTTTATTTTTCTTTTCCTTGTGATTTGATTGTTCTTTTTGGTTGACCTAAAGTTATTTTAGGAAATTAAATATTAGTTTTCCATAAAAGGTTTTGTCTAGTCGGTGGTGGTTGTTCCCATATCCAAGAAGGTCATGTGCCTCGCCACGTCAGTACTGGGAACCAATTATGGAAATTAATATTTAATGGAATTAATAACTTAGGTGATTTGGATCAAACGTGTTAAGTTCCGCAGGAGATCCAAGTCTAAACCTTAAAGAACAAATAGATTAAGTTTTGGATCAAACGTGTTAAGTTCCGCAGGCGATCCAAAATTTAATTTAAAAAAACACATGGTAGCAAGGAAAAGGTTCAGACCTTTGTACAAAATTTTTGTACAGTGGAACCTCTAGGTTTTTCGAGTAGCAACCAACAATTGGTATCAGAGCTAGGGTATTGCCTCTGTGTATTTGGTATTAGTTTAATTATGCACATGTCATACATAATTTAGGCAGATTAATAGTAGGATGTGCTAACTTTGTAGATGCAGGATCCAACTATTATGGCTTATAGTTATTATGTGTGTGATTGGACCCTTGGACATGTCAAGGGCATTTTATTGTGTGTGCATGATTGTATTATAAAATACAGCAGGAGCTGTATTTAGTTTTATTAGGATTTTATTTTTTGATCTAGATACATGTACATTCCTTCGAGGAATATAGGATCGAAAAATGTAAAATTCTATTTATGTCGCGGATCGAGTCTTGCAAGGCGTGGAACCTTTTAAGGACCAGAGGCACAGCGGAACAAGGAGCAAGATGGATGCGACAACTAGACCCGGTGGCAGTGGCCAAAGATGGCAGCAGCTAGGGTTGGTGACACACGGAGGACAGCAATAGATAAAAGCCATAATAGTTGAAAATTAGTTTTTCTATTTATTGCTTTTTATGCTGTGTTGTGTGTGCTTGTTAGTATGCATATTTAGTAGGCTAGCATAGTTAAAATTCCTCATTTATAAATAACTAAGTGGGAGAGGGATTTTTAAGTAAATCTCATGGTCTCCATTACTGGTTTGTAAGTGATGCAAACAAGCTTGCGTTGGCTCTGAGTGCCTTCCTCCATAACGGATGAGCTTGTTTGTGGATCACTAGAACAGACTTCCATTTTTGGATAACTATAGGAAGTTAATTAAGAGCGTGTGATCTTCCCCAACGGAAGGGGCATAATCTTATTAATGGACTTAGTGTCAAGTAATGGTATACACTTAGACACATTTAATAGTATCCTCCCCAACGGAGTCACTACTATCACTTGTGTGACCAAAAGGAAATCAACTATTGATTTGTCATAAAACTAGATTGGCAATATAATAAAATTAATAAACCCCTCTTACAAATGTTTGAATTTGTATACGTCCACACTAACGTGGCATACAAGATTCATGGTGTTTGAGGTAATTTTATTTGTCAAAAGTTATATTGACAAGATAGTCAATGGGTAAAACCCTCCTCTTACAAATGATGAATTTGTATACGTCCACACTAACGTGGCATGCAAAATTCACGGTGTTTGAGGTGTTGGTAAATTTAAATAATATTGTTTGAGGAATCAATGTTATTTTAAATTCAAAGAGTTTTGACCAAATATTTGATCAAAGACAGATCAACTATTAATTTTATTCGTTATAAAGTAAAGTTTACGAGATAATAAAATTAATGAATAAAATCTCCTCTTCGATTTTGTATACACAAAATTCATGGAGATTTTAAGGAGTTGATCTTGACCAAATATTTTTGAGATTCTTAGGATGTTTGTCAATCTCTAGTAGTCATACTATAGAAAAGACTTAGTAGTCCCAATTGTAATGATTGGAAATAGGACTTGGACATTAAGGTAGACTGTCTTCTTAGAACTAAGAACAATTTAGGTGTATTTAATTCATTAGTTGAAACATGCCTAGTGGTGTTATCTACCAGAACCTGGAGTGTAGATACAAGATGCCATTAATCATGTCTGCAATTCATTGCAGGGTTCCAGGAAACCCGACAACTAAATGAAAGGTAAATCACCGTCCACATGGGCACTACTGTAAAAGTGGTAGCTGTTGCAGTGGGAGATGTTTATCCTTTGATAAGAATAAAATATGGATTTTAAGTAATTGTCTTTACGTACCAAGTTTAGAAAGAACCTGATTTCAGTTTCTAAACTATTATAGATATTGTGTCTATTTTGATAACAAAGTTGTTATCAAGAAAAATAGGGAAGTTATCTATTCTGGTATGATGGTTGACAATTTATAATCCAATAACTCTCACGATGCAACAAATGGAAATTAGTAACACATCTTCTAATTTTAAGAGAAAGCAACCTTCGGAAATGAACCAATTATATCTTTGGCACCTAAAGCTAGGTTATACTTAAGTAGGATTCATTGGTAGCTGATGAACTTTTGGGTTCAATGGTAGTGGAAATCTTTCCAACCTACGAGTCTTACTTGGAAGGAAAATAACCAAGAAGCTTTTAAGTCCAAGGGGTATGGAGTCAAAGATATGTTGAAATCGGTTCATTCTGATTTGTGTGATCCTATGACTATCCAAACAAGAGGTAGTATTGAATATTTCGTCTATTTTATAGACAACTATTCAATATACAAATAAATTTACTTAATGTACCGCAAGACTAAGTACTTTGATTAGTTCAAAGAATACAAGGTTGATGCGGAGAAATGTTAAAGTAAATGTCACTATGGTAAGATCGTAGTGGCAAGTACCTCTTGGGAGAATTTAGGAGTCACTTATCAAAAGTAAGGATTCAATCCCAACTAACTGCACCTGGTACACCCCAACAGAATGGTGTAGTAGAAAGAAGGTAAAGGACTCTTATGAAATAATTAGATAGATGATGAGTTATTCAGAAAATTACCAAATTTGTTTTAAGGATAAACTCTGAAAACGAAAGTAAACATAGTACCTTCCAAGTTAGAACTTTCTACTCATATAGAATTGCTGAATAGGTGAAAACCTATTTTGAAGCATATTCGGATTCGGGTAATCCAGCACATATGTTAAAGAGAGACAATGATAAGTTGGATAGGAGTTCACTTGTTTGTAAGTTATCCTAGATAAACAAAAGTAGGTTTATAGTCTTAAAAATCAGAAGGTCATTGTTAGCATCAATGACTGTTTTTTTAGAAAAGGACTATATAATGAACCACGTGCTCATAAGTAAATTTGTTCTTAAGGAAATAATAAAGGACATGTCTAACCTAGTACCAACTGTACAAGATGAGATACCACAAGAAAACTGCAACACGTATCACAAATTGATACACAATTACAGAAAGTGTCTTGTTGTAGTGGAAGGGTTGTTATGCAACCTAAATAGGTTCATGTTTTGGGAGAGTTTTTGGACTCGATCCCTGGAGGACAAGAACCTGATCTCCGGTCATATGATGAAGCACTCCAAGATAAAGATGCAGCATCTTGGCAAAGAGTAATAAATAAAAGAATTAGAATATATGTATTCTAATAAAATCTGGAAGCTTGTAGAATTACCAAATGGTGTAAAAGCCGTTGGGTGTAAAAAGGTCTATAATAGGAAAAGAGGGATAGACAGGAAGGTAGTAACTTTCAAAGCAATGCTTGATGAAAAAGGAAACTTTTTCACTAGTAGTCATGCTTAAGTCTATCCGGATTCTTTTATCTATTTGGCAAGAGGATGTCAAGACAGCATTCCTTAATGGAAGTCTTGAAGAAAGCATCCATATAAAGCAGCCAGAAGTGTTCATTGCAAAGGGCTAAGAGCATCTTGTGTGCAAGCTCAATCAGTCTATGGACTGAGGCAAAGCTTCAAGGTCTTGGAACATCCGGTTTATCAAAGTAATCCAGATCTATGAATTTAGTAACCGGATAAGTCTTGTGTATACAAAAGACGTGATGGAAGCGTGGTGGTATTTCTTGTACTATACGCAGATAACATTTTTGGTAGTTAGAAACAATATCAAAATGTTGTCAGAAGTAAGGGTATGGTTGTCCAAAAAATTTGATATAAAGGACTTGGGAGAGTGTATATATTCTTGAGATCAAAGTAATAAGGGATCGCAAGAAAAAAATATATTTTACCTATCCCAAGGTTGATACATCGGAAAAATCCTTGCTCATTTTAAGCATGCAAAACTCCTAGAAAGGTTTCTTACCTTTTAAGCATGGAGTGTCTTTATCTAAACAGATGTCTCCGATGACATCAAAGGAGATTGAGGACATGTAGGCAGTTCTTTATGCTTCGGCAGTTAGACAACCTAATGTATGCTATGCACGAGATCATAAATCTGTTTTGCCCAGGGCATAGTTAGCAGATATCAAAGTAACCCTTGACAAGGACATTGGACTGCAGTAAAGCATATATTAAAGTACCTTAGAGGAACTAGAGATTATATGCTAGCTTACAAGGCAGTTAATTTGGTCCCTGTGGGTTGCATGGATTTTGACTTCCAATCGGATAGGGACAATAATAAGTCAACCTCAGGGTTTTGTGTTTACTTTAGGAGGTAAAGTCATAACTATGGAAGAGTGATAAGCATAGGTGTTTTTCTGGACTCCACCATAGAAGCTTAGTATATGGCAAGCCTCTGAGGAAACCATAAAAGCTGAATGACTTAATTACCTCAAGATAGACTTAGATATGATTTCTAGTTTGTCCAAAGATTATTACAATTTATTGTAATAATAATGGTGCAGTAACAAACTCGAAGAAACCATGAGTCTATAAGGCAAGTAAACACAATAGAGCGCAAGTACTACCCAATACGAGAAATCGTATAAACGAGGAGAAGTTGTTGCTGCCTAGAATGCATCAGATGATGACCTATAGATCTTTTCACTAAGGTCCTTAAGGCGAGAGCTTTTGATGGGCATGTTGAAGGGTTGGGAATCAGATGTATGGCAGCAGATATGGCAGCTTAGTCTTTTAGTATAAGTGGGAGATTGTTAGAGTGTATACTAAAAGCCTAGCTTTTGGTATAAACATTTATCTAGAAATAAGAATCACATTGGTCAAATGTCTACATTTATGATAAATGTAGTTGTTCAATTAATTTATATTGTAGATAACATGGTGTGTGGTGTCACACACAGAGGATCATGTTATCAGTACCTTATAAATTATAAACAGTAACTCACGACCATAATGGAAAGGAACAAACCATTGGAAGGTCGTAGTGTAATTAGGTATTAGTTTATCTTAACTATATAATTACACTAGTACACTTAGAGTGTATTGAGTAGGACCATTAGAGGTCGTTTCTTTTATACTGACTTTATAAAGAAACAAAGACCTCAGTTATTATGGAAGTATGTGCTCTTAATCCTAATATAATAACAAGCACATATATTTGATATTTATTTCTTTAATTTATCAATGGGTGAGATTTAGTTCGATGAATCAATAAGCCCGATAAGTTGAGAAATGATATCACTTATAGTGTGTATTGTTGATTATAGAATGAAACTGTGTCCTAGTGATCTAGGTTGAGAATGTCCTCAAGAGGAGCTCATAAGGATTGTCATGTTAAATCCTGTAGGTGGACTTAGTCCGACATGACGATAAGGTTGAGTGGTACTACTCTTGGACTAAGATATTAATTAAATGAGTTGTCAGTAACTCGCTTAATTAGTGGACATTTGACATCTTAAACACAGGGAGACTAACGCACTCATAATAAGAAGGAGCCCAAAATGTAATTTGGGATTGGTGCAGTAGTTCAATAATAGCTCTTTAGTGGAATGAATTATTATTGATGGAATTAAGTTGTGTGTTCGGGGCGAACATGGGAAGCTTAATTTCATCGGGAGACCAAAACCAATTCCTCCTCTCGGTCCCTATCGTAGCCTCTTGTATATAGAGATTTATACCCACCACATACCCACCTTCTTACCCAACCAATAGGGGCCGGCCAAGCTAAGCTTGAAGCTCAAGCTTAGGGCCGGCCAAGCCTAAAGGTTGGCCATTAAGGTGGTCGGCCAATAGCTTGGAGCCCAAGTTTAGGTGGCCGGCCACATCATATTAAAAAGGATTTTTTATTAAAATTGTTTCTTATATGGATATCATAGTTTTAAAAGAGAGTTTAAAAATTAAATCTTTCCTTTTAAAGCTTTCTACAAAAGATTAAGAAAAGATTTGAAATCTTTTCTTATTTGTAGATTGAAAGGAGATTTTATTTTTAAGAAAAACTTTCCTTTTTGACCATGATAATAATTTAAAAGAGAAGTTTAAAAATTAAATATTCTCTTTTATTAGTTTCTACAAAAGATTAAGAAAAGATTTGATATCTTTCCTTATTTGTAGATTGAAAAGAGATTTTAATTTTTAGAGATAACTTTCCTTTTGGAAATTATCCACATGTTTAGAAGAAGAATTTTAATTTCCTTTTTATTAACCAATCATGAAGGGATAAAAATTATTGGAGAAATTTTTATAAATTTCTAGAAACAAATTAGGAAGTTTTAATTCTTGTGTGAATTAAATTTTCCTTGTTTTGGGGAATTAGAAGTGGCCGGCCATTATTATTAAAAGAAGAAAATTGTTTTTTAATTAAAATAATTTTTCTTTTTTATGACAAAATAATTAAGGAATTTTTTATTTAAATTTCCTTATTTTTCAAGACCAAGGATTATAAAAGAGGGGGTAGAGGTGCCTTCACGGGTGATCAACTCTATTATTCTTCTCCTCTCTTTTCCTCCTTGGTGGCCGGCCCTAGCTTCTTCCTCTTCTCTTCCTCTTATGGTCGGCGGCAACCTCTCTTGGAGCTCTTGATGGTGGCCGGTTCTAGCTAGGAGAAGAAGGAGAGAAAGGTGGTTTTGTTTCTTGCATCCCTTGGAGCTTGGTGGTGGTGGCCGGACCTCTACTTCTCTTGGAGAATTGTGGTGGCCGAAACTTGCAAGGAAGAAGAAGGTGCTTGGTGATTCTCATCTCGGAAGATCGTTGCCCACACAACGTCCGAGGTTAGAAGAGGAATACGGTAGAAGATCAAGAGGTCTTTTTAGAAGGTATAACTAATAATTTTTCCTTTCCGCATCATGCTAGTTATTTATGGAAATAATATCAAATACAAGAGGCTTACGATTCTAGTATTTCGAATATGTTTTTCGAAGTTGTGTTCTTTTATTTTTCTTTTCCTTGTGATTTGATTGTTCTTTTTGGTTGACCTAAAGTTATTTTAGGAAATTAAATATTAGCTTTCCATAAAAGGTTTTGTCTAGTCGGTGGTGGTTGTTCCCATATCCAAGAAGGCCATGTGCCTCGCCACGTCAGTACTGGGAACCGATTATGGAAATTAATATTTAATGGAATTAATAACTTAGGTGATTTGGATCAAACGTGTTAAGTTCCACAGGAGATCCAAGTCTAAACCTTAAAGAACAAATAGATTAAGTTTTGGATCAAACGTGTTAAGTTCCGCAGGCGATCCAAAATTTAATTTAAAAGAACACATTGTAGCAAGGAAAAGGTTCAGACCTTTGTACAAAATTTTTGTACAGTGGAACCTCTAGGTTTTCCGAGTAGCAACCAACATTCTCGAACTCTTAAACTAACACTTGTATAAAATTAGCTAAGCAGAAATACAAGAAAGAAACGAGGCACCGTGTTTGACTTGGTTACAACCGAGGAGGTTGTTAATCCAAGGAAAGTGATCGCACTAAAAACTCCTTCGGGCGGAGAAGCCTCTTACACCGATGAAAGCACAAAAATAGAAGCTAAACTAGAACAGTGAACGCACAAGTGTTTGGAATGCTAATTACTGAGTTGATGAAAAGCTTCTGGACCAAGGCTATATTTATAGCCTTGGTCGGGGAGCCTGGAAGGGTTCCGGGCACCCTGGGGGGATAAAACTTTATCCCCCAACGTTCATATCGCGTAAATCGCGATCCTGGTCAAAATCAGGGTCCGGGCGCCCCGGATGGCTCCGGGCGCCTCGGACCCCCGGAGCCCAAAGTCAACAGTGTTGACTTTTTTGTCCGGGACCTCTTCTCTGGTTTAGTCCCTCCTCGGTCCGGTTCTTCTCCTCCAGATCCGCTCGCTTGGGTGATCTCTGCCATCCGGAAAAGGGCTCACCCGAACCCAACTTCCGGTCTTCTCGAGCGAGCTTCCCTCCGGCTTCTCGTCCCTCGGAATCGCTGCGTGTTTCCTTCTCGTCCGCCGGCGTACTCATCCGCAGTCTTCGTCCCTCGGACGCACCGCGTGTCGTCCTTCTCGCTAGCTGCGTCTCTTGCTCCCCGAGCAATCTTCCGCTCCAGCTTTCGTCCCTCGGAACCACCGCACGCTTCCTTCTCGTCCGCCGGTGTACTCTTCCGTAGCACCTCGTCCCTCGGACTGCCATCCTTCTCGCTAGCTGCGTCTTCCGCTCGACTACCTGTGTTCCTAAGCTCCTGCACACTTAGACACAAGGTTAAAACAAACAGGACCTACCTTAACTTGTTGATCACACCAAAACAACCTTGGGGTTCCAACAATCTCCCCCTTTTTGGTGTGATCAACCCAAGTTAAGCTAGGGTTAAAATAGACATAAAATTGAATTAAGTAAATTAACTTAAATTGTAATTTAAGTGCAAAATGATAGAAAAAATTAAATCTATCTACCTCCCCCTAGACTTATACTTTCCCTTCTCCCCCTTTGATCACAAAAAAATGGGGTTCCAAGAAAAATAATCTAAGAGTTAAAGACTTAGAAAAAATATTTCTAAAAAAATCTAAGTTTTTAAGAAATTTAGAAAATATTTCTAAGTAATTAAAGCTGAGATTTCTAATTTCAAGAAAAAAGTTCTTAACTTAAGAAAAAATAATTTTTGAGAATATTTCTAAGTATATAAATAAAATCCAAAAAAAATCCTAACTTACATTTTTAAGTTTTTTTTTTTTAAATGACTTAGGAAAAAAAAATTCTAAGTAGGTAAATTTCTAATTTGAAATAAAATGTTTTGAATAACCTTTTTCAAGCACTAATTAATTCTTGTATTAATGCTTCATTAGTAAGTTAATTAAACATTTATTTCAATATTTTGGCTTCCAGGTCGTGGTGAGGCACTAGGCCTTCTTGGTTATTGG
Source organism: Zingiber officinale (assembly GCF_018446385.1). NCBI lineage: Eukaryota > Viridiplantae > Streptophyta > Magnoliopsida > Zingiberales > Zingiberaceae > Zingiber > Zingiber officinale. The sequence goes on along the minus strand of NC_056001.1, from coordinate 109,727,591 downwards.
AGCAACAACCACTTCCTTAGACAAAGCCTCATAAATAAATTCTTTGTTTAATTTTCTCACTTAAAGCGCTAATTTTACTTTTAAAATTAATTTAAGCATGATTTAGGAACCCAATATAGGTTCCAACCTACTGGATTAACTAAAAAGTTTTTAGGAACATATTTTCTTGAAATGTTCCTAATTTGTCCCGGGTGATATTTAAAGTACCAATTTAAATTATTAAATCTTCTAACATTGGTTTTAAATGAACATGCATAATTGTTTAAGTTATCTATTTGAATTTTCAAATTTTGATTTTATAATTCCAATTTCTCATTTTTAAATTTTAATTTATCTAATTCTTCTAAGGGACAAGACTTAGCTAGAATTACTTTTAAATTTTTATTTTCACTTTCTAATTTACAGCAGTCTTTTGTTAAAAGTTTAACAAACTTAAACATTTTATCGAGAGGAAGAGATCGTACCTGACTTACCTTGTCGATCTCGTTATCCGTTTCTCCCCCTGAGCTGCTGCTTTCTTCTGACGTGTCTCCCCCTTCATCGATGCTCATTTCGGAAGAGCTTGAATCGCAGTCGTCGTCTTGATGACTCGCCATTAGTGCGAGTCCGGAGAATGCTTCGACTTCCGATTCGGACGAAGTATCGTCCCACGTTTCGTTTCTGGATAGGCTTCTTACCCTTATCCTTGTCTTTGTTCTTCAGCTTGGGGCAGTTGTCCTTGACATGCCCTTCTTCGTCGCAGTGGTAGCAGCGGATTGTCCTTTTCTTTTTCCCCTGCAGATGGTTAGTAGATCTAGATTTACAAAGTTTCTTGAATCTTCTTACCATCATTACCATTTCCTCGTCGTCGAGAGAAGATTCTGACTCAGGTTCGTCTCTCGAAGCTTTGAGGGCGACGTTGTTCTTGGGCTCCTTCATTCCTGCACATCTTGACTCATGGACTTCAAATGTTGAAAAAAATTCTTCTAATGAAATTTTTTCTAAGTCCTTAGAAATGTAAAAAGCATCTACTAGTGATGCCCATTTTGAATTTCTTGGAAATGAATTTAACGCGTACTTGAGCGAATCTCGGTTACTTACCTTTTCTTCGAGATTCGTGAGTCCGGTGATGATTTCTTTTATTCTAGAGTGCAGATGTGCGACTGTCTCGTCTTCCCCAAGTCGCAGGCTGGTGAGCTGATTGCGAAGCAGATCTCGTCTAGCGAGCTTGGCTTCGGACGTACCTTCATGCAGCTCGAGGAACTTCTCCCAAAGTTCCTTTGCGGAGTTGTATTTACCGATCCTGTTGACTTCTTGAGGCGGAAGAACGCTTAGCAAATGGTACTCTGCTTTGTCGTTTGCCACGAAGTCGGCCTGCTCCTTTGTTGTCCATTTATCTATTTCCTTGTCCTCTGGAGCTTCAAAGCCAAATTTCATTGTTAAAAATAATTCAATATCTATTGTAAGAAATACCTGCATCAGTTTTTTCCAGGTAGCGAAGTCCCCTTCATATTTTGGTGGGTGGATGCTTGGTCCGGCCATTGCGTTGCTTCATTCGGCGGTTAGTCCTCCTGAAGCGCCTCGGCTCTGATACCACTTGTAGGACCGTTGGGCCGACTAGAAGGGGGGTTGAATAGCCTTGTAAAAAAAACAAAAGCAACCCTTCTCGAACTCTTAAATTAACACTTGTATAAAATTAGCTAAGCAGAAATACAAGAAAGAAACGAGGCACCGTGTTTGACTTGGTTACAACCGGGGAGGTTGTTAATCCAATGAAAGTGACCGCACTAAAAACTCCTTCGGGCGGAGAAGCCTCTTACACCGATGAAAGCACAAAAACAGAAGCTAAACTAGAACAGTGAGCGCACAAGTGTTTGGAATGCTAATTACTGAGTTGATGAAAAGCTTCTGGACCAAGGCTATATTTATAGCCTTGGTCGGGGCACCTGGAAGGGTTCCGAGCGCCCTAGGGGGATAAAACTTTATCCCCCAACGTTCAGATCACGTAAATCACGATCCTGGTCAAAATCAGGGTCCGGGCGCCCGGAAGGGTTCCGGGCGCCCCAGACTGTTCCGGGCGCCCCGGAGCCCAAAGTCAACAGCGTTGACTTTTTTGTCCAGGACCTCTTCTCTGGTTCAGTCCCTCCTCGGTCCAGTTCTTCTCCTCCAGATCCGCTCGCTTGGGTGATCTCTGCCATCCGGAAAAGGGCTCACCCGAACTCAACTTCCGGTCTTCTCGAGCGAGCTTCCCTCCGGCTTCTCGTCCCTCGAAATCGCTGTGTGTTTCCTTCTCGTCCGCCGGCGTACTCATCCGCAGTCTTCGTCCCTCGGATGCACCGCGTGCCGTCCTTCTCGCTAGTTGCGTCTCTTGCTCCCCGAGCAATCTTCCGCTCCAGCTTTCGTCCCTCGGAACCACCGCACGCTTCCTTCTCATCCGCCGGTGTACTCTTCCGCAACACCTCGTCCCTCGGACTGCTGTCCTTCTCGCTAGCTGCGTCTTCCGCTCGACTACCTGTGTTCCTAAGCTCCTGCACACTTAGACACAAGGTTAAAACAAACAGGACCTACCTTAACTTGTTGATCACACCAAAACAACCTTGGGGTTCCAACAGATCTAAGTTATAAACTCGTACTCGTAAATTTTGTTTTATACTCTTCGCACGAGATCCAGTGGCATGGGTGATTCGGGGTTTCCGCGACGCGAAAAGCGATTTTCGTGGCCTAAAAAAACCCAACAGTGGTATCAGAGCCACGTGCGAAGCGAGTACGAGTTTAGATTCGTATTTTTATGAAAAATATAGATCTATAAACTTTCTGTAAATTCATGTTTTTATAGTTTTAATGGGTATTTTTCTCGTAGAAGCGAAGCACAAGTGTTTAGACACTTGTAGGCTTCGACTACCGAGAAGAATTTTCTGAAACGGCAATGTTTCGCCCCAAAATTTTTGGGACAACGGGCTTAGGCGCTATTAGATCTCAAAGGAACCCTCGCGATGGTTAGATCGCTGGTAGGGGCGTTGCCCCTGGCCCCGCAAGGGGATTCGTTCCGCGATTGCGCCCGAAAACGCTAAACGGGACCGCCTGGAAAAATTTACTCATAAAATTGTAAAAATTATGAAAATTACAGAAAATTATGAAAAATATATAATTTAGAATTATATATTAATTTTGTGATAGTCATGGCTCAAAAGACCCAATAAGATTGGAATTGTGTTGTAATTCATATTACGGCCTGCGCGCCGTTATTTGTGATGTGTGTGCTGTATTTATTTTTTATTTTTATTTTCACAACCTGCGCGTTGTGCCTTTCTCTTATATTCTGGTTGTAAATTAGATTTAGACTCGAATGTAACTCGAGTTTCAAAATTGTAATGTAAATTTTGAAGCGGTGGAAGGTCCACACGAGACGGAGTTACGAGGAGGGCACGAGCAACACGAGGTGGTCAACAGAAGGAGCTTGAGAAGCTGTTGACCTTAGGTTGACCATCCGATCTTCTCATTGGCTTGAGAAGATCGTAGTAGGGCCATGACTAAATCACAAATTAATTTAATTAATTGCTTTTGTGTGTATGTGATGCATGCTAGTTAATTAAGTAATTAATTAGTGTCTAACGATTAGATTAGATCTAAGTCGTGCACATGATGCACCCTTCGATTAGATTAGATCTATCGAGTAATTAATATAAATGCGGATATTGATCCTATAAACAAGAGTTGCATAGAGATGTAATTGGTAATCGTTACCTACCGATCATACTAAGTCTTGGGCGTATTAGCCAAAGCTAACTCAAGAGTTAGTATGATGTGGATCTTGTCCCACATGAATTATAGAATTCAGTGGGAGCATCATTTAATTGAAGGTCTAATTAAATGATTTAAAGAATATGATATTTATTTATGCATTTATTTCTGTTGTAGAATTTCCATGACGTCAAGCACGAACAACTTCTCTCTACGTTCTGTCCTTAAGAAGGACAAGCTCAACGGAGCAAATTTCCTGGACTGGTACAAGAACCTGAGAATAGTTCTCACCCAAGAACGTAAACTGTACGTTCTGGAGCAGCCCATTCCGGAGGCTCCTCTTGCCACTGCCACGCGAGCATACCGAGATGCTTACAAGAAGCATCAAGATGACGCATTAGATGTATCCTGTCTTATGCTCGCGACCATGAACTCTGAGCTTCAGAAGCAACATGAATTGATGGGCGCTTACGATATGGTTGAACATCTTTGTCACCTATATCAAGGACAAGCGAGGCACTGGAAGAGGAACTCCAAAGAATACCTGGAAGATCTTACGAAGAAGAGAAATAAGATTTCTACTTTAGGTATACATGTTATAGAAGTCAACCTCTCTATTTCTTCATCGTGGGTATTAGATACCGGATGTGCTTCACACATTTGTACTAATGTACAAGCGCTGAGAAATAGCAGGGCATTGACGAAGGGTGAGGTAGACCTACGAGTAGGCAATGGAGCACGGATTGCTGCTATTGCTATAGGAACTTACTATCTATCTCTGCCTTCTGGGCTTGTACTAGAATTAGATGATTGTTGTTATGTGCTTGCCTTGACTAAGAACATAATTTCAGTTTCTTGTTTGGACAAGAAAGGATTTTCGTTTATAATAAAGAACAAATGTTGTTCCGTCTTTTTAAACGATATGTTCTATTGTAGTGCACCTCTGATAAATGGACTCTATATTCTAGACCTTGAGAGCCCTATCTATAACATAAATACCAAGAGGTTTAAGTCAAATGACATGAACCAAACCTACCTCTGACATTGTCGCTTAGGTCATATAAATGACAAGCGCTTATCCCAGCTCCATAAGGATGGTTTGCTGGACTCATTTGATTTTGAATCATATGAGATATGCGAGTCATGCCTACAAGGCAAGATGACCAAGACTCCCTTTAGTGGGCACAGCGAGAGAGCGACTGATTTGTTAGGACTTATACATAGTGATGCATGTCGTCCTTTCAATGTCGCTGCTAGAGGTGGTTATAGGTACTTCATCACATTTACTGATGACTTCAGTAGATATGGTTATGTGTACTTAATGACACATAAGTCAGAATCCTTTGAAAAGTTCAAAGAATTCAAGAATGAAGTACAAAACCAGCTTGGCAAGAGTATTAAGATACTTCGATCGGATCGAGGTGGAGAATACCTTAGCCATGAGTTCCGTGACTATCTAGCTGAGTGTGGGATTCTATCCCAACTCACTCCTCCTGGAACACCACAGTGGAATGGTGTATCCGAAAGGAGGAATCGTACCTTATTAGATATGGTACGATCTATGATGAGTCACACAGATCTTCCGACATACCTTTGGGGCTATGCTTTAGACACGGTAGCTTTTATACTCAACCGAGTTCCTTCCAAGGCCGTGATAAAAACACCATATAGGATATGGACTAGGAGAGATGCCCAGGTGTCTTTCATGAGAATTTGGGGTTGTGAGGCTTACGTTCGACGTCAAGTCTCAGACAAATTAGGACTCAAATCCGACAAGTGCTATTTCATTAGATATCCCAAGGAAACTAAGGGATATTACTTCTACATTCCCAGTCAGCACAAGGTAGTTGTGGCAAAGACTGGGGTCTTTCTAGAAAGGGACTTTGTTTCTAGAAAGATTAGTGGGAGCACGTTCGATCTTGAAGAAGTTCAAGATGCGAACAATAGCACTGAAGCCTCGATGGAAGTTGAACTGGAACCACAAAGTGTTGTGAATGATGTTGTTCCACAAGGAGTTGAGGAACTACAACCAGTTCAAGTAGACATACCTCTTCGTAGATCTGATAGGGTACGTCGTCAGCCTGAGAGATACTCATTTCTCTTGTCTGACCATGATGACATTGTGCTCATAGAGGATGAGCCTACCACCTATCAGGAAGCTGTGATGAGACCAGATTCCGAGAAATGGCTAGAGGTTATGAGATCCGAAATGGAATCCATGTACACCAACAAAGTATGGACTTTGGTTGATAGGGAGGAGAGGGAGAAAGCCTTGATGATGTGGCATTGGTCAAGTCAAAGTCAAGTCAAAACTTGACTCTTCATCTTCCTACTTAAGTCAAGTCAAACTTGACCACTTCTCTCCCTTGGTTGATCTAATCTAACCATTGGTTCAAGTCAATTTTAATTTAATGAATCTCTATTCATTGAATTAAATTAATTAAATGAGTCTAAATCCAAATTAGACTCACTTAACACATGAACCAAATTGAGTCCAACTCAATTAGCCTACTTTGGATTACTCTTAATCCAATTTGGTTCATCATATGAACGTAATCATTTAGGTTCATATAATGAACCTAATCTCCATCTAATTGCCCTTAGTGTGTGACCCTATAGGTTCTTGTAACGTTGGCAATGCCCCTAAACCCATTTAGGAGCATAAGTAATGAGCGGTATCTAGCAACACATCATTACTACCCAAGTTACAAGAATGTTGAGATCCAACATCACCTTGTGACTACTAATTGTGACTCCTCACAAAATATGACAAGTGTCCTTCTATCCTAGACATCTAGATTGATCAATGTGAGGCATAGACCGTGTCATCCTCTAATCAATCTAAATCTTAAACTCCAAGTAGAATCACTCAATCAAATGAGCTCAATATCCTATATTGACTCATTTGGGCATGGCCATGCACTTCGTGGTCTCACTCTATCAAGAATATCGATGTCGCTCCCGTCATATAGGAGGGATAGATCCCATCTACATCACTCATATCCCTCTGCATAATTCGTTACATACCCAGTAATCGCCTTTATAGTCCACCCAGTTACGGGTGACGTTTGACGAAACCAAAGTACATAACTCCTTATGTAGGGATCCATGGTGACTTCAGGTCTAAGGACTAGTAGTCATACTAATAGCCACATGAGAAAGTATATGACACTCATATAACGATCCATGATACTTTCTCATGGCGGGTCATTCAGTATACATTCTCCAATGCATACCCATGTGTCAACTTGATATCTCTATATTCATGACTTGTGAGATCAAGTCATCGAGTTGACCTACATGCTAGTCTTATTGCATTAACATTGTCCCTGAATGTTAATACTCGACTAGGAATGATTAAGAGTAGTGTTCCCTATATCATCTCACTATCGGTTCAACTAACCGATTGATATAGGTGAGAACCGTCTACTCAAGGACGTTATTATACTTAGTTTATTTGGCACCAATACAAGTAAGTATAATAACCAAAAACCAAATGTCTTTATTTATATAGAATATGATACAACAAGTCCAAAATACAATCATCAAATGATTGGCTCTAGGGCTCTGGCTAACAATCTCCCACTAGCACTAGTGCCAATCAGTGTAGGCTCTAAGCCCCAATGACCTAGTGTGACCATCATGCTTCCTCTGTGCCAAAGCCTTGGTCAAGGGATCTGCGATGTTAGCCTCTGTAGGTACTCTGCAAATCTTCACATCTCCTCTCTCGATGATCTCTCGAATGAGAAGAAAGCGGCGTAGTATGTGTTTGGTCCATTGGTGTGAGCGAGGTTCCTTCGTCTGTGCTATAGCTCCATTGTTGTCACAATAGAGCTCAATGGGGTCAGCAATGCTAGGAATCACCCCAAGTTTAGTGATGAACTTGCGGATCCAAACTGCCTCCTTTGCTGCCTCTGATGCAGCAATGTACTCGGCTTCTGTTGTAGAATCAGCTACTGTATCCTACTTCGAACTCTTCCAGCTGACAGCACCACCATTAATGCAAAATACGAACCCCGACTGCGATCTATAGTCATCCTAGTCGGTCTGGAAGCTAGCATCACTGTAACCCTTTATAGCTAGCTCATCATCGCCTCCATATATCAAGAAATATTCCTTAGTCCTTCTTAAGTACTTAAGAATATTCTTGACCGTTATCCAGTGACTTTCTCCTGGATCTGACTGGTATCTGCTCGTCATGCTCAAAGCATACGGGACATCAGGTCGAGTACATAGCATGGCGTACATGATTGATCCTATGGCTGAGGCATAAGGGATCTGATCCATGCGGTCTCTCTCCTCTCTAGAAGAGGGACCTTGAGTCTTCGAAAGACTCACGCCATGTGACATCGGCAGAAATCCCTTTTTGGAGTTATGCATGGCAAACCGTAGGAGTACCTTGTCAATGTATGTACTCTGACTTAGGCCAAGCAATCTCTTAGATCTATCTCTATAGATCTGTATCCCTAGAATGCGGGATACCTCACCTAAGTCCTTCATTGAGAAGCAACTCCCTAGCCAGGTCTTGACAGACTGAAGCATAGGGATGTCCTTCCCAATGAGTAGTATGTCATCCACATACAATATGAGGAAGACAACTATATCCCCTATAACCTTCTTGTAGACACAAGGCTCATCTTCATTCTTGATGAAACCAAACTATTTGATTGCATCATCGAATCGAAGATTCCAGCTCCAAGAAGCTTGCTTTAGTCCATAAATGGACCTATGCAGCTTGCATACTCTACTAGTATGCTGTGGATCTACAAAACCCTCAGGTGGTGTCATGTACACATCCTCGAGTAGGTTTCCATTCAGAAACGTGGTTTTGACATCCATCTGCCATATCTCATAGTCATGGTAGGCTGCAATAGCAAGCATGATCCGAATGGACTTAAACATCGCTACTGGAGAAAAGGTTTCATCATAGTCAATACCATGAATCTGCTTGAAACCTTTAGCTACCAAGCGACCCTTATAGATAAGTACATCCATGTCAGTCTTTCTCTTAAAGACCCACTTACACCCAATGGGTTTTACCCCTTCAGGTGGATCAACCAAAGTCCATACTTGGTTGGTGTACATGGATTCCATTTCGGATCTCATGCCTTCTAGCCATTTCTCGGAATCTGGTCTCATCACAGTTTCCTGATAGGTGGTAGGCTCATCCTCTATGAGCATAACATCATCATGGTCAGACAAGAGAAATGAGTATCTCTCAGGCTGACGGCGTACCCTATCAGACCTACGAAGAGGTATGTCTACTTGAACTGGTTGTTGTTCCTCAACTCCTTGTGGAACAACATCATCCACAACACTTTGTGGTTCCAGTTCAATTTCCATCGAGGCATCAGTGCTATTGTTCGCATCTTGAAATTCTTCAAGATCGAACGCGCTTCCACTAGTCTTTCTAGAAACAAAGTCCCTTTCTAGAAAGACCCCAGTCTTTGCCACAACTACCTTGTGCTGACTGGGAATGTAGAAGTAATATCCCTTAGTTTCCTTGGGATATCTAATGAAAAAGCACTTGTCGGATTTGGGGTCCTAATTTATCTGAGACTTGACGTCGAACGTAAGCCTCACAACCCCAAATTCTCATGAAAGACACCTGGGCATCTCTCCTAGTCCATATCCTATATGGTGTTTTTATCACGGCCTTGGAAGGAACTCGGTTGAGTATAAAAGCTACCGTGTCTAAAGCATAGCCCCAAAGGTATGTCGGAAGATCTGTGTGACTCATCATAGATCGTACCATATCTAATAAGGTACGATTCCTCCTTTCGGATACACCATTCCACTGTGGTGTTCCAGGAGGAGTGAGTTGGGATAGAATCCCACACTCAGCTAGATAGTCACGGAACTCATGGCTAAGGTATTCTCCACCTCGATCCGATCGAAGTATCTTAATACTCTTGCCAAGCTGGTTTTGTACTTCATTCTTGAATTCTTTGAACTTTTCAAAGGATTCTGACTTATGTGTCATTAAGTACACATAACCATATCTACTGAAGTCATCAGTAAATGTGATGAAGTACCTATAACCACCTCTAGCAGCGACATTGAAAGGACGACATGCATCACTATGTATAAGTCCTAACAAATCAGTCGCTCTCTCGCTGTGCCCACTAAAGGGAGTCTTGGTCATCTTGCCTTGTAGGCATGACTCGCATATCTCATATGATTCAAAATCAAATGAGTCCAGCAAACCATCCTTATGGAGCTGGGATAAGCGCTTGTCATTTATATGACCTAAGCGACAGTGCCAGAGGTAGGTTTGGTTCATGTCATTTGACTTGAACCTCATGGTATTTATGTTATAGATAGCTCTCAAGGTCTAGAATATAGAGTCCGTTTATCAGAGGTGCGCTAAAATAGAACATATCGTTTAAATAGACGGAACAACATTTGTTCTTTATAATAAACGAGAAACCTTTCTTGTCCAAACAAGAAACTGATATAATGTTCTTAGTTAATGCAGGCATATAACAACAATCGACTAACTCTAATACAAGCCCAGAGGGCAGAGATAGAAAGTAAGTCCCTACAGCAACAGCAGCAACCCGTGCTCCATTGCTTACTCGTAGGTCCACCTCGCCCTTTGTCAATGCCCTGCTATTTCTCAGCGCCTGCACATCAATACAAATGTGAGAAGCACATCCAGTATATAATACCCATGATGTAGAAATAGATAGATTGACTTCTATAACATATATACCTGAAGTGGAAGTCTCACTTCGCTTCTTCTTAAGATCCTCCAAGTATACCTTGCAGTTCCTCTTCCAGTGCCCGGTCTGACCGCAGTGGAAACAGGTAGCATCCTTGGCGACCCCTCCTTTAGGCTTCAGTGCCTTGCCTTTGCCCTTGGCTTGGGACTTTCCCTTGCCTTTGGTCTTGCCCTTGCCCTTATATTTCTGAACCATCAGAACAGTGTTGGGCTTAGCCTTCTTAAGGTTTATCTCAGCAGTTCTTAACATGCTAAGCAGCTCGGGCAGTGGCTTGTCAATCTCGTTCATATTGTAGTTTAGAATGAATTGACTGTAGCTATCCGGCAAGGATTGCAAGATTAGGTCAGTAGCCAGCTCTTGGCCAAGAGGGAACCCCAACCTTTGTAGGTTCTCTATGTACCCAATCATTTTGAGTACATATGGGCCTACTGGAGCCCCGTCTGACATCTTGCACTGAAACAGTGCCCTTGAGATCTCAAATCTCTCATGCCTCGCTTGACCTTGATATAGTTGACGAAGATGTTCAACCATATCGTAAGCGCTCATTAACTCGTGTTGCTTCTGAAGCTCAGAGTTCATGGTCGCGAGCATTAGACAAGACACATCTAATGCGTCATCTTGATGCTTCTTGAAAGCATCTCGGTCAGCTCGCGGGGCAGTGGCAGGAGGAGCCTCCGGAATGGGCTGCTCCATAACGTACAGTTTACGTTCTTGGGTGAGAACTATTCTCAGGTTCCTGTACCAGTCCAGGAAGTTTGCTCCATTGAGCTTGTCCTTCTCGAGGACATATCGTAGGGAGAATGTGTTCGTATTCGACGTCATGGTAATCTACAACAGAAATAAAAGCAGAAATAAATATCATATTCTTAATCATTTAATTAGGCCTTTAACTAAATGATGCTCCCATTGAATTCTATAATTCATGTGGGACAAGATCCACATCATACTAACCCTTGAGTTAGCTTTGGCTAATACGCCCAAGACTTAGTATGATCGGTAGGTAACGATTACCAATTACATCTCTATGCAACTCTTGTTTATAGAATCAAAATCCGCATTTATATTAAAACTCGAGTTAGCTTTAGCTAATACACCCAAGAATTAATATATATGTGATTTTGACCTAACTTTCGAACCGTTGGAAGAATGCCTATAGTTATACTCGATCCAACTGAGTTAACTAGGAATACTCAATCTAATTGAGTTGTACTCACCCATGCGTTGATAGGCGGGACCAAGATTGTCCCTCCGTACCCTACCAAGATAGTATGTGTTGCTATGCTTTGGCAGATTCAACAACTACATGCGATCGAGGTAGTGGTAGGTATCACGGCATGGTAGACATTATGAGTTGACGTGATTTAGATCTAATCTAAACGATGATGCGTATCATATACTCGATAGATCTAATCTAATCGAAGGGTGCATCATGTGCACGACTTAGATCTAATCTAATCGTTAGGCACTAATTAATTACTTAATTAACTAGCATGCATCACATACACACAAAAGCAATTAACTAAATAATTAATCAAATAATTTTGTGATTATGTCATGGCCCTACTACGATCTTATCAAGCCAATGAGAAGATCGGATGGTCAACCTAAGGTCAACAGCTTCTCAAGCTCCTTCATTTGACCACCTCGTGTTGCTCGCGCCCTCCTTGTAACTCCGTCTCGAGTGGACCTTCCACCGCTTCAAAATTTACATTATATTTTGAAACTCGAGTTACATTCGAGTCTAAATCTAATTTAAAACAAGAATAAAAAGAAAGGCACGACGCGCAGGTCGCGAAAAATAAAAACATACAACACGCACATCACATCACGACACGCAGGCCGTATTATGAATTACAACACGAATTATCCAATCAAATTGGGTCTTTGGGCCATGACTATCACAAAAATAATATATAATTCAAAATTTTATATTTCTATAATTTTATGAAATTTTTTCTATAATTTTTACAATTTTTACGAGTACAATTTCCCGGCGGTTCCGTTTAGCGGTTTTCGGGCGCAATCGCGGAACGAATCCCCTTGCGGGGTCAGGGGCAGCGCCCCTACCCGCGATCTAACCATCGCGAGGGTTCCATTGCGATCTAACAGCACCTTAGCCCGCTGTCCCAAAAAGTTTTGGGGCGAAACTTGGTCGTTTTGGAAAAATCTTCCCGGTAGCGGAAGCCTACAAGCGCCGAAACACTTGTGCTTCGCTTCTACGAGAAAATTACCCATAAAAACTATAAAAACATGAATTTACAGAAAGTTTACAGATCTATATTTTTCATAAAAATACTAATCTAAACTCGTACTCGCTTCGCACGTGGCTCTGATACCACTGTTGGATTTTTCGGGCCGCGAAAATCGCTTTTCGCGTCGCGGAAACCCCGAATCACCCATGCCACTGGATCTCGTGCGAAGGATAGATTTCAAAATACGAGTACGAGTTTAAAGCTTCAATCTACAGTAGATTTACAAAGGAAGAAAACATTTTTATACCTTTGAAGCGTGCCCTCGCAAATCCCGCTCGTCCAACGGTACGCCGGATCTCGAAGTTGTCAACGTAGACAACTCTCTAGTGACATCCACACGAACAAGAAGTGTTCTCTAACACTCAAGGATGGAGAAGAGAGCACCACAAGTGTGCTAGCACTCTCTAGGGCTCTCGGGTAGGATTGGAAGAAGAAGAAAAGAAAAGAAGAGAACACACTCCTCTAAAATCTCTATATGACTTTCACTAACCTTTCTTCTTGGATTAGATTCACTCTCCTTTCTTCTCCCTTGCTTGAAACCCACGACCAAGAGAAGAGAAGGAGGAAGAAGAGAGCTTAGGAGGAGGAAGATCACCTGAAATGAGAGTTACACTTGCAAAAAATGAAACTCTTTTCATCTAATTAAGTGGTTTGTAACCTCCATGGGATACCAAGAGTCACAACTCTTGGTAACTCCCATGAGGTGGCACTTCACTTAAGTAACCATGATGATGTGGAGCATCATCATTGGTTCACTTAATGCCAACTCACCAATGAGGTGGCATAAAGTCAAGTCAAACTTGACTCTTCATCTTCCTCTCAAGTCAAGTCAAACTTGACTTAATTCTCTCATGGTTGATCTAATCCAACCATTTAATTCAAGCCAATTTAATATAATGAATCTAATTCATTTAATTAAATTGATTCAATGAGTCATAATCTAAATTAGACTCATTGAACACATGAATCAACTTGAGTCCAACTCAATTAGCCCAATTAGGATTACTCTTAATCCAATTTGATTCATCAAATGAATCTAATCCTCTTGGTTCATCATATGAACCTAATCTCCATCCACTTGTTCTTTGTGTGTGACCCAATAAGTTCTTGTAACGTTGGCAATGCCCCTAAACTCATTTAGAAACATAAGTAATGAGCGGTATCTAGCAATACATCATTACTTCCCAAGTTACAAGAATGTTGAGATCCAACATCACCTTGTGACTACTAATTGTGACTCCTCACAAAATATGACAAGTGTCATTCTATCCAAGACATCTAGATTGATCAATGTGAGGCATAGACCGTGTCATCCTCTAATCAATCTAAATCTTAAACTCCAAGTAGACTCACTCAATCAAATGAGCTCAATATCCCATATTGACTTATTTGGGCATGGCCATGCACTTCGTGGTCTCACTCTATCAAGAATATCGATGTCGCTCCTGTCATATAGGAGAGATAATCCCATCTACATCACTCACATCCCTCTGCATAATTCGTTACATACCCAGTAATCGCCTTTATAGTCCACCCAGTTACGGGTGACGTTTGACGAAACCAAAGTACATAACTCCTTATGTAGGGAACCATGGTGACTTCAGGTCTAAGGACTAGTTGTCATACTAATAGCCACATGAGAAAGTATATGACACTCATATAACGATCCATGATACTTTCTCATGGCGGGTCATTCAGTATACATTCTCCAATGCATACCCATGTGTCAACTTGATATCTCTATATCCATGACTTGTGAGATCAAGTCATCGAGTTGACCTATATGCTAGTCTTATTGTATTAACATTGTCCCTGAATGTTAATACTCGACTAGGAATGATTAAGAGTAGTGTTCCCTATATCATCCCACTATCGATTCAACCAATCGATTGATATAGGTAAGAACCTTCTACTCAAGGACGTTATTATACTTAGTTTATTTGGCACCAATACAAGCAAGTATAATAACCAAAAACCAAATGCCTTTATTTATATAGAATATGATACAACAAGTCCAAAATACAATCATCAAATGATTGGCTTTAGGTCTCTAGCTAACACTTAGGTGGGTTAATGCTCAGTCCGATCGTCTCTTGTGCTTCGATCGACAGTTAGTCCTTCTAAAGCAACCTAGCTCTATACCACTTGTTGGAACAGGTTAGGTCGGTAAGAGGGGTGAATTGCCTATTGAAAAATAAAACAAAAACTCTTCTCGATCTTTCAGCTCGGATTAGTAGCACACTTGTAAAAAGGAAATTAATTAACTAATAAATTAAAGACACTAAGGAGTTACAATTGGTTACAACCTAGGTTGTTGTAAATCCAAGACCAAAGAAAGTACTGAAAAAAATCTCCTTCGTATAGGCGAAGAAGCCTATTATACTCATTGAATGCTCAGAAATGTACTAGGAAATGAATACAAGGGTTATTTTATTATTCCTAGCTCAAGAGGTCTTTTTATAGCCTCTGAAAAATTCTATCTGAGGCTAGAAGGCGTCTTCCATAGGGTGGAAGGCGCCTCCAATGTGGTAATTTTATCCATGGGAAGATAAAGTTCTAATGGTCACTGGGAAGGTACCTTCAAGCCATTGAAGGCGCCTTTGCACTATTCATTGAAGGCGCCTTCCATGGCATGAAGGCTCCTTCGCATTGTTCATCGAAGGTGTCACGCCCCAAGTAGTCTTTGCCAGAAGAAATTTCAGCAACATCTCTCCTGTACGGGTGATAATATGAGACTTTACTACAAAGTCCTCTGGGCCACATATACCTCGGCCAACATGGCCGGAATGACAATAATAAAATACAACTAAATAACCACGTGGTTTATATATTTCAGCCTCTGGCTGGCATAACCACGCAGTTTATATTTGAAAACCACCTACTCCACTACTACGACGGAAAACTTAAAACCACAACAGAGAAAACAACGTAGCGGAAAACATAAGTAGTAGACCAAAACTCGATAAAAGATCCTCGAGTACAATCCTACATCATAAGTATATATAAATACATAACAAGGAACCAAAAGTTCAAAGAGTAGAAAACCATCGCGAAGCAAAGTGGTGGGGGACTAGCGACTGGAACCTCCTGACAGCATCAACCTGAAATGGTAATATCAACGGGGTGAGTCAAATCCTCAGCGGGTATCGGGTTGACATACATAATACGAAATAACCAATAGAAATAAATATGTGTACAGCCTCCTGGAGTAATGAAAAATGCATAACTGAAATAAAAGGAGAAGTTGTACTCACTAGGACCTCCTATCAGAATAATAAGGTCGTCAGACCAAAAGTAAAATGTCTCTGTATGCATGTCAAACATATACATCCATCCAATATGCAGTAAATAAAATGCAGCAAACACAAGCAATAAATGCAGTCATGCATATGATGCCAATGACATGCCCTAGTCACCCCTGACGCAGTCAACCATCTCACACACGATGGTGAGACCGAGTGGGTAGAGCTATGACAATTGTACACTCTGTCATCACTGCTCCTAATGAGTGATCGAGTGGACAGGATGTTATCGAAGTGCACCTATCCTCGTACCCCAAATTATAAGTGGGGGAGCTCAATGCTCTCATCTCCCTGAGCCAGTCCAGAGGAGGGATCCTTGACGTGCTACCACTCTGTAGTCACACTACCAATGAGAGGACCAGCGGAGCACTGACAGAGCAACCTGCTACAACACACTCTGCCTGAATAAAATCACTAACCTATATATGAGTGGTTGTGTGTGCAAATCTATGTAACTGGCGATGTGCTCAACAATAATGGAGCTACCAATCGTACAACATGCAATCATGCAAGATAGTGCATGACACTAAGCATGCAAATCCTGACCATATCTACCTCCATAACATATGTACCAAAAATAAATAGATCAAATAATCGGATCTAGGTACATGGGCCAGATATGGTAAATGTCTAGTCCGGTGTATCATAGGGTATGATATGGCACTACCTCTATGAGCATAAATAATCATGAAAATAATAAATTATAAATGCAGAACAGATGAAAGCATGCAACATGTATCATGTAATGGCATACCTAAGCAATAATAAACATAATTATTACTAAAGGCTATAACCTGCTGTGCATATCAACATGACATATCACAAGAGATAAGTCAAGGTACCCGCCTCCAATATAGTGCGTGCCAAAAGAAACCCTACGTAAGGCAACTCGTCGCAAATTAGAGTCCTGTAATAAATCATACATGTATAATTTTATTTAGCTAAATTCAAATGAATTAAGTAACTAAAGAAAATGTCCAAACCTAATTAGGGAATACCCTAATCAACATGATCATTCACTCTACCTAAATTTAGTCCCTTGGTCAACTAGGGTTAATTTCCTTAACCCTAATCGTTCCATTATACAATTTGATTTAAGTCTAAACCTAAATTAGCTTGAACTCTCCCAAATATGAACCTAATACCAGAACAATTTACGCCCCTTACCTCTTCCTCCCTAGCTATCTATGATGACCAAGATTCTGGCGATGCAGACCTCCGGCTAACAGGAAAGTGGTGGCTGGAAAACAATTACTGTTGGAACCTCATGGTTTCTGTGGCAGCAGCGCAGATCATCGCCAATGTCAGATCAGCAAGTACCAAGAACTAGGGCACGATGGAAATCAAAAGAGGTAGATAGTGGAGGCTAGCTCACCCTTGGATCCCCGAACACCTTCTCACGCTGACGATCTAGGGGCACGGGTGAGGCGGAAACTCGGTGTCGGCGATCAAACTCGCAATTGTCGGTGTCGGAGCTCCATGGTCGGCGATGCTAAAGAGGAGCGACACCAGGAAACTAGGGCACGACTAGGGCCACACCAACGTCGACAGCAAGAAGAATCGAGGAAGAAGGCTCAGTTGCCGACACTAGGGCAGAGGGAAGTCTCGGCCGTCAGTGCGAGGAGGCATGACGAGGTCAGCGGGGTCGGCGATCTAGGGTAGAGGGGAGGCGCTCAGTGATGAAGATAGAAGAGCTCAAGCCCCCGATGGCTGGCGATCGGCTGGCGCTGCTAGAGCCCGAGAGGAGGAGACGGAATCGGGAGGGGAGACAACATCAGCTAAGGCACGCGAGGAGAGGGATTGGCTTGGGTTTTGTACGCTCGGGGAGGAGGAGCGTCACGTTGCCGTTGGTTGAGGAAGAGGAAGAGGTGGTCGGCGCCGAGAGGAAGGGAAGCGACGTCGGGTTGGGGGAAGAATCGGGCGGAGAGGACTTAGGGCGCGGGTGAGAAAACGGAGGAAAAAGAAAAAAGAAAAAGAAAAGGAAAAAAATGAAACTTTTCCTTGTTCAATGGGGTAGCTTAAACAGGCTTTCCCATTGTCCAATAATTACCCTCATTAAACTCGTCATACGAGCTCCGAAAAATTTAAAAAAAATTCTAAAAATTTCAAAAAATTCCGTTAAGGTTATTTCTCCATTTAACCTTATTATTTAATTAATATTTATTGTCGTATTTTACAGAAGGCGCCTTCTATAAGTCAGTTCAGCTTCTTAATTTTATCCTTCGCTGCTCTGATCGCTTGAGTGACTTCGTCTATCAGGAATTGAGCTCACCTGGACCCATCTTCAGCACCTCATCCCTCGGATGCACCAAGCCTGTCGACTCTCTCCTTGTCCTTCTCGCTAGTTGCGTCTCTCGCTCGACTTGTTGTGCTCCTAAGTTCCTACACACTTAGAAATAGAGATTAAATAACTTTATGATCTAATTTAACTTAGTTGATCACATTAAAATTATCATAAGGTATTTATAAATCTATCTATATCCTTCGAGGAAATTGAGAATAGTATCATTTTAAATCTATCTATATCCTTCGCTGCTCTGATCGCTTGGATGACTTCGTCTATATCCTTAGGGGGTGTTTGGTTCCCTCATTCCTAAATCCATAAATCAAACGCCACCTAAATTTCAAATGGATAGAATAAAAATTTAAAAACACACGTGAAAAACTACATAATTATTTTGTGAAAACTAGGATTATAATGAAGATGTGCCGTGTGCTTTTGATATTACGAGGGTTAAGTAAGTGAAATATGAAATTCTAAAATTTAGGTACGCGGTTCAATAAAACATCTTAAATTTAAGGGTAATTTTGCATGTAGTCCCTATTGACAAACAAATCTTTGCATGCAGTCCCAACCCATTAAAATCTTTGTTTTCACTCCCCAGTTAAGCATCTTTACCAAATTGCCCATGATATTTTTAGGTACAAAAAGTCTAAAAATCAGTATAAATCCTCTTAAATTGAGTATATTAACTTAGAATCTAGTATGTTTTCTATCAAATTGAGTACGATTCTAAACCCTAAACCCTAAACCTTAAACCCTAAACCCTAAACCCTAAACCCTAAACCCTAACCCTAAACCCTAAACCCTAAACCCTAAACCCTAAACCCTAAAAAATAAGAGGAACAATTTTGATAGAAAATATACTCGATTTTTAATATAAAGTACTGACTTTAAGAAGAATTATACTCATTTTTGGACTTTTTGTACTCAATTTTGAAATTTTTGTACTAAAAAATCTGAGGAGCAATTTAGGTATCAATATTTGCATGAGGGAGTTGAAACAAGTAATACTTTGCATGCATGGAGTGGAAACAAAGTTTTTTGGACATGGGGATTGCATGCAAAGTTAACATTATGATTGGAGATTTTTTTCTAATTTACCGTAAATTTAATGTATTAAACTGGTCTGTGTTTGCTATGATTTTTTTTTTAGTCTTTAAGACATCTTCAAATTTATTGAAACATTTTCAATAATTAGAATTTTAAATTATTTTTATATGATCTAATTAATAATATATAATTATATGATTATATACATATTATATTAATTTTAAGATAAAAAAATAATTTTAAAATTTTACTATTATTCTTAAAATATAAAATTCAAACTTTACGGCCACAATGATTAAAACTTTTTTTACTCTAACTTTTTTATTTTACCAATCTCTCTAAAAACCGAATCCAATGTCCTTGAAGATCATATTCGGGCATCGTTAGGTAGACAGTTTGATTTCCCGTTTATGGGTAGATTTTACAAAATACGAAACATATAGGGCGTCATAAGTGAAATTAAAGCAGAAGAGAAGAGATTAGATGTGCGATGTGATTCAAGTAGGGTTTTACAATTCGCTCTTTGGGTTCGATTCGTGACGTCCTTATCTGGTCGGCGGACGCTCCGGCTCCGACGCCATGCTTCGCTCCCTAGTCCGCCGCCATGTGCTTGCCCCATCGACCCACCTCCGTCGCGTCTCTTTCTCCACTGGAACTTCCGTCTCCTCCTCAGGCGTCACCGCTTCTCCCGATCCCCACTTCATGGCCGAGTACCTCGTGAAAACATGCGGCTTCTCCGCGGGTGATGCTTCCAAGGTCTCCAAGTCGCTCCTTCGTTTTCAGTCCACCGAGAAGCCTGACGCCGTTATAGGATTTTTCAGATCTCAGGGCTTTGATGGCGCTAATCTGAGAAGGATAATAGCTTGGAGACCAGGAATGCTCGGCTGGGATGTGGAGACGCAAGTCGCACCAAAGTTTAAATTATTGCGCGACATGGGATTATCTGAGTCCGACATCATCGGTATCGTTCGGCTGCACCCTATCGTTATTGGCTTCAACAGCGAGAATGCGCTTCTCACCCGATTCAAGGTTTGGGAAAGTTTATTGGGATCGAAGGAGATCCTCCTCAAGAATCTCCGGAGGTGTGGATGGTTTTTTAGCAGCAACATTGAGAATGTAGTGCGCCCCAACATTAACTTCTTACGGGATGAGTGTGGTATTCCTGAAGAGAAGATTTCTCTCGTCCTTAAAAGGCACCCAGCCTTCTTCACGCAGAAACCAGATTCCCTCCGGGCATTGGTAGATAGAGTTGAGGGGATCGGAATTACCCGGGGATCTGGGATGTTCCTCTGGATCCTTGATGTGCTGCACGGGGTCAGCAGGGAAAAATTTGAGGCCCAAGCCAAGATCATGAACAGCTTTGGTTGGTCGAACTCGGATTTCGTTACTGTAGTCAAGGTACATCCAACTTTTTTATGGCTTTCCACAGAGGTATTGCAGAGAAAGATGGACTTTCTAGTTAAGGATGTTGGAATGGCACCTTTAGACATTGCTAAGCATGCAGTGGTTTTACGATTAAGTTTGGAAAAGAGGTTAATTCCTCGATTTCATGTGATGGAGATTTTAAAATCTGAAGGTTTATGGACTTCACAGATGAAGTTATCTATGTTTTTCTCATCGCCGGGACCAAAATTTTTGCAGAAGTATGTACTCCCTTACAAAGATAAATTACCCAAACTGCTTGAAGTCTTGTGAGTTGTAGTTGAGTTTGAGAGGAATATCCAACAGGGGTTTATTTGGGTATGATTTTTTTTCTTGGATGACTCGTTCTAGTTTCTGATATGCTTTACTTATTACTGTCCTTGTTGGCCAATTATAAATGTAATTGCTAATACAGACATGAGGATACTAGTTTTTTTTGAAATTTATTTTCTAGTACCTGATTGACTTGCAAATCACCTATTTTAGGAAGTTGTCAGTTGAATTCCTTGCAAAGTAGAAGAAACTGTGTTTTAAAATTTTTAAAAAGTGAATTTTTCCCCTGTTTTCTTTCAGCAAAATTTGATTCATGTTGTGTGGTACAGTGACATCTGCCAAGGTTAATGAGAAGTCACTTTCCTTCTACTTAACCTATCTCATCTCTTAATATTGTTGAAAGCTGAAGGAGAATAGCATTCTGGTTAGAAGCTTCTTTGTTGAGCTTCATTGAAAATGTCACTCTTATTATGTGGATAGTCTGTCACCTACTTAAATTTCCTTTTTGTTAACAAATTCATTGAAAATTACAGTCTATTTCTGAATGCTGTCAATTACAAATTCTTACATATATGTGAAACACTGTTTGGCTGAGATTCTTCTTGTATAGTAATTTGAATTGTAAAGTATGATAAATGTCGATTAGTGGATTCATGAGAACTTGAGGTGCGAGGAGTATACAGACCAAAAAGAGCTTATTTATTATTATTATTCAAAGGTATCTAAAGATCTTATACTACTATATGTATGGTTGTTCTCAAAAGAAGCTCAGGCAATCACCAAGGCAGCTTTGGTTGTTGACTTATATCTCATACTTAACAGCCCCTTTGATCTGTTTTACCTCTTATTACTTAAATTTTCAAATAAGTATCTCGTTTTACCGCATATTGCTTTAATTCTTTAATTTTACTGCTTATTTATAAGTTGTTTGATTGGATTTATATTCCTCAGTAATCTGTATGTTACTGTGTTATGTGCTTTCTTGCATGTCATTGGGTTATGTGTTTTAGGGCCTTGGAATATGAAGTAATAAAAGGCATCCCGTGCACGAAGTTTTCGTCATGTGGGGTCTCGGGAAAGGATCCATTGTATACAGTCTTACTCTGTTTTTTGCAAGAGATTGTTTCCAGGGTTCGAACTCGTGACCTTTTGGAATATGAAGTATTAAAGGGTAAAGATTAAAAGGCTTGCTACCATGTGTACCAACTATTCTATAGCTGTTAAAATGTATAATAATTAATATAATACTATTGAAATGTTATAATAGTTATTTAGTAGCTTCTTCAATTGTATGATAGTTATTTAATGATATTTATAATTATTTTAAAGTCATTTTGATGAAGTTTAAATAATTTTGATCAAGTTGTTAAGAGTATTTTTGATATAATAAGATTTACAATTTAAAATTTTAGGATTTAAGATTTAAGGTTTCGAGTTTACCTATAATTGTGTAGGAATTATTTAATAGCTTCTATAACTATGGAGCATATATTTAGTAGTTTCTACTTTCTACAACTATATAGTAGTAGCTTCTATGACTATATAGTAGTAGTTTATACAACTATTTTAAAATCATTTTGACCAATTTAAAATGATTTTAATAAAGTTTGAACGATTTTAATTCGGTTAGTAAAGATTATTTTGAAATAATAATGTTCAAGGTTTAGGATTTTTCATAAGATTTTAAGGTTTAGAATTTAGGATTTAGCTATTACTGTGTAGCAAACTAGCAATTAAAATTTAAGTAGCTAATACAAGTATTTTAAAATGATTTTGATCAATTTAAAATGATCTTGATGAAGTTTAAATAATTTTGATCAAGTTTCTAAATACTATTTTGATATAATAGTACTTTGTGTATAAGTAATTTTGATTAAAATGAAATAATATATTTTTCACATTGTAGCAACTATTAGGTAACTATTATATATTGTAGTAGTTACTCAATAGCTGCTAAAATATATTTTGGGTATAAAATATTTATAGAATGCTCTTTTGTGTTTTTTTTTAAAAAAGATATTCTTTTAAAGATTTGTACAATTTGCTCTTTTCATTTTTATCTAAATAATAGATTGGGTAAATCAAAAGTTATTATATTATATTAAAGAGAAAAGTAATTTTGACAATAATTTCAAGACCTCTTATTTGAAGAAAATGTGTCAATGCTTACATTAAATCAAAGGTTATAGTACCTAAAGAGAGGTATTTGGTTACTAGCAATTAAGTTAGTGGTGATAACCAAAATGAGGCGAGTTGATCAACTTCATCGAGATACAATCCCCTTGGGCAATGGTGCAAAGCGACAAGGTGTTTAGTGGGTTACTCAAGCATCCATGATTCAATCTCATGTTAAATATGTGAATGGAGAATAGGTGGAAGAAGAGAGAAGCTCCATTGTAAATGGGACTTTAGCCCTACATTGGAGGTTTCAAGGTTTATTGGTTGGTTTATATTGATTCACATGTATTGAGGATGTGAATAAATGTATGGGGAGAGGCTCTCTCTCACGCGTGGGTGCGCGGGAGGGGGGGTTCAAATCCAGGGTCCGGATTGCATTGAACCATGTTGATTCATATGTGGGCACGACCTGCGCGCGCTGAATGTCGGACCGGTCAGGGCAAAATTCGCCCAAGTGGAACAACTAACGTTTTGCCACGTAAACCTTTTGCTGCTGTGTAATGGATGCATTAAGTTTGAGATCAATGCAGAATCTAAACGTTCGAGTAATAATTAGTGAAACAGTAGACGTTTCACTGCTCGGCTAGTAATGGTCATTAATCGACCATTAATGCTGCCGTTGATCTGAGCTTCTATATAAGGAGTCATGCTCGGCCGATCCACCCTCTGCTTGGTCGACCTGCCCGTTCGGCCGATCCGCCCGCTCGGCCGATCCGCCCTCCTCTTAGCTGATCTGCACTCTGCGTGGTCGACCTGCCCGCTCGGCCGATCTGCCCTCCTCTTGGCCGACCCGTCCTCTTAACCGATCCGCCCACTCGCCAACATAGATTTGTTGCTTGGCCGATCTGCCCTCTGCTTGGCTGACCTGCCCTATCGGTCGATCCGCCCGCTCGGCAACACAGACTAGCGGCTCAGCCGTTCTTCTTGCTCAGCAATTCTTCGGCTCGTAGCAAAAACCAGCCCTTGCTGGCAGCCTGAGATTATCCGCTCAGGTTATCTCGACTATAAGTTGAATTTAATTCGGAACAGTTTAAATTCAGCTAATACATTGTATATCTCCGGTAACAGATTGTTTGTATCCAACATCTCAGTTACGGCGCATTGCAAGATATTCTTCTCTAGTGAGATAGAAAAGTTCGAAAGTTGCTTGTTAAGCAAGGAGTTGTGCACGCTTTTGGATTTGCTTGGTGGGTGGTTTGCTAGGACAAGTCATCCACCTTCAGGATTAGTTGGATCGCAATAGCCAAACTCCTAGATTATTAAAATAATGTGAAACTATTGTACACCCAGTAGTTTCTTTCGATATTCATTGTAAATTACTCTCGTAGTGTAATAAACTCGGCACAAAACCAACTGTTAGGTGAGAAGCTATTGTGCTTTCGAATTTACCTGGTGGGTAGGAGGAAGATCATCTACTTCTAGGACTAGTAGGGTTGATGGCCTCCATATCTAGATGAAAAAAAAATCACAATTTCTAAGAGGACACTCTTAAAATTGTTGAATTCTCAAAATGCACACTTAAATTTCATATTGCCCAAAGGGCCATGGGCGGAGCACGGGCCTACTGTGCCCAATCTAGGCCCGGACAAAGTATATATTTACATACATATTATTACATAGTTCTAATTAAACTTTGTCCCGCACACACCTTGCTCTCGCTTCGCCCTTCGCACACTCTTAGGCCTCCGCACACCCTCCGACCTCCGCAGTCCACACTCCACAACAAGTTACGTGCCTACTTCCTCCGCAGCAAGGAAGCTCAGTCAAAGCCTCAAAGGTAACCCTAATTCCCTAAACCTTCTTTTCCTTGTTCCGAAAAAGATGCGACGCTGGCCTCTTTATTCTTTTGAAATTTACTTTCAATTTGGATTTAATGGCTATATCTTGATTATAGATGTTTGATCTGCGGCCTTGTTGTGATTTGTGAATTGGAGTCGACCGCTGCCCCACCAGGCAACGACATTGCGACCTGTGAAGTGAAGAACTTCTACTTTGGCACTATTATTGGGCCTGCTTCGAAATTGGACCGAGGGGCGTGCCCTCCACAACATGCTTGTCGGCGGTAGTCATAATTTACTAACATCGAACCAATATCCTAGCTCTGCCCCTGCAAAGAGCACACTTATTTTCGATTATACCCCTCAAGTCTTTCAACCTTTAAAAAATTGTTTTTTTTTATATTTAAACTGTACCAAACAAAAAAAAATTATAATTTCATACAAAAGTGATTGTAGCCTTAAAAAAGTCTTTTTTTTAAAAAAAAAATGCCATTAATTCATGATTTTCTCCTAAATGTATAAATATTTTTTAAAAAATTTAAAATTTTAATCAAAATTAAAAATAATTTAAAATAAAAAAGGTTAATAAAAAATTATAAAAATTAAAGGAACTTTAATAAAAGTAAAAAATATTTATTTTATCTTTTTCCAAATTACTTATCTAGTACCTGATTGACTTGCAAGGCACCTATTTTAGGAAGTTGCCAGTTGAATTCCTTGCAAAGTAAAAGAAATTGTATTTTAAAATTTTTAAAAAGTGTTTTTTTGTTTGTTTTCTTTCAACAAAGTTTTGGTTGACAGTGACGTCTGCCATTGTCACTTAGAAATCATTTTCCTTCGATTAAACCTATCTCATCTCTTAATACTGTTGAAAGCTGATGGAGAATAGCATGCTAGTTAGAAGCTTCTTTGTTGAGCTTCATTGAAAATGCCACTCTTATTATGTGGATAGAGTCTATCACCCACTTAAATTTCCTTGTCTGTTAACACAAAAATTACAGTCTATTTCTGAATGTTGTCAATTACAAATTCTTACATGTATGTAAAGTACTGTTTGCCTGAGATTCTTCTTGTATAGTTATTTGAATTGTATAAATATAGATTAGTGGATCAATGAGAACTGCAAGTGATATATCTGACAAATATAATGAACACTTAGGATTATCTGTTGAAGCATCAATTTAATTTGGTTTAAATTGTATAAAATGGAATTTAATCACAAATGTACAATTTTGTTAATGTAAAATAGAAGAATAAATTTTTGATTCAATTGGATTATCCATTTTGAACTGAATGATTCCCGCAGGGTGCTTACTGCTGCAGTGGCATGCATAGCTGCTATCGCTATTCTTTGATAACCCGGTGGGATACTGCTGCAATGGGACACCTCTATTGCAATGAGCACCCACATTTCAAGTGTAACTCTATGGATCCTAGCATCCTTCTCAGAATGTGGAGACAACCCATTCTCCAAAGTTCCAATCATCCTGTAATACAGGGCTTTTGATAGATTGAGTTCAAGGGTGTAAATGAACCAAGCCATTCATGAGCTATTTGAAGCTCGATTTGATAAAAGTTCATTTGAGTTCGTTTAATAAAGCTCGTTGAAATAGATAAATCAAGTTCAAATTTCATAATATTCAGCTTGGTAGTTCGTGAACATGTTTGTTAAGTTTATGAATAACTTTTAAATTAAAATAATAATAGTTTTGAAATTAAATTTATAGATTTTACATTCTATTTATGAAATATATTGATAAATATATTAAATTTATTATTAAATAAAATGATAAATTTTAATAAGCATATTAGAATTTTTTTCTAAATATATAATTTAAGTTTAAGCGTAATAGCGAAATTTAAAATTTTTTTTTTTAATTGATGTAATATGTATGTAGTCATGTTATGAATTGGACCACATAAAATTTTTTTAAAGCTTTAACTATTGGAGGTATTTTAATAGAGTTTTAAAATATTGATATGACATGATGGAGCATATTGAAATTATAAAAAAAGTTTTGGTAGAATTTTAATCATTAGAGATGCCTTTAGTGATGATAGATTTAATGGCATTTAAAATCTTGCAGATGGTTAGAGTATCCATATCAGTTATCTTATTCAAAAATTTTTTTTTAAATTTTGAATAGGATAGTTAAAAAAAAAAATTCATCAAATACTCTATTCATTTATTAAATTATGCATTTATGAATAATACTTTTCTAAATTTAAGGAATGAATTTCATTCCCTAAATATTATAGAGGAGAGAGAAGAAATAGGAAAAATAATATATGATGTATTGAAAAATAAATATTTAAATTTAATAAAATACTTTTTTACTTTAATTATGTATTTTAGATAAGAAAATTAATACAAATGCTCTTAAACTAAAGTTGGACTCCATCCATCCTTCAGGATGTCTAGATTTAATAGCAAAGGATCTGATTAAAGACATCTCCAATGCTTTTGCAATAAAGGATGTTTCTTTTTGTATCCCACCACAACAGGAAGAAAGAGATAAGGACATCTCTAATATCAGGTTCCTAAGAGGTTTATAAAATTAAAATCGGTTAATAAAAAAGCTTGAACTATTATAGAAATGAGATTTAAGGTTTATGATTTAAGAGCGAGCAAAAGTTTAAATTTATTTATTTTTCTTAAAATTAATGTAATATCCATGAAACTATGTAATTACATATTATGAATTGGATCATAGAAAATTTTATTTAGAGTTCTAATCATTTGAGATATTTTAATAAATTTTTATAATATTAATGTGATATATTAAAATTATAAAAAAAGTTCATTTAGGGCTCGAGATGCCCTAAGAAGCTAGGTTTAAAAAATCGAATCCAACTTTTTAATTTTCACAGAAAAGAGAAACCTAAAAAACCTTAAAAAATTTCCATTGAAAATGTCCATACAATCTATACCATCTTGTATACTGTTCATTATTGTAAAAGTATTATGAAATGTTGAGTTTATCATTTTTTACTCCAATTATTAACTGGACATGTATCTTGTTATTATTGTCTCTCTTCCAAAATTCACTGGGATTAAAAATATATTCAAGTGGAAGATCACTTCAATTTAAAAATCGTCGGCTAAAAAAATAATATAAACTAACAGGAGAAGTGATATATTTTTGAAGACAACAAGCTTCTGGTATCTCAATCATCCATAAATCAAACAAAAAAAATGATTAGGTTTGGTGACCGATCTGATTCCAGTAAAATTTTCTATCGATCATTAAAATAAAACAAGAAGAACTCATAGAGGACAGTCCAAGTCCAATATCCTTTTTGTTACATGCCTTATTTATCCCCAAATAAAACAAAGATGCTCTTTGGGAATCCATCTGATTTTGATTTCCAGTTTGTGGACAGATGTAAGAATATGGAAACATACAGGGGGCAAATGCGAAGTTGTCCCCGAAGCGGGTTTTAAGTAGGGTTTTACAGTTTGCTCTCTGGTCGGACGGCGCGCCGACGCGATGCTTCGCTCCCTAGTCCGCTGCCATGCGCTCCCTCCGTCGACGCAACTCCGTCGCGTCCTCTTCTTCTCCACCGGAACTTCCGTGTCCTCCTCAGGCGTCACTGCTTCTCCCGATCCTCACTTCATCGTCGAATACCTCATGAATACATGCGGGTTCTCCGCCGACGATGCCTCCAAGGTCTCTAAGTTTTGCCCTCGTATTAAGTCCACAGAGAAGGCTGACGCCGTTCTTGGATTCTTCAGATCTCAGGGCCTTGATGATACTAATCTGAGAAGGATAATAGCTTGGAAACCAGG